>NC_062564.1:69657422-69981588 GCF_022837055.1 Prionailurus viverrinus
GTCACAGAAGGTACATTTTTTGTCTTGTTCCATATATTTTTTTTTCAACAAAGAAAATGTAATTATCTCTTTGAATAGTATAATATATGAAAAAAAGATTGTAATGATCAGGCCACAATTTCAACAAAAGTACATTTCTTGCCTCTTTTATGTCTTATGAAATATGTAATGTGTCTGCAATTCATGAAGAATTTATATTCATTTTTCTCTATGACAGTTTAAGCCCCTAGGGAGAAAAGGCTTTGATAGGGATCATGGTATTTTGCCTCAATGTAGTCATTTGTCCTGGTCAAGGATGCAAATTGAAGGATATTTCTTTCAGTGCCATTTTAATCACACCACTGAGAAGGAAGAAAGTTCAGTATTGCCGGATTTTGGGTCACAGTTATCACATCTGCAATGCAATCAAGAGCTTTAAAAATTTTCTGAAGATTTTATTTTACCATTTTCCCCATGGCTAATATGCAGCAGGATAGTGAATTATTTTTACATTTGTCTGTAGTACAAAAGCTAATGTACTGTTTAATTTTCAGTTCACGGAGGCAATGTTTGAAAGAAGTACTTCATAAGGAGGAAATTTATGAGTATATTTTTTCCAAGTACTGTATTATTTGTTCAGAGCTAATATCATTACCTTGAATGTTTGCTATATTTAAAAGGAAAAATCATTTTAAGAAAATATTACAAATGGAAAAGATTTCAGGCGAGAAAAAAATTTTTAAAGCATATTGCAGTCCAACAGATTTCTCATTGCCTTTATATGTTGCCTATGTGAGCTGATGTGCAAGCTAAGTGTACAGCCAGGAAAGTCAAGAGTATTAGAAACTTGTCCAAAGGAAAAGCACAAAACGTGGAAAATGCTTTTTGAATCTCAAAAACCATTATCAGAATTATTATTGTCTGAATTACGATTATTTACTAACACTTCAACTTGTCCTTTTTTCTGTGTGAAAATTATATTGTATAGTTGAAGATGCTTCTCCTCTTATTTGGAAATAATATTTTTATCTTTTCGCTGAATGGTTTATATTGTGGTCCCCTGGGACTTAATTCAACAAGTTTGAATCCGAGAATATCATTCTCCTCCTCCAATAAGCTCTTCCTTTTCTCTTAATTCAATTTTATCATCCTTCAAACCATCAGGAGATTCTGTCTGCAAAGTGTCTCAAGAATCAGTTCTCTCTTTTCCATGCCTACTGTACACTCTTCTGCTAGGCCTTCCTTCTTTCCCTGTGACTGTTGCAATAGCACACTACTTTTCTTTCCTTCTGTAGATTCTCCCTCTTTGTACTGCATCATGTATAGTCCCAGCCAGATGCATCTTTGTAAAATGCAGTTTTGAATTTACAACTTTTAAAGAACTCAGTTAAGACAATTGATCTTTTCAGAGGAAGACTGATCATGTGAGGGAACAAATATTAGCTGTTACTCACTATCATTTGCATTGGATGGATTTGCCTCAGATGTGGAGTTGGAGAATAGTCCTCATGTAGGGGTCTTAGTGGTCAATATCCTTCATGATATTGTCAGCCTATTGGGATATAGAGAATTAGAGCTGCCAGATTCCTTTGTGTCTTTCTGACCCCAAAGAAATGTGCATTCCTAATCTTTACTCTCAAAAATAGTCCTTAATGACCATTTTATTTTTTAACATTATGGACTACACAAAAAATTATATTGGGACATCTGGGTGGCTCAGTTGGTTAAACATCTGATTCTTGATTTCGGCTCAGGTCTTGATCTCATGGTTGTGAGATTGAGTCCGGTGTCAGACTCTGTGCTGAGTGTGGATCCTGCTTGGGATTCTCTTTCTCCCTCTCTCTGCCCCTCCCCAGCTTGTGCACACTCACTCTCACACACTCTTTTGCTTCCTCTATCAAAACAAATAAGCCTTTAAAACAATTATAAAATTATAATGTATAGTACCCTGGAGTAGACAGGAGGGGACCTGGAGACATTTATATCATGTTTCGTGAAAAGATCCATTACATTTATATGATATAATTACATATATTGTAGATATTAGCTATTGAGTGTGCTTAAAATTTTCAGATACAATCTTTCAGGGTTTTTAATCAGAAACTTGTACTTGTTTCCCTGAACATAACATTTTAAAATTAGGTTTTATGTTTTCAGTGGCTATATTTAATTCCTGATTAATACTTTTGGATAATGATTTCTTCATTTTTCTTGATAGTCACCATCAAAGAAGAATTGTTGACATACCTATGTGATTTTAAAAATTAAAGCCATTTGTTTTTCATTTTAGAGACAGAGAGTGAGTGGGGGAGGGGGGCAGAGGGAAAGAGAGAGAGAATCTTGAGCAGGTCTGTGCTGAGTATGGCTCAGCTGATGTGGGGCTTGATCCCATGACCTTGAGATCATGAACCTGAGCTGAAATCAGGAGTTGGATGCTCAGCCAAATGAACCACCCAGGCACCCCTTAAAACCATTTTTAAAACATTCAAATTAAGTATTTATAACAGTTGAAACTGTATTTAAAGCAGCTCTTCCTTTTTTTCCTTCAGAAATGAGAAACATTGAAATAATGTTTAATGTTAATAGATATTTAAAAAAACATTTTTATTTATTTTAATAAAACAACCCATTTTATTTATTTTATTTATTATTTTGAGAGAGAGTAAGAGAGAGAGCACGCAGGGGAGGAGCAGAGACAGAGACACATACATAGAATTTGAAGAAGGCTCCAGGATCTGAGCCGCCAGCACAGAGCCCAAGGCAGGGATTGTACTCATGAACTGTGAGATCATGACCTGAGCTGAAGTCGGACGCTTAACCGACTGAGCCACCCAGGTGCCCCTAGTGTTAATAGATTTTGAATCCACTTAAACTTTTCCATATCAGAATTTCAAAATCATCACGAGGCTCTAATTTTCAGAAGGTGGTTGCATTTTAGAACTATCACCTGAAGCTAGTTTGAATGAGAAAAGGGACAAATCAGCCACAGACACACAGAAATCTTATGAATAGGTGATGGCAGAGATTCAGAGCCACTGCATTGGTGGTGCCTGCCAAGAATTTTGCCTGACTCCCATCCCCATTCCCATTTCCTGCTAGTAAGTGTACTTAGGGTTGGCTGCTGACCTCCCTTGGTACTTCGGACGTGAACTCAAGCAGTTCTGTAGCCTCCTTGTCCATGCATGCTCCAAGTGGGCCTCTGAAAGTGATGCCCCATGCTGGACACCCATGCCGCCTAGCCTCACGGCAGGGAAACAGCAGGGACTACATACAACTCATGCTCCCTTCCTGCAACTGTGAGGGCAGCCAGTTCAGTCCTTACTCTGCTAGGGCCGCCTCCTGGAAACCCTGTGCAGCAATGCTCATTGTCTGGGGGCAACTGCTCTAGGAGCTCCTGGTCATCGCAAATAGAGACAATTTCTCTCCTGAACTCCTGAACCTTTGTACTTTTTATGGTTCTCCTCTCACTTTCATGTTAAAAAAATTTTTTTTAACATTCAGTTTTGAGAGACAGAGAGAGAGAGAGTGTGAGCAGAGGAGGGGCAGAGAGAGAGGGAGACACAGAATCTGAAGCAGGTTCCAGGCTCTGAGCTGTCGGCACAGAGCTGGACGCGGGGCTTGAACTCATGAAGGGTGGGATCATGACCTGGGTTGAAGTCGGATGCTTAACCAACTGAGCCACCCAGGCACCCCTCTCACTTTCATGTTTTATAGTAAATTGTTTTATTCTTCCTAATAGGAAGCAAATCTCTTTGAATACTGAAACTGTGACTGAATCCTTTTGTCTCCTAAGGCACTGCATCGGTAACATACTTAGCACTCCATGGATATTTGTGGAATTGAACGTAGGCACAGAAATAAAATCTGTAAGAAGTTTCTTTGTGATTAGCTCAAGGTTGTAATGGGCAGTTAGTAAATCTATTAAACATATTAAGGAAAATTTGGCTTTTATAATTTGTTTTATAATGTAGTGCAGATAAGCAGAATGGAGTATTTATTTATTTTTTCTTCAAAAACAATGCCAAGAGAGTTTTGCAGTTAGGTTCACGAACCTTCAAGTTCAAATGATTTTTAGGTTTTGTTGTTGTTACTGATACTAAACCAGGGAAATCATGTATATTTTTCCACAAATGCGATTTTACATGAGGTTCCAATATATAAAACAGATAAAAGCAGAGCAGCCTAGGGTGATGCATAGGGCAAACCCGACCTTTCCCCACCAACCTGTGCGCTGTCAGCATCTGTGAGGAACCTGGGGCCCCATGGAACACAGTTTGAAAACTGCCACCACGGCATTTTCACTTGCGGGGTTCTCATTGCGTAAAGACATGGCATGTCAGACATCAGAATCGCAGGCCCCATCCTGGACCTACTGTATTGGAATATACTTTTTAAGAAGATTCCCAGGTGATTCTTACCTGTGCATTAGAAGCATTAACTTAGAGAATATGGGGGATGTTAGGATAGGAAAGGAGACCAAATAAGAATTTGCTATTACAGATACGAGAAATAAGATAGAATGAGTTGTGTCCGTGAGAAAAAAAATGACGCTGGCATCGCGTTTCCCGTATGATTCTGGGTGCGGACTGGGCACAGGAGAAATGTGTGCAGTAATTTGGAAGGTAGAGGAAGCAACGACAGTGACACCGGCGACTCTTGCAGGGTTGCAGTGCCGCTGCAGCTCGTGCATGTGGCGGCTGATCTGTAATCCACTTCCTTGGGCTGGGGCAGCGCTGAGGCTTGCACTACAGCTGCAGCTCGGTGTGCAGCTGCATTTGACTTTGCTGCTGCTCCTCCTGCCGCCTCTCCAAGTCCTGGGCCAGGCACTTGGGTAGCCCCGCGGGTGCCGGTCTCTGGAGGTGTCATGGGAAAAGACGCATATTCCTGCTTGTCCTTGTCGGTGTTACTTTGTCTTTGTGAATTCTGGCTGGTCTTCGTGGGTTCTAGTTTTTCCCTGATTGCTTCCACTCTGCAGCGCGACCTGTTCCCTCCCTCTGACCCAGCTGACCTACAACACTCTCCGCCTGGCCAGCAGGCGGCTACAGACACAGCAGCGTTGCATAGACTTCTGCACCAGCTCTCCCTGTGGTTCCGGCTTAGAGATGTTTCTCGGGTTCTCCAGCTACCCCCTTCCGGAGTTTTCCTTCCCCAGCTTCTCTGACAATTAAGTTTAAACCCTATAAGGAACCCCTCACTCCATATTAGTCGCTGTGGTCCTGGTTCTCCAATTAAACCCTGATATGTGTATTTGATTCTTTCAGGTCTCGCAGGACCAGTGGAGCATATAGTCAAGGGCTAATCGTTCCCCACAACTAAGGCAAATCCCATCTGATGCCCCATGAATTAGGAAGTTTTCCTCTTTGGCTGGTGGGAGCAGACACTGTTCCAGGTCTGTGAGTGCCTCGAGTGCTGTTCTCTTTAATCCTTCCAGGTGGTTCTTTTTCTGGCTTCAGATTGTTTGCTCACCTACAGGTGCTGATCAGTACTTGGCTGAGTACTTAAAGAGAACCATCTGCACATTCCCAGATTTCTCTCTTCAGTGAGAAGATTTCTTTAACCCTCTACATGGCCAGTTCTAGCCTCCTTCATCTCCCCAGAATCTTGCTTGCTTCTCCTCAACTCAAGGAGACCTTGCCCTCAGGTTGTGCCTTCCTGCACTGGGGTCTGGAAACTCTTAAAGCCGTAAACTGGGACAGCCCCAAGGATGTTTATTATCTCTTAGGGATCACTGCCCTTCACTGTCTGACGCTCGGTGTCTTTAAAATCGTTGTTCCAAACAACTTCAGTTAGTATTCTTGGTTGCTTTAGGCAGGAGGGTAAATCTGATCTGCTATTTCATCTTGGCCAGAAATAGAAGACTATTGTTTTTATTCATTCATTCATTCATTCAAAACTGCATGTTTATTTTATTTCCATTAGAAAAAATATTATCTCTTAAAATTTTGGTCCGCTTTTGTCTTCTTTACTTCTACCACTCAAACTCCAGTACTTCAATTTTACTCAAGTGAAAGCAGAAGTAGATAGCTGATGTGAGAACTAAGTATTTCACGTCATTAAATTAATAGAATTTAATTGAACGAGGTGTGCACTTTATTATTTATCAGGAATAGTAACTCATCTCTCCTGCACGTTATTTCCCTTTACTATTATTTATGAGAGTAAGTATGTAATGAGTGTCTTTTCCCACACACAGTCACATGAGTATGCTTAAGGGTGGTTTATAACACCGGTAACAGGATTTGTCCTCTGATCTTCAATTCATGCTCAATCCCCCTTATTATAGGGTATTTCCACAATAACTTCAAATGTTTTAGTCAGACGTGCACTTTCCAACATCAGCTGTAAAAATTAAGATGTTAATTTAAAAACATTATTATAATTCCAGACTAAATAATGCTGGACCCACTTACAGCGATGCTGTTGAGAGGTCCTTGGGCAGCCACTGGCTTCAGTCTCCACACGGCCTCCTTTGGCAGAACAGCAACCCGGTAAGTGGCTCTAGCAGGAAAGCTACTCTTGAAATGTTGCTTGTGGGTTTCATTGGCGGTTTTGAAGCCATTTATGTCAGAAAACAGTTGTCTTTACATTTTAGTGAAATCACAACCTGCAGCTTTCAGAATTTCACCCATGTTGACAAGGGCTTGTTTGGTTTCTTCTGCCATCCCTCCTAGCACCAGCTGTCCACTGGAAGGCTCATGGCTACCTGTCCTGAAATATAAATAGTACTGTTGACTAACAAAGCTTGACTATAGGGACCAACAGCTCCTGGGGCTTTCGCAATGCTGATCACCTTTCTGATCAAAGACACCGTGGCTAACACTGCCATCTTGCTGTCCCTCCAAGAGAACAGTCCCGTACACTGTCTCTCATAGCATCTCACCTGACTAACCAGAAGACTATTGCTTTTGTTCTCTTAGTTAAGAGTCACTTATGTTTTTCCTCCCTCTCTGTTATCTTATTTTTCCTTCCCTTCCCTTATATTCGTCTCTTTTGTTTCTTAAATTCGATATATGAGTGAAATAATATGGTATTTGTCTTTCTCAGACTGACTTATTTCACTTAGCATAACACTCTCTATTTCCATCTATGTCATTTGCATATGGCAAGATTTCATTCTTTTTTATGGCTGAATAATATTCCATTCCATTATTTTTATATATATATATATGTGTATATATATATCACATTTTCCTTAATGATTCATCATAGGGTAGTTCTTTTTTTAACTTTTTGAGGAGACTCCATACTGTTTTCCAGAGTGGCTGTACCAGTTTGCATTCCCACCAACATGGCAAGAGACTGCATCCTCACCAACATCTGTTGTTTCCTGAATTGTTCATTTTAACCATTCTGACAGGTGTGAGGTAGTATCTCATTGTGGTTTAGATTTGTATTTCCCTGATGATGAGTGATGTTGAGCATCTTTTCATGTGTCTGTTAGCCATCTAGATGTCTTCTTTGGAAAAATGTCTATTCATGTCTTCTGCCCATTTCTTCACTAGATTGTTTCTCGGGTGTTGACTTTGATAAGTTCCTTATAAATTTTGTATACAAACCCTTTATAAGATATATAATTTGCAAATATCTTCTTCCATCCTGTAGGCTGCCTTTTAGTTTTGTTGATTGTTTCCTTTGCTGTGCAGAAGTTTTTATCTTGATGAGGTCTCAGCTCAGTTTTGCTTTTGTTTCCCTTGCCTCCATAGATATGTCTAGTAAGATGTTGCTGTGGCCAAGGTCAGAGGTTGCTGCCTGTGTTCTTCTCTAGGGTTTTGATGATTTCCTATCTCACATTTAAGTCTTTTATCCACTTGGAATTTATTTTTATATATGGTGTAAGAAAATGGTCCACCTTCATTTTTCTGCATGTTGTTGTCCAGTTTTCCCAACAACTTTTGTTGAAGAAACTTTTTTTCCATTGGATATTCTTTCCTGCTTTGTCGAAGATGAATTGACCATATACTTGTGGGTCCATTTCTGAGTTTTATATTCTATTCCATTGATCTATGTGTCGGTTTTGTGTCAGTACCATATTGTTTGGATGACTACAGCTTTGTAATACAGCTTGAAGTCCAGAATTGGGATGTTTCCAGCTTTGCTTTTCTTTTTTCAGGATTGCTTTGGCTATTCAAGGTCTTGTGTTCCACACAAATTTTGGGATTGTTTGTTCTAGCTCTGTGAAAAATGCTGGTGGTATTTTGATAGTGATTACCTTAAAAGTGTAGATTGCTCTGGGTAGTATCGACATTCTAACAATGTTCTTCCAATCCTTGAGCATGGAGTATTTTTCTATTTCTTTGTGTCCTTTTCAACTTCGTTCATAAATGTTCTGTAGTTTTTGTGAAAGGGACATATTTTGGGGTGTCAGGATATAGGTGGGTGATATTTGCAGTTGAGATTCCTCCTTGGTGTGCTTTACCTTCCAAATGAGTAGGTCTGGATATGAGTCAAGGCGTTGACAACATGGGAAGGGAACCAATGGGTTCGGTTCTATAATTTTCAGGGCATTGTGCATTTTGTCTCATTTCAGCCTAACAGTTACCTAAAGACACTTTGAACAAATCCTAATTCCTTAAAGCATACACCTGATTCTTTTCCTAAGCGGTTTGACATACTACTTCCCTTCAGGATTAACTACTGTAATAGTCTTTTCTGCATACAAATAGACCTGCTCACTTAAATCCTAGTAATTTCTTAAGTCCTATTATCTTTTTCGGCCTCAGAACAAGTCCAAATTCCTGCACAAATCAAACACATATTTTATACTTTATTCTAATATCTCCACGTTGCCAATTTTCTGGTAGGATTCATTTAAATTTCAGTGAGAATTAATGCATATTGGACACAAGCAATATGCATGTCCAGCTGGAGTTCACAGATAATTTCTGATGATTTTTCTCTTTGAAAATTCCTGCCTTCTCTGTATTTCTCCCTCTGAAGATAGGAAGTAGGTTTTCTCTGTGAAATAAAAGTTTGTGTTGCTGTTGTGACTTTTAATCAAACCTAGTTTTTGGCTTTTACTGTCACTGTAATACGTTGCAAAATTATATTACATTTTTGAAATTTTCCAAATTTGTTTCAGATACAACCTTTTCCCTTTTGTCACAGGTTAATGAACCTAAGCTTCCTGTTTGGTTTATGAATTTTATGTAATAATATCATATGAGAAACATATAAACAAATCTCTCAAGTTTGTTATGGGCCCAAGGCAATAAAAAGATCTTGTTAATTTATTAAAAAAAAAACCTTTTCAGATTGTTTGTCCAAAAGAAAAACCTCTACTCACCCAAAAGAAATAATAAATTACCTTTTAGTCAGCTGCAAATACATATAAACAAATCTAGTCAGGAATTATCTTGGCAGGATAGGGTCAGATTTTTCTCTGGAAGATTTCTTTTTATTTTCACATGACACACTTACATGCTAGTGAAGTTTGAGAAATTGGGGGTGAAATGGACTGAATGAACCCCTTGGCACACAGCATTGCTTTACCTTCCTGTGACATTTCACAGTCTCACTGTCTCTCCCTTTAGGACTTGCGTCCATGTGAGAACATCACTGCATGTCTGAGCCCAATTACGGGACTCATGCCTGGGGACCAATTCACTGCAGACAAATATAACTGTATCTCTTGTAGACAAATACTGGTTAGAATGGATTTCCAATACTTTGTTTTTCAAGAGGTACATTTTATTTCATCTGTATTCTTGCAACCTGTTCCCTAGACACATCTTTGTTATTTTAGTCAGTGCCAGAAACCCACTTGACCAGTGAGGGGGAAATTTTTCTGCTGAAGTATTCAGGGTTTTTTTAGATAAAATTACTTGTTGTCACTAAACTTATGAGTCTGATTTTTCCAAGCAATTTACATTGGGTACAGAGAGAGCAAGGTTTCTTAACAGAAGTATTTAAATAGTTACATATTTAAAAAAATTTTTTTAAGTTTATTTATTTATTTTGAGAAAGAGCACAAACAGGGGAGGCACACAGAGAAGGAGGGACAAAATCCCAAGCAGGCTGCTCACCATTAGTGAAGAGACTCATGCAAGGCTCAAGCTCAGGAACGGTGAGATTATGACCTGAGTTGAGATTAAGAGTTGGGTGCTTAACCAACTGTGCTACCCAGGTGCCCCTTAACTAGTTAGATACATTTTGATATGTTTCTTTAATGAGAGTTTTACAATGGGGCAGTACCACTCTTAGAACTGGGCGACTAGAACCCCTACTCTGGGTGCCCTGTCCTCCATTCACCACTTCCTCACTGGGCCAGAACATCTCCAAACCAGGAGCTTCCATTCTCCTGCCTCCCCACTTCTACTCCTGCTCCAGGCTCTCCAGGACCATAGAATTCCCTGTGCAAATGCGTGGGCTTGCTTTCATGCCCCAAGCCTACTTTTAATGACTGCTCAGGAATCTTCCCTCAATGGATCACCTGAGGTCTACCTGAGTTCCAGTTGTTCACCCCTGTGGTTATAGGCCAAAGGACACTGTTGAGGGGAACGTTATCAGAGCCTGGGAATGTGGTTTGGCTTCTCCCTAGTTGTGCACTGAAGACCCTTGTAATACCAAGTGGATCCGCCAGTGGTCGGTGGGAACTGCAGGGGCATAGGAACCATAGTCTGTGCTCCTCTTGGGCTGTAAATGATAGAGGAGGGCCTTGGACAGAGGGGGAATAAGTCATGAAAAACTGAACATCGTGTGGTTTTTCTCAAAGACAGTTTATATACAGTATGCAAGGGATATGTACGATGAGAGAAGATGACAATCAAATCAATTGTCAAGGGCAAGGGAGCTTTAAATTATATAGATTGAGATTGCTCTTGAGTCTTCTTCCACCTGTGTGCCTTTCTCCTAAGTCTTGGAGGCTAGAATGTTTCTAGTCAAGGTGAGGAAGAGCAGGAGGCATGGTGAATGGCCATTGCTAGGTGCAGGTCACCATCCAGTTGGAGCAAAGGTGAGACTGGCTATTAGTGGTAGTGAGAAGCATCATGGAATTAGCTGAAGGCAATCAAATGTTTGTTCATCAACTGGGAAGATGAACTGCTTTAATCAGTGCAGGTGCTCATTTTAATTTTCCTGTCAGAAATTAAGGTGGGAGACTTTTTACAGTAATAGGGAACTAGGTTTACTCTCTTGCTTAAACAATGAAAAACTGGATAAAATACATGAAACAATGGTTTATCAAGACGCGAAACAGCCAACAACAAAGGTTAGGATTCTCTGAGAGAGGAGAAACAAGTGAGGTGAATCCTGTGATTGCCCCAGTTTACCACTTGAGAATTTCCAGGCCATGGCAGAAGGAGGAAGAACCCAGATGAATGTCAGTGGTACCCCTGAGTTGAGGAGAAAAAGCTGAGAAATCAGGTGGGCTAAGAGGCTAAACTATATAGGGTATTATGCTAAGTGAGATAAGTCAGAGCAAAGAAAATACTGCATGATGTTACTTATATGTGGAATAGAAAAAAGCTTACCTTGTAAAACATGGAGTAGAATAGTGGTTGCTAGGGACTGGGGGTGGGGGAATTGGGAAGATGTTGTTTAAGTATATATACTTGCAATTAGTACCTCAGTTCTGGAGACCTAATGCACAGCATTGGGATTGTATTCAACAATATTGTATTATAAACTTCAAAGTTGCTAAAAGACTAGATCTTAATTGGTTGCCATCATAAAAAATAATTGTGATATAATAGAGGTGTTAGCTAACACTACAGTGGTAATCATATTGCACTTATGTAAGTGTATTAAATTAGACAGGTTGTGCACCTTAAACTTACACAGTGCTATATGACAATTATATCTCAGTTAAAAAAAAATGGTGTAGAGGTCAGAATGCCTGAAAAGGAGCTTTCAGAGAATTTAAGAGATCTGTAAAGGATCTTCTGAATTCTTTATCTGAGTATGGGACAATGCTTATGTGTCAGGAAATTATCTGAGGCCAAAGAAAAAAGGACACTCAAAAGGTTCAGAAGGAACAATCTCCAAGTAGTCTAAATACTCATTTAAAAGGCAGAAATTCTGACTGAGTAAAAAAGCAATGTGGTTGGAATGTAAAATGGTATCTTGACAGAACAATTAAAACTTCTTTTAATATTAAATCAAATCTTATTTGCCTGAATTAAAAAAAAAAAACCAAACATTAAGTCTGTAATGAAAACAGATTTATGATCATTGGGAAGATTTGTATAGTTTTATAAAACTTGTATAAAAACTATATTTCAACTATTTCTGTATTCTGACAAAACTAATTACATATGATGATTAAAACACTTTTTCTCTAAATTTCTTTAACTCTCATCCAAAACTATGGATGAATAAATTCATGCTATAAAAAATTCTCCATATCATATGCCATGGAACATACTGTTTTCATGGCATAGAAGTAATTTTTACTTGTAAAAGACATACTGAATATTTAGTATGGTCTAAATGAAAAAATGATTTGTTAATTTTTTTGGAGTCTTTGGAGTCTATGTTTAGTCTTCTGGACCAACATTATTTATGAACTGAAATCAATATGCAGATAGGCCAGGGCGTTAAACATTTAGTTGAGAATTTGCCACAAGCCAGGGACTTTTCTAAAATCCTCACGACAATTCAGTGATACAGGTACTATTATTATTATTCTCAGTTTTACAGATGAGGACACTGAAGTCAGAAAGTTAACTAATCCAGTGTACTCAGTAAGTAGCTCAACACGAATCTCATGCATTGTGATCAAAAGGACAATTATCCTGAGTGTTCAATTTTATCATGTTGGCATTTTTATTTCAGTCTTTCATGGTAATGTGAAAAGTACAAATTTCTTATGTTTAAATTGAAATTATTTGTCAACCACTATGGTGAGTGAATTCTGAATTAATCTCTTTAGCCTGGGATTCCTCTGGCCCTCTTAGTGGTGTACCCAGTTTGAGGAGGTTTTGCTGGGTCAACACGACTCATATGAACCTCAGCAAGGGAGCCAGCAGGACATGACTATTCCTTTTTATTCAGATCTACATAAATAATTCCAGAATTGTTTTTTTTTTAATCTTACGACTTATTTTAAAATGTTCATGGATTACATTCAGAATAATATCTTTATTTCTGTAATAATACACACATTAATTTCAACATACTCAAAAACTTTTGGTGATAATAAAACTATGTAGAATCCTGTTTTAGTCAGCTTCGACTGCCATAACAAACTACCATACGCTGGGTGGCTTAAATAATAGTAACTTACTTCTCACAGTTCTGGAGGCTAGAAGTTCAAGATCAAGTTGCCAGCATGGTCGTTTTCTAGTTGAGGACTCCCTTGACTTGTAGATTGCTGCCTTCTTTCTGTGTCCTCACATGGTTGGGGAGGGGAGAGAGCAAACTCTCTGTATCTTTTCTTCTAAGGGCACTAATCCCATCATGCAGGCCCAATTCTCATGACCTCATCTAAACCTAATTGTCTCTCACTGGAACCATCTCTAAATAGCATCACGATAATTTTATTTTCTTAATTTTTACTTCAGTTAAAAGATTTCCTTTTATTCTAGTGCTGTTACAGAGAGTAAGTTGGAAGTAAAAACATTTAGATAAAGGAGGCTTTTCTTTGTATTTTATGTAAGATTTTGTGATCTGAATCTTTGTGACTTTCTCATTATAGCACATCACAAAAAGTATACTCATTTCAAAAACCTACTGGTCTCAGTGGTTTCTATGGATAATACAATCTGAATAAGTGTCACATGGTACTATGACTTTAAAAAAAGCAATATCACCCCAAAGTGATGTGGTGTCCAAAAAAAAATCACATTAGGAAGCACAATCTAGCAGTGAAAATAGTGCCACCCAGAAGATGGGCAGTCTGTGTACTAAATAATGAAATTACTGATCACAAGTTAGTCTGTGAAACATTTTCGTAAGAGTCTTCTCTACCTCCTCTTCTTTCTAAAGCCTTTAAAATAATCCATTCTAATTATGTTAGAATGTAGTGTGGAATTTAATAGTAACAACAGTTTAAGTCCAACACAAGCTTGCATTTGCATGACTGTGTATTAGCAATTCACAATTACCCTTGAGACACTATTTTGTTTTTTTAAAAAATATTTATTTATTTATTTTGAGAGAGATAGAGAGAGATAGAAAGCGAGGCAGAGAGAGAGGGTGAGAGAATCCCAAGCTGTCAGTGCTGAGCCCCATGCAGGACTTGAACTCATGAACCACAAGATCATGACCTGAGCTGAAATCAAGAGTCAGATGCTTAACCAACTGAGCCACCCAGGCGCCCCAAGACACCTTTTTAGGGATTATTGCACAGAGGCTCAGAAAATTCTGTAACTGTCACAGGTTCACAGAATTAACATGGGTTTGAGATGGACTAACAGTTCAGGCGTTGGACTCTAGAGCCCAAGTTTTTAACCACTACGTTGGTGTTGATTGATTCTGATATACATACTTATTCAGGGATAATCCTCAGATATGCAGGTGGAACTTGACCTCGGACTGTCCTCTCATGTGAATTGATTATCCTTATTCTTAGCCATTGGCTGACTCCATCTCCAACTTCCTCATCAAAGAAGCCCATGCAGTAACTCACCATGAGAAACTGGTTGGTTATACTGTTTCTGTATCCAGATGAATTAGACTCTTTCACCCTTAGGGCTGGCTGAGAACAGAAGATTTGAAACTATAAAATATCAAGTATCCAAAGGCAACTTGTTTTAGTTATTCTGACTTGGAAACTGCTCTGGAACATATCTTCAAGTGACAAAAAATCTTTACTATGGTAAGATGGAAATTTTAAGGCAATAATTTAAGGCTGGTTTTAATATCTATTGCATATGTACTTTTCCTGTAGTCTCAGAATTGTGGCTGAAACTCAAAGCTGAAGACACAACAAGGCACTAAATATTCCTAAGGCATTAATGGCTTCCAGGGCTTACCAAATGGCATTTGTCCCTTCCATCACCATTAGTAACCATCTCTTTTCTACTCCCCCATCCCATTTCCTCCTACTGCCCCAGAATTTGAGGGAGGGAGAACATTCACAATTTATGGCTGGGAAGTTCCTCCCTCCCTTCAGTTGGAGGAGGAGACAGTGGTGCTTTTCCATCCATGGAGCCAAATGAGTCAGCTTCGATAAAATCTTCATGAAGATTGGGGATGTCTCAAAAATGGGGAGACTGACACCCTGTTCCTCTGGATATTTATTTAGCTGCAGACTCTGGAGACTTATTCTGTCGCTAAATGTGTGGCATGGTTTTGAAAGGTAACAGAATATTCCACTTCAAAATATGCCACTTTGGCATAAGAATTATTTTGAGCTAAAGGCAACTGAGAATCAACAGATACAGGGAGAATTCTCTGTTTTCCACTTATCTGCCTAAAAGAAGAACATAAGTTTCCCTTTCAGGAAAGTTTCTTCCTATCCCCCCTAAACCCCCACCAGGGTGAGAAGAGCAAGTCTTCTCGCTGTAGATGGGCAGTGGATAACAAGATGAGTTTGCAAATGCGGGTCTTCCTAAAATAGCCCTTATCATCCATTAGTTACCCCATATATTTCCTAGTCATTTCTCCATAATTTATCATCCCTTGAAGCCAAAACCCTCTTTCCTTTGTTAAAAGGATATATAACCTCATGATTCTAACCCTTCTTTGAGTTTCATTTCTTTTCTGTAAATGCCTGTGCACATAAATATTAATAAAAATTGTGTGTCATTTCTCCAGTTAAATCTATCTTTTGTTAGTTTAATTTGCAGGCCCTCAAGCACTTAAAATAAATGGGTAGGGAAAAGTTTTTCTTTCCTAACACTTTTCTTCTCAGTTCTTCTCTCTCATTATGGGAGAGAAGAGGAAAGTGCTTGGCTGTGTTTCCTGATGTTTGAAGACATGTTATGATTAGGCTGAATGAGATGAGTTGCTCCTTGGAGGGGCCCTTGCGGCCTGGGAGGATTTCAGACAAGAGAGGTCCAGCATAAAACATCACATGTACACCACTTAGATAAAGGCTGCCACATCAGGTGGGGCCACCAGTACCAGGTGGAATCAGCCTAAACTAGAAGTAAAGCAGGGATCCTCTCAACCAACACTGTGAAGACACGTAAGGAGAATTTCGTAACTCCCTATACCCATTTCCATTTTATCCCCAAATCCAGAATAGCAAGTGTCCATAAGAAGGAATAAAAAGGGGTGTCTCAGGGACAACACACCCCCTCCCACCATTTCAAACAGTAAAGCTCACTTGGGGTGGGTCAGGGAGTAAGGGAAGACAGGAGCTTAGAGTCAAGTGTGAGATTCAAGTTAAAAAAAAAAAAAGCAGCATAAAATCCTAATTACCAGAAAAAAGATTGTTCTAGTAACTGAACAGGTTATGGAACCAATGTAAGACACTATTAAGGTAGCAATTACCCAGCTGGAAAAACAAATTTCATCTAGTGTTGCTGGTGTGCATAGTTGGAAGAAAAAAGTTATCACGTAATTAAACTCCAAAAATTGAGACTCCTCCATCAGCAGGTATATTTATGAGTGAATTGTTTTTCTCAGCAAGTTCCATGTAATTTTCTTTATGGGCAAGGCTTCAATTGCTTTTTATGTTATCTTGAGCAAGGCTGTCCAACAGAACTTTCTGTGCTAAAAATGTTCTCTGTTTGTACAATCCAATATAGTATCCAGGAAATACATGTGGCCATTGAACATTTAATATGTAGCTTATGAGATAGAAGAACTGAACTATTAACTAAAAATTTTTAATTTTAATTTTGATTTAAATTTAAGTATAAACAGTATCATATGGCTAGTAGTTAAAGTATTAGTGCAGTCTAGACTCAAGGAAATTGTGGTAGAGGCAAATACAAAGATAAGGAAAGTTCTATGTTGATAGGTGTTTTTCTTTTCCTGTGAATTTATTTATTCTTTTTCAAAAAGGTAGTATAGAAGCATCAATGTATACTAACCCAGCTAGGACTCATTTTAATCCAGTTTAAAGAAAATCGTGACAATTAAAAAAAATAAGTCACATTTTTAATGACTCATTTGTTAACTCGAGTGTTGAAAGAATGGAATGGAATGCTTGGATTCAACTCTGCAAAAAACTAAGCCATCTTTATTCAAAGATTATTTCCTCATGGGTCATTTTTCCAGAAATATTTGTTTTGACCTTAAAGTTAAAAGTCAAAATCTCTTCCTTAAATTTATTCTGTTTTTCAATATTGCTATCTTTCAGTTTGTTTATATCAAAGAATGGATAAATTAAGGAGTAAAGGAAGCCACAAGGGGGAGGGAGTTTTTTTGTTGTTGTTGTTAATTTTATTTTTAACTGATCTCTACACCCAGCCTGGGGCTTGAACTCATGACCCTGAAATCAAGAGTCACATGCTCTACCAACTAAACTAGCCAGGCAACCTAGCATAAGGACCTTTCTAGTGCATAAGAATTCTTCATCATACTTCTGTAAGAATCATGATGGAAAAGATGGTGTTCTGCTCCATTTCAGAGGGACATAAATGAAAGCTATGTTCTGTTCTCTCTTCTTATCAATATAAACCAACAATCTGGTTGTTATTACTTAGATTAATTTGCATCCTTTAGTTATAACAAAGGGAAAAGCAAACAGCTTCTTGGTACTGATAATGTGGTGGTACTATCACGGATTAGGAGGAACCCATCATCCAGATTGCCTATTACTTTTAAGAGAACTAAAATAAGTTTTCGTGGCTAATGAAGCCCAACATTCAAGTAGTGAATATTTTAAATATTTTTATTCAGTAACTTGGCTGTACATTTTACAGCGAACTCATTCTGGTTGGCTTCATAGGAAGCATTGCTGCTCCAAATCAGTTATTGTCAGCAAGGGTCCCACATGGCCTCCAGTAGGCCAAATTCTGCCAGGAGACTGGCTGCCACACTATTTTTGTATTTTTGAATGTGAATGCCTTTAGGTGAGTATCTCCAATTTGCCACTCTCACGTGGGGCCCTATTGCATGGGGCCATTTAGTGACGGCTAGGGCTTTTGAGTTGTGAAAGCCCTTTCATTCTACTCAAACTGTCCTGAGATTCCTCTATGATGAAAGCAGCTCATTGACAAAATAGCTACCCTAAAAGGTTTGCAGGCCCAATCATCTACATCGAGCTCTCTGGGGCTCAACTTAGCGGTTATATAGGCTTTTGAACAAATTGAAAGAGTTAAAGTAAAAGTTGCTCCTGCTGTCAGGCAGTTCTGGAGTTCCCAACCATTGAAGTCCTGCTAATTTATGATGAAAGGGACAGATGTTGGAAAGAAGCCATACATGGGACCATTAGAATAAGATTCTCTAGGTTCAATTCTTGTAGCAACTTAGATCAAAAGACATCTACTTGGACTATATTAGCTTTTCCTATAAAAATCTTTCCCCTGAAATAAAATATAGTATTGTGCTTTTGGCTTTGTAAAGAAGAAAAACACTTTATTGATCACTGTCTTCATATAAAGACACATGGAATGAATTTCCTTATCCCTAGTACCAGAGAAAAAGTTTGATTCTTTTGAATTGGTGTGCTTCTTTTCATCACATGGTGAGAGTTTCCTCACCTTCAATATTTACTTTTTAACCTTGGTTGTCAGAATATTGAAATGAACTGAAAATTAACCCATGGCTTCTTCCTTACACAGTTACTCTCCTCTTTCTTTATATGGGTTTTCCCCCCATCTCTCTTTTACTTTTAATCCTTTTCTCTATAAATATATAAGAATTTACTGGTAACCACTTTCAATGACATTCTGAAAATATATGCATCTAAAACTGCAAATAAATCATTAATCATGAAACATAGCCATATTTAAATATGACAAATAACTTTGTTATTCTATGACTTTTTGTATTACTCTTTCTTTTTTTTTAAACAAATCGAAAAAAGTGTAGAAAAATCTAGTGTTTTAGAATATAAATTTTCTTAAGGAAATAGAGATGTGCAAATACTTAACCAGATATATCCTTTAACTGCTTTTTGTAATAAGAGAACAAGGACATATCTATCTGTATTTTTAAAACCAGAGGCAATCTGTTAAATGAATTAATGTGTATCCATGCAGTGGAATATTGTGCAGTTTGAAAAGATGCTGTTGTACAAGTATATTTGTTAGATGAAAGTCGTTAGAATATTGTGATTCAAAACAATATAGTGTTGTTTGTTGTTGCTTGTTTTTGTTTTTTGTTTTTTGTTTGTTTGTGGGTTTTTTTGGCACAGAAAATCTAGAACTATGTACACCAAAGAGTTAGCAATAATTGCCTCTGGGGCAGTTGGAATTATATTTAACATGTATTTTATTTTTGCCTATTTGTATTTTGTTTCTTTACTTTTTCTAAAATAAACATGTATTACCTTACTAATAAAAGCTAACAGATTTCAAATTAAAAAAAAAAACGGCCAGTGGTTGGGGATTTTTTGTCAGGGGTATCTGGAATGGTAAAGGAACACAAATGAAAGACAGTGGTCCATGCCAATCTGTCAGGAAGATGGGGCCCAGAGAGGAACTTCAAAGAGCAGCTTACAGATCAGCCAGGTGCTTTGATCTTTGGTGAGGACTCCCCTGAGCACCAGTTAATTCCTCTTTGTTAGTGTCTGCTGATAAGAAGACAGGATCGGAGATCCACCTGCTCAGTAAAGTAGCTTTGATTTAGCAGAGGTGGAAATCAAGGGATTTTTATTGATTTGATCCATGGATGTCTTACTATCAAAGTTTATTGATTGACATTTCTGAGAGATTTTCAGAGAGGGGCATAAAATAATGCAGTTAATGTCTATAAGATAACCTCTTTTTAAGGCAGAGGCATTTATGGATTTAGAATAAATGGATTTAGAATTTAATAGTATCTGGAAAAAAAAAAAAAACAACCCTTGATGCCTAGCAGCATTGCAGGAGGAACAAGTGTTGACCTGTTACAAGCCAATCCTGTTATGAGTTAGTTCATTTAGAAGCCAGTTCTCCAAAGCTTCTTAGTGAAGTCTTTTATTCTTTTTTACTTTCTTCTGATTCTTTTAAAGTATGGGGATTTTATAAATTCCCTGCTTCCACTTCTCCATATGACAATTTGTACTGAAACCCGAGGTTTCCATTTCCAGAGCAGAATCACTTTTAAGAAACAGGACCCTTGTCATTTTCCGGAAATGGTAGCTAATCCTGACTCAGTCTTCAGGAACACTTTAAAGGTACAGTTTTCCCCACAGTCTGCTGGAAAATAAAATATCGGTCTTGTGGATGGTGTCTGACTGATGTGGAGAGTGTGGAAATGAAGGTAGCCATTTGGAGAACTGCTCTGTTCATGCGAAGATTGAGAGAAATGTGCTCTTCTAACCTGTGAGGTACCATCTGTCTATGGGTTTATGTAGTCGTAAATCAGAGATTTAGATGTTATGGTCTCTGCAGCAAAAACCTCACTTGAAATGAATCTCTCACTAGCTGTTCCCAATATGACCATTAAAGTCTACCTTCTATGGCAGTTTATATTATTATGCCTGATCTCTGCTAGGTAGTAAGAGACCTGAAGAGACTGTGTCTTAGATTTTTATTCCATATAGTGTCTAGTAGAGTGCTTTTCACCCTGTTCACATACAGTACATGTTTATTAAAACAACTCTATTAATATTTTCTTCTCTTTAAGCTAACAAAGAAAAACTGTCAGCTAAAAACATTAGTAGTTCAAAATCTTAGGCAAAGAAAGTCTATATAAATTTGAAAGGTTGAAATCAGAGTTAGGGACTGGTAAGGCAAGTTAAATGGAAGGGGGAGTGAATTAAGGAACTGTGACTGTATTGGTGAAAACATAGTTGAGATCATTGATCGTGCTGTGCAGGCTGGAAAAGGAAGTAAGTGAATCCAGGAGAGGCCAAATGGGCTGCAGAACTGGGAAAGGCTCAGCATCAGTGGATTTGCATGATGTTGACGAGTAGTAATAGTGGTGAAAAGGAGTTCCAGGGCTAGAAGCAGAGTCAGTTATCATCAGTCTTGAAACAAGCTCAGAAATATGGCTAAAACAAATAATGGAAAGCCTAAATGTCCTTCAACTGATGAATGGATAAGGAAATTGTGGTTTATATACACAATGGAATACTACCTGGCAATGAGAAAGAACAAAATATGGCCCTTTGTAGCAACGCGGATGAAACTGGAGAGTGTTATGCTAAGTGAAATAAGTCATACAGAGAAAGACAGATACCATATGTTTTCACTCTTTTGTGGATCCTGAGAAACTTAACAGAAGACCATGGGGGAGGGGAAGAAAAAAAAAGAGGTTAGAGAGGGAGGGAGCCAAAACATAAGAGACTTAAAAACTGAGAACAAACTGAGGGTTGATGGGGGGTGGGAGGGAGGGAAGGGTGGGTGAGGGGAATTGAGGAGGGCACCTGTTGGGATGAGCACTGGGTGTTGTATGGAAACCAATTTGACAATAAATTTCATATTTAAAAAAAGAAATATGGCTAAAACATTTTCATTTATTTATTCATTCATACAACAATGATTTCTAGTAGCTTACTATGAGAACCTATAGGATCCATGCTCACATTTTTAGTAGTTAAGTCAGAGAACATTGGCTGGCAAAATGTTAGAAAATTTTATTTGTGCATCATGATTGTGATTCTAAAAGAAAAATTTTTGAAAAGATATTCCAAGCCAGACCTTGGTTGTTCCCTCATGATAGCCACCCCATTCTAAAAGAAAAATTTTCATATTATATTGCCCAAGGATCGTATCTGAGTTTTTAATGTAATGGAGTCATCAGTGCCTCATGCCAAAAATAAAAAGCCTAAATTGATTACGTTTTTATGTCAGATCCGAGGAACAGATATTCATATTTTTCCATTTACAATACCCATTCCCAAGGCACTCAAATTAACAAGCTTAAGGTTGAGGACATGTTACTTTAACAGAGAATCAATCCCTGATCTAACCACCTGGAAATGAAAACAAAGGGCTGGACCTTCATACCTATGTGGCCTTAAGATATTCCCAGCTAATAATGGAGAGGGTGAGTTATAATTTTTTTCTCTCCTATGAGTTTATTTCTGTCCTCATTTTAATATTAGATCTTGGGAAGTAGGCAGAGAAGGCTGAAGAAGTGAATGGGGACTAAAAGTAGACTGAGAATGGCAGGGCTAAGAGTGTGGCCTTTATTTGGTACATTAAGAAGCCAATTAAAGTTATCTTCCATTAAAAAAATGATATATTCATAATATATACCAAGGTCAAGAGATTGATGCCAAGTTGGTGTAAAGATGCAAAATATGAATCAGGACTACCTCTTATACTCCAGCATTTATTTAGTACATGTGTTGATTATAAAGTATCTATATCTTTCATGGAGGGTACCGTAAAGAACTGCATCATGTTTATACATATATTGTGGCAATGGTGAAGTGTGTGTGTTTTAGGTGGTGGTTGGAAAGGAAAAATGATAGTATTAAAAATGTGCAGGTAAAGGGCGCCTGGGTGTCTCAGTCGGTTAAGCGTCTGACTTCAACTCAGGTCATGATCTCATGGTTTGTGGGTTCAACTCCCGCGTCTGGCTCTGTGCTGACAGCTCAGAGCCTGGAGACTGCTTTGGATTCTGTGTCTGCCTCTCTTTCTGCCCCTTCCCCACTCATACCCTGTCTCTGTCTATGTCTCTCTCAAAAATTAATAAACATTAAAAAATAAAAAAAAATAAGTTTAAAAAATGTGCAAGTAAAGAATTGGAAGTTTCCATGAGAGTTATGTTGTTGATGCTGTTAATTGAATTTACAATACCTAATTTTTGAGTAGGTATTTTTCCTAAAGAAAATGGTATTTTTGTATTTAATAATTTATTCTTACAAACTTCTGACAATATGTATGTTAGCAGTGGATTTTCAAATTCCATAGGAATTTAGAAATATTATACATTATTGATGACAAGATACATCAAAAGCAAAAAAGGTTTTAAAGAAAAATAATATAAATCTCATATATTTTACATTTTCTGTTTGTAACTGTCTATTCTAGGTATCTCCAGAGTACTCTTTGATCTTTTTTTTTGATAGAATTTACAAGCCAACTGCTGCAACAGCAGCGGTAAGGAGATGGTGTGATTTCAGAGGTATTAGAGAAAATTTTAACTTATGCAGGGTTTTTCTCCCCCAGAAATGTAATGCTATAAGTGTTCTTAACTGCACCCTTTCACCTCTTTTACTGCTTGAGCAAATTGCACCCGTGTTTCAAAACCAGTTTATTTTATTTTTATTTTTTTTAACTTATTTTATTTTTTATTTTTTTAAATTTACATCCAAATTAGTTAGCATCTAGTGCAACAATGATTTCAGGAGTAGATTCCTTAATGCCCCTTACCCATTTAGCCCATCCCCCCTCACAAACCCTTCCAATAACCCTCACTTTGTTCTCCATATTTATGAGTCTCTTCTGTTTTGTCCCCCTCCCTGTTTCATATTATGTTTGTTTCCCTTCCCTTATATTCATCTGTTTTGTTTCTTAAAGCCCTCATATGAGTGAAGTCATAGGATTTTTGTCTTTCTCTGACTAATTTCACTTAGCATAAGTGAAATCCAGTTCCAGTTCCATCCATGTAGTTGCATATAGCAAGATTTCATTCTTTTCGATTACCGAGTAATATTCCATTGTGTGTGTGTGTGTGTGTGTGTGTGTGTGTGTGTGTGTACACACATATACCACATGTTATTTATCCATTCATCCATCGATGGACATTTGGGCTCTTTCCATACTTTGGCTATTGTTGATAGTGCTGCTATAAACATGGGGGTGCATGTATCCCTTCGAAAAAATATAACTGTATCCCGTGGACAAATGACTAGTAGTGCAATTGCTGGGTCATAGGGTAGTACTATTTTGTTTTTTGAGGAACCTCCATACTGTTTTCCACAGGGGCTGCATCAGCTTGCATTCCCACCAACAATGCAAAAGAGATCCTCTTTCTCCACATCCTCGCCAACATCTGTTGTTGCCTGAGTTGTTAATGGTAGCTCTTCTGGCAGGTGTGAGGTGGTATCTCATTGTGGTTTTGATTTGCATTTCCCTGATGATGAGTGATGTTGAGCACTTTTTCATGTGTCTGTTGGCCATCTGGATGTCTTCTTGGGAGAAGTGTCTATTCATGTCATTTGCCCATTTCTTCACTGGATTATTTGGTTTTGGGGGTGTTGAGTTTGATAAGTTCTTTATAGATTTTGGATACTAACCCTTTATCTGATATGCCATTTGCAAATATCTTCTCCCATTCTGTCGGTTGCCTTTTAGTTTTGCTAATTGTTTCCTTTGCTGTGCAGAAGCTTTTTATTTTGATGAGGTCCCAGTAGCTCATTTTTGCTTTTAATTCCCTTGCCTCCGGAGATGTGTTGAGTAAGAAGTTGCTGCAGCCAAGATCAAAGAGGTTTTTGCCTGCTTTCTCCTCAAGGATTTTGATGGCTTCCTGTCTTACATTTAGGGCTTTCATTCATTTGAGTTTATTTTTGTGTCTGGTGTAAGAAAGTGGCCCAGGTTCATTGTTCTGCATGTCGCTGTCCAGTTTTCCTAGCACTGCTTGCTGAAAAGACTGTCTTTATTCCATTTGATATTCTTTCCTGCTTTGTCGAAGATTAGTTGGCCATATGTTTGTGGGTCCATTTCTGGGTTCTCTATTCTGTTCTATTGATCTGAGTGTCTGTTCTTGTGCCAGTACCATACTGTCTTGATGATTACAGCTTTGTAGTATAGCTTAAAGTCTGGGATTGTGATGCCTTTTCTTTTTCAAGAAAAAGAAAAGGGTTTTCTTTTTCAAGATTGCTTTGGCTATTCGGGATCTTTTCTGGTTCCATTCAAATTCTAGGATTATTTCTTCTAGCTCTGTGAAGAATGCTGGTGTTTCTTTGATAGGGATTGCATTGAATATGTAGATTGCTTTGGGTAGTATTGACGTTTTAACAATATTTGTTCTTCCTATCCAGGACCATGGAATCTTTTTCCATTTTTTTTTGTGTCTTCTTCAATTTCTTTCATAAGCGTTCTATAGTTTTCAGTGTATAGATTTTTCACCTCTTTGGTTACATTTATTCCTAGGTATTTTATGCTTTCTTGTGCAACTGTAAATGGGATCGATTCCTTGATTTCTCTTTATGTACCTTCACTTTTGGTGTATAGGAATGCAACCAATTTCTGTGCATTGATTTTATATCCTGCAACTTTGCTGAATTCACGAATCAGTTCTAGCAGTTTTTTGGTGGAGTCTTTTGGGTTTTCCATATAGAGTATCATGTCATCTGTGAAGAGTGAAAATTTGACCTCCTCCTGGCCGATTTGGATGCTTTTTATTTCTTTGTGTTGTCTGATTGCGGAGCTAAGACTTCCAATACTACGTTGAATAACAGTGGCAAGAGTGGACATCCCTGTCTTGTTCCTGACCTTAGGGGGAAAACTCAGTTTTTCCCCATTGAGGATGATATTAATGTTGGGTTGTTTTTTATAATCTCGAGGTGCAATCCTTCTTTCCCTACTTTCTTGAGGGTTTTTATCAAGAAAGGATGCTGTGGTTTGTCAAATGAATTTTCTGCATCTATTGAGAGGATCTTATGGTTCTTGTCCTTTCTTTTATTGATGTGATGAATCTCATTGATTGTTTTGTGGATATTGAACCAGCTCTGCATCCCAGGTATAAATCCCGCTTGGTAATGGTGAATAATTTTTTTAATGTATTGTTGGAGCCGGTTGGCTAATATCTTGTTGAGGATTTTTGCATCCATGTTCGTCAAAGCAATTGGTCTATAGTTTTCCCTTTTAGTGTGGTCTCTGTCTGGTTTTGGAATCAAGGTAATGCTGGCTTCATAGAAAGAGTTTGGAAGTTTTCCTTCCATTTCTATTTTTTGGAATACCTTCAAGAGAATAAGTGTTAACTCTCCCTTAAATGTTTGGTAGAATACCCCTGGAAAGCCATCTGGCCCTGGACTCTTTTTTTTTGGAATATTTTTGATTTCAAATTTGATTTCCTTACTGGTTATGGGTCTGTTTAAATTCTGCTTCTTCCTGTTTCAGTTTTGGTAGTGTATATGTTTCTAGGAATTTGTCCCTTTCTTCCAGATTGCCCATTTTATTGGCATATAATTGCTCATAATATTCTCATATTACTGTTTTTATTTCTGTTGTGTTGGTTGTGATCTCTCCTCTTTCATTCTTGATTTTAGTTATTTGGGTCCTTTCTTTTTCCTTCTTGATCAAACTGGCCAGTGGTTTATCAATTTTGTTAATTCTTTCAAAAAACCAGCTTCTTGTTTCACTGATCTGTTCTACTGCTTTTTGGTTTCGATAGCATTAATTTCTGCTCTAATCTTTATTATTTCCTGTCTTCTGCTGGTTTTGGGTTTTATTTGCTGTTCTTTTTCCAGCTCCTTAAGGCGTAAGGTTACATTGTGTATCTGAGATCTTTCTTCCTTCTTTAGGAAGGCTTGGATTGCTATATACATTCCTCTTATGACCGGCTTTGCTGCGTCGCAGAGGTTTTGGGTTGTGGTGTTATCATATTCATTGATTTCCATATACTTTTTAATTTCCTCTTTAACTTCTTGGTTAACCCACTCATTCTTTAGTAGGATGTTCCTCAGTCTCCAAATATTTGTTACCTTTCCAAATTTTTTCTTGTGGTTGATTTCAAGTTTCATAGCGTTGTGGTCTGAAAATATGCATGGTATGATCTTGATCTTTTTGTACTTACTTAGGGTGATTTGTGTCCCAGTATATGGTTGATTCTGGAGAATGTTCCATGTACACTGGAGAAGAATGTATATTCTGCTGCTTTAGGATGAAATGTTCTGAATATATCTGTTAAGTCCATGTGGTCTAGTGTGTCATTCAAAGCCATTGTTTCCTTGTTGACTTTTTGATTAGATGATGTGTCCATTGTTGTGAGTGTGGTGTTGAAATCTCCTACTATTATGGTATTACTATCGATGAGTTTCTTATGTTTGTGATTCATTGATTTATGTATTTGGGTTCGTCCACATTTGACACATAAATGTTTACAATTGTTAGGTCTTCTTGGTGGATAGACCCCTTGATTATGATAAAATGCCCTTCTGTATCTCTTGATACAGTCTTTATTTTAAAGTCTATATTGTATGATATAAGTCTGGCTACTCCGGCTTTCTTTTGTTGACCATTAGCAATATAGATGGTTCTCCATCCCCTTATTTTCAATCTGAAGGTGTCTTTAGGTCTAAAGTGGGTGTCTTGTAAACAGCATATAGATGGATCTTGTTTTCTAATCCATTATGTTAACCTATGTCTTTTGATTGGAACATTTAGTCCATTGATGTTTAGAGTGAGTACTGAAAGATATGAATTTGTTGTCATTATGATGCTTGTAGAGTTGGAGTTTCTGGTGGTGTTCTCTGGTCCTTTCTAGTCTTTGTTGCTTTTGGTATATATGTGTATATATATGTATGTATATATATATATATATATATTTTTTTTTTTCCATCTTTTCTCCCCTCAGAGAGTCCCCCTTAAAATTTCTTGCAGGGATGGTTTAGTGGTCACAAAATCCTTTAATTTTTGTTTGTCTGGAAAAGTTTTTATCTCTTCTTCTATTTTGAATGACAGCCTTTCTGGTTAAAGAATTCTTGGCTGCATGGTTTTCTGATTCAGCACACTGAATATATCCTGCCACTCCTTTCTGGCCTGACAAGTTTCTGTGGATAGGTCTGTTGCAAACCTGATCTTCTTCCCTTGAATGTTAGGGACTTTTTTTTCCCCTTGCTGTTCATTATCACCCCTTGTCACCTTCTCTTTTTAAAAAGATTCTTGAAAAGAGCTTTATTGAGGCATAATTGACATATAATAAACTGTAAAAATTTAAAGCACACAATATAAATTGAGATACAGATATATAGATATATTAGAAACTATCACCATAATTCAAACAATAAACACAGAGAGGGGTTAAGATGGTGGAGGAGTAGGGCAACCCTAAGCTTACCTCCTCCCCTAAACAGTTGGGTAAATATCAAATCATTCTGAACACCCAAAAAATCAAAGTAGAGAACAAAGATGCACGTCTACAAAAAATGACCCATGGAAGTTAGGAACTGTAGAGAATTGATCTGTGGGAGAAAAGAGCTGTAGGTGCTTCAGTGAGGAGGGAGCCTGACTTCAGAGAGATGAGCTAGAGAGAAAGAGAAAGAAAGAGTGGGGGAAAAATGAAAACATGTGTGAAGGATTGCCCAAGAAAACTTTTCCCCAAAACGATTTACAGGGAAAAAGGAAAGGGTTTCAATATTGTCATTTTTTTTTTTAATAAACAGAGGACAGAGTCTGAATTTTTTGAGATCAGCATCTGGCAGTGCTCTGGTGAGGAAGCAGGACAGGGTCCCAGAAAATGGCAGCTCAGTGTGAGGATTCCCTGAGTCACATGGGGAGAAATGTATTTTGTAGAGGTGATAGGGCCTCTCCATGGGTAAAGGACCCAGCAAGCACCATAGAGCTGCCCCATTCACTGGTATAGGAACAAAGGTGCCAGCTGAGGGCAGTAACCCTCACACCAGGTTGCAATTTACCATAAACCCTGAGTCTTTGCATGGTCCCTCAATTGTTTTCTGGGACAATCCGGCACTAGCCACAGTTCAGCAACCCCTCAGTGTGGGTCCAACCCACAGGAATCTCTGAAGTATGGGGTTTTGAAACATAACCATACCTGGGATAAAACCCAGGAGGGTAGTGCTGTCTAGTCAGGTGAACAATTTGGTCAAGTACAGGGTGAAAGTGGGGATCTGATAGTAGTTGGGTCACAGGGGGTGATTGTTTTGTGCATCTGTGAGGGTGAAAACTTTTTGTTCTGGAGATTAGAGAGTGGGGAAAACCACTTTAATCCCTAACCCACCAGCAAAAATCACCTCAGTGAGCTAAACAGTGCCACCAAGTGAAGAATGGAGCCATTACACCGAGCTCCACACTCCTGCGCCCTACAGGCACATCTCCATTGGGGCATATCCACCTGATAATCAGAGCAGCAGGTTCTTCCCCCAGAGGATCAGCACAAACCCCTTTCATTCACTAAGTTACTGATCATAGAGTGCTACAAAGCTTCAGCCCTAGGGAAAACAGGAACTATCTTCCATATTGGGTTTTTTGTTTGTTTTATTTTGTTTCTTTCTGTTGTTGCTTTTGTTTTTTCTTAGATCCAGAAAAGGAAAACTTTATTTTATTTTATTATGTTTTTAATTTTTTCTTTTTTCTCTCGAGCTTCTCTTAACAAGCATACCAAAACATACCTGAGATCTAAAATTTTTATTTTATTATTATTATTTTTCCTCCAAAATGGCAAGATGGAGGAATTCACCCCAAAAAAGAACAGGAAGAAATGATAGCCAGGGATTTAATTAATAAAAATATAAGTAAGATGTCTGAACTAGAATTTAAAACAATTATAAAAATTCTAGATAGGCTTGAAAAAAGCATAGAAGACACTAGAGAATCCCTTACTGCAGAGATAAAAGAGCTAAAATCTAATCAGGCCAAAATCAAAAATGCTGTAACTGAGATGCAAACCTGAATGGAGGCCATAACAGCAAGGATGGATGAATCAGTGATTTAAAGATAAATAATGGAGGTGTCCCTGGGTGGCTCAGTCAGTAAGTGTCCGACTTCAGCTCAGGTCATGATCTTGCAGTCTGTGAGTTCAAGCCCTGTGTTGGGCTCTGGGCTGACAGCTCAGAGCCTGGCGCTGCTTTGGATTCTGTGTCTCCCTCTCTCTCTGTCCCTCCCCGACTTGTGCTCTGTCTCTCTCAAAAATAAATAAACATTAAAAACATAAAAAAAGAGTTAAGATAATGGAAAATAATGAGGCTGAAGAGGGAAACAAAGGCAATGGATCGTGAAAGTAGGTTGGGGATCTCATCCACTTATTAAAATGGAAAAACATTTGTATCATAGGAATCCAAGAAGATAAAGAGAGAGAAAGAGGGGCAGAAAGCTTATTCAAAAAATTATAGCCGAAAACTTTGTTAATCTGGGGAAGGACAGACATCAAAACCCAAGAAGCAGAGAGAACTCCCACTCAACAAATCCAACCATCTCCAAGGCATATCAAATCACAAAATACTCAGACAAGGAAAGAATTCACAAATTCACAAAATACTCAGATAAGGAAAGAATCCTGAAAGCAGCAAGAGAGAAAAAGTCCTTAACCTACAAGGGAAGACAGATCAGGTTTGCAGCAGATCTGTCCATAGAAACTTGGCAGGCTAGAAGAGAGTGGCAGGATATATTCAATGTGCTGAGTGGGAATATATGGAGCCAAGATGATTTTATCCAGCAAGGCTGTTGTTCAGAATAGAAGGAGAGACAGTTTCCCAGGCAAAAACAAAAACAAAAACAAAAACAAAAACAAAAACAAAAAACTAAAGAAATTCATGACAACTAAATCAAGTCTATGAGAAATACTAAGGGGGACTCTTTGCATGGGGAGAGAAAAGACCAAAAGCCACAAAGACTGGAAAGGAACAGAGAACATCACCAGAAACACCAACTTTACAGATAACATAATGGTATTAAACTCATATTTTTCAATAATCACCCTGATTGTAAATGGACTAAATCCTCCAATCAAAAGATGTAAGTTATCAAAATAGATTAAAAAAAATAAGACCCATTTATATGCTGCATACAGGAAACTCATTTTAGACCTAAAGATATAGAGAGATTGAAAGTAAGGAGATGTAGAAGCATCTATCATGCTAATGGACATCAAAAGAAAGCCAGAGTAGCCATACTTATATCAGACAAACTAGATTTTAAACCAAAGACTGTAGAAAGAGATGAAAAGGGCACTGTATCATAATTAAGGGGTCTACCCATCAAGAAGATCTAACAATTATAAATATTTATGTATCTAACTTAAAAGTACCAAAAAACATAAATCAATTAATAACAAACATAAAGTCACTGATAATAATACAATAATAGTAGGGTGCTTTAACATCCCACTTATAGCAATGGATAGATCATCTAAGCAGAAAATCAACAAGAAAACAATGGCTTTGAAGGACACCGTAGACCACATGGACTTAACAAATATATTCAGAACATTTCATCCTAAAGCAGTAGAATTTCATGTGGACATTCTTTTCGAGTGCACATGGAACATTCTCCAGAATAGATCACATTCTGGGTCATAAACCAGACCTCAACAAGCACAAAAAGACTGAGATCATACCATGCATATTTTCAGACCACAACACTTTAAAAGTTGAAGTCAACCACAAGAAATATGTTGAAAGACCACAAATACATGGAGGTTAAAGAACATCCTACTAAAGTGTCCAGCGACATGCAGAAGAATGATCCTGGACCACTTTCTTACACCATACACAAATATAAACTCAAAATGGTGAAAGACCTAAATGTAAGATGGGAAGCCATCAAAATCCTTGAGGAGAAAGCAGGCAACTACCTCTTTGACTTCAGTGGCAGCAACGTCTTACTTGACATGTCTCTGGAGGCGAGGGAAACAAAAGCACAAATAAACTATTGGGACTTCATCAAGATAAAAGCTTTTGCACTGTGAAGGAAACAATTAACAAAACTAAAAGGTAACTGACAGAATGGCAGAAGATATTTGCAAATGACATATCTGATAAAGGGTTAGTATCCAAAAATCTATAAGGAGATTATCAAACTCAACACCCCCCCCCACACAAAAACAAATAATTCAGTGAAGAAATGGGCAGAAGACATGAATGGATATTTTTCCAAAGAATACACCCAGATAGCAAAGAGAGATATGAAAGGATGCTGAATGTCACACATCATCAGGGAATAAAAATCAAAACCACAATGAGATACTACCTCACACCTGTCAGAATGGTTAAAATTAACAACTTGGGCAACAACAGATGTTTTCAGGGATTCAGAGAAATGAGAACCCTCTTGCACTGTTGGTGGAAATGCAAACTGGTACAGCCACTCTGGACAACAGAATGGAGGCTTCCTCAAAAAAAAAAAAAAAAATAGAACTATCCTATGACCCAGCAAATGCACTATTAGGTATTTATCCAAAGGATACAAAAATGCTGATTTGAAGGGCACATGCACCCCAATGTTTATAGCAGCACTATAAACAGTAGATAAAGTTTGGACAGAGCCCAAATGTCCATCAATTGATGAATGGACAAAGAAGATGTGGTATATATATATACAATGGAATATCACTTTGCAATAAAAAAGAATGAACTATTAACATTTGCAACAATGTGGATGGAACCAGAGTGTACTATGCTAAGCGAAATAGGTCAGTCAGAAAAGACAAATTTCATATGATTTCATTCATATGTGGAATTTAAGAAACCAAATAGATGAACACAGGGGAAGGGAAGCAACAATAAGATAAAAACAAAGAGGGAGAAAAACCATAAGAGACTTTTAAATATAGAGAACAAACTGAGGGTTGCTGGTGAGGTGTTGAGTGGGGGGATGGCCTAACTGGGCAATGGGCATTAAGGAGGGCACTTGTTGGGATGAACACTCTATTTTACATGTAAGTGATGAATTACTAAAGTCTATTCCTGAAATCATTATTACACTATATGTTAATTAATTTGGATTTAAAGAAAAACATAACTAGAAAAAGAAGATCCTACTAAAGAATGAATGGGTTAACCAGGAATTAAAGATGAAATAAAAAAAAGTACATGGAAGCAAATTAAAATGAAAACACAGCAGTCCAAAACCTTTGGGATACAGCAAGGGAGTCCTAAGAGGGAAGTATATAGCAATACAGGCCTACTTCAAGAAGCAATAAATGTCAAATATGCGACTTAACCTTACACCTAAAGGATCTAGAAAAGAAACAGCAACTAAAGCCTAAAACCAGCAGAAGAAGGTAAATAATAAAGATTATAGCAGAAAGAATACAGAAACAAAAAAACCCAATGGAACAGATCAACAAAACTAAGATCTTGTTCCTTGAAAGGATTAATAAAATTGATAAACCATTAGACAGACTTATCAAGAAGAAAAGAGGAAAGAAGCCAAATAAATAAAATCATGAATGTAAGGTGAGAGATCACAACCAACACCACAGAAATACAAAGAACTATGAGAGAATATTATGAAAAATTTTATGCCAACTAACTGGGAAATATGGAAGAAATGGCTAAGTTTCTAGAAATACACAAATTACCAAAACTGAAATAGAAAGAAGTAGAATATTTGAATAGACTCATAACCAGCAAAGAAATTGAATCAGTAAACAAAAGTCCAGGGTCAGATGGCTTCCCAGGGAAATTCAACCAGACATTTAAAGAAGAGTTAATAATTATTCTTCTCAAAGTGTTTCAAAAAAAATGGAAGGAAACTTCCAAACTCATTCTATAAGGTGAGCCTTACTTTGATTCCAAAACCAGATGAGGACCCCACTGAAAAAGAGAATTAGAGGCCAATATCCCTGATGAACATGGGTGCAAAAATTCTCAACAAGATACTAGCAAATTGAATTCAAGAGTACACTAAAAGAATTATTCACCACAATCAAGTGGAATTTATTCCTGAGATGCAGGGATGGTTCAATATTTGCAAATCAATCAATGTGAAACACCACACTAATAAAAGAAAGGATAAGAACCAAATGATCATCTCAATAGAGGCAGAAAAAGCATTTGACAAAATAGAGCATGTGTCTTGATAAAAACCCTCAATAAAGTAGGAATAGATTGAACATATCTCAATGTCATAAAGTCCAGATAGGAAAGACTCACAGCTAAATTCATGCTCAATGGAGAAAAACTGAGAGCATTCCCCCTAAGGTCAGGAACAAGATAAGGATATCTACTTTTACCATTACCATTTAACATAGTACTGGAAGTCTTAGCTTCAGCAATAAGACAACAAAAAGAGACAAAAGCATCCAAATTGGCAAGTAAGAAGTCAAATTTCACTATTTTCAGAGGACATAATAATCTATGTAGACAACCTGAAAGCCTCCACCAAAAAAAAAAATGCTAGAACTAATACATGAATTCAGCAAAGTCACAGGATATAAAATCAATATACAGAAATCTGTCCATTTCTATACACCAATAATGAAGCAGCAGAAAGAGAAATCAGAAATTGATCCCATTTTAAACTGTACCAAAAACAATTTGATGCTTAGGAATAAACCTAACCAAAGATCTAAAAGATCTGTACTCTGAAAACTATAGAGCACTTATGAAAGGAATTGAAGAGGACACAAAGAAATGGAAAAAAAAAAACATTCCGTTTTTATGGATTGGAAGAACAAACATTGTTAAAATGTCTATGCTACCCAAAGCAACCTACACATTTAATGCAATCCTCATCAAACTACCACTAGAAGTTTTCACAGAGCTAGAACAAATGATCCTAAAATTTGTATGGAACCACAAAAGATGCCAAATAGCCAAACCAATCCTGAAAAAGAAAAACAAAACTAGAGGCATCACAGTTCTGGACTTCAAACTATGTTACAAAGCTGTAGTCATCAATACAGTATGGTAACGGCACAAACACAGACACATAGACCAATGGACAGAATAGAAAACTGAGAAATAGACCCACAACTATATGGTCAACTCAACTTCAACAAACAGGAAAAAATATCTATGGGAAAAAAGATAGTCTCTACAACAAATGGTGTTGGGAAAACTGGATGATGACATGCATAACAATGAAACTGGATAACTTTCTTACATCTTACAACAAAATAAATTCAAAATGGATTAAAGACCTAAAAGTGAGACAGGAAACCATAAAAATCCTAGAGGAGACCACAGGCAGCAACCTCTTTGCCCTCAGTCGTACCAACTTCTAACACTTCACCAGAGGCAAGGGAAACAAAAGCAAACATGAACTATTGGGACTTCATCAAGATAAAAAAGTTCTGCACAGTGAAGGAAACAATTAACAAAATCAAAAGGAAACTGACAGAATGAGAAAAGATATTTGTGAATGACATATCAAATAAAGAATTAATATCCAAAATCTATAAAGAACTTTTCAAACTCAACACCCAAAAACCAAATAATCCAGTTAAGAAACAGGCAGAAGAATAATTTTTCCAGAGAAGACATCCAGAGGCTAACAGACACATGAAAAGATGCTCAACACCACTCATCATCACAGAAATACAAATCAAAACTGTAATTAGATAACATCTCATACCTGTCAGAATGACTAAAATTAACAACACAAGAAACAATTGTTCACGAAGATGTGGAGAAAGGGGAACAGTCTTACACTGTTGGTGGGAATGCAAACTGGTGCAGCCACTCTGGAAAACAGTATGGTATGGAGTTTCCTCAAAGTTAAAAATAGAACTACACTATAATCCAGCAATTTCAGTATTAGGTATTTATTGAAAGGATACAAAAAATGATTTGAACTGATTTGAAGGGGTATATGCACCCCATGTTTATAGCAGAATTATCGACAATAGCCAAACTATGGACAGATCCCAAATGTTCATTGACTGATGAACACATACAATGAACATGTTCATGAATAAACAAGGTGGAATATTACTCAGGCATCAGAAAGAATGAAATATTGCCATTTGCAATGGCATGGATGGAGCTAGAGTGTATTATGCTAAGTGAAATCAGTCAGAGAAAGACAAATACCATATGATTTCACTCATATGTGGAATTTAAGTAACAAAACAGATGATCATATGGGAGGGGGAAAAAGAGGTGGAAACAAACCTTAAGAGACTCTTTCTTTTTTTTTTTAATTTTTTTTCAACGTTTTTTATTTATTTTGGGACAGAGAGAGACAGAGCATGAACGGGGAGGGGCAGAGAGAGAGGGAGACACAGAATCGGAAACAGGCTCCAGGCTCCAAGCCATCAGCCCAGAGCCTGACGCGGGGCTCAAACTCACGGACCGCGAGATCGTGACCTGGCTGAAGTGGGACGCTTAACCGACTGCGCCACCCAGGCACCCCTTAAGAGACTCTTAAAGATAAGTTTGATGGAGGGATGTGGGAGGGGTATGGATGATGGGTACTAAGGAGGGCTCTTGTTATGATGAGCACCGGGTATTGTATGTAAGGGATGAGTCAGTGAATTCTGCTTCCGAAACCAATATTGCACTGTATGTTAACTAACTAGAATTTAAATTAAAATTTGAAAATAAAAAAAAAACAAGAAACGAACAAAAAAAAACCCATATCCTTCAGCCCTAAAATTGCCTACATATCATTGTAATTCCACCCTTCAATTGGACCCCTTCTTCAGACAACCACTGATCTATTTTCTAACGATCAATGGGCATTTTCTAGAATTTTATAAAAATGGAATCACACAACATGCATTCTGTTTGACCTGAGTTCTTTTACTCCATATAAATACTTTGTTATTCACCTATGTTGTGTATGTCAATAATTCATTCTTTTTTGCCTTAGTTCAGGGTGATATAACAAAATATGACAGACTAGGTAGGTTATAAGCAATATACATTTACTTCTCATAGCTCTGGAGGCTGTAAGTCTGAGATCAGGGTGCCAGCATGTTCAGGTTCTGGTGGGAGCCCTCTTCTAGGTTACAGGTTGCCAACTTCTTGTTGTATCTTTACATGGTTGTAGGCGTTAGGCAGCTCTGTAGGCTCTCTTTTCCAAGAGCACTATTCCCACTCATGCGGGCTCCACACTCATGACCTAAGCACACCCAAGGGCCCCATCTCCTAATACCATCACACTGTGCATTAGGACTTTAACAAATGAATGGGTGGGGCCAAGCACTCAGACCACAGGATTTTTATTTCTGAATGGTATTCCATTATACAGATCAGGACTGGCTTTTACACTTCCATGTAAAATTTGGTATCAACTTGTGAATTTCTACCAAAAACGTCTAATAGGATTTTGATAGGGACGATGTTTATTATATAGATCAATTTGGGGATAACTGCAATCTTGACAATATTGAGACTTATAACCTATAAACATGAAATGTCTCTTCATTTATTTAGCTCTTTATTTTCTATCAATAGTGTTTATAGTTTTCAGTGTGCAAGACTTGCTCTTCTTTAGTAACATTTACTCCTTTTTTGTTTTTGATGCTACTGAGAATGTAATTTTCTTAATTTCATTTTTGTTTCTTTCTCTGTTACACATAAATAAGTTGCTTTTGTATATTGATCTTATATCCACCAATCTTGCTAAACTTGTTTAATTTAGTTCTGTCTCCCTACCACCCGGCCTTCACACTTGGGATTGTCCATACATAGGATCATCTATAAATAAAGTTTTACTTTTCCTGTCCCATGTGGGTGCTTAATTTCTTTCTTCATCCCCCCCACCTTTTTTTTTTTTTTACCTTACTTGACAGGCTAGGACAACCAGAATGTTGAAGAGAAGTGAGGAAAGCAAACATCATTGCCTTGTTTCCAATCTTAGGGTGAAAACATGTAGTCTTTCACCAAGTGTGATGTTAGCTGTCATATTTATTTCCTTCATCATGTTCCCTTCTATTCCTACTTGGAGAGTTTTTTTTCTTCCTCACAAGGGTTGGATTGTGCCAAACACTTTTTCTGCACCTGCAAAATAGTCACTTTCTGATGGGAAAAGAGAATAACAGCTAATTTTGATGGAAGTTCTTTGACAGAAATTGGTACAATAAACAGACAGCCACCAATTGATAGAGCAACAAATATTTCCACAATGGAAGGATCAAAGGTAAGAGGTGAATCCAGAAGCAAAAACATTTTCTTGTGTAATTTAAAAAAGCACCTGGAAATGTTGAATGTTTCGAATTATACATTCACGAGGGACTCTGACAATCTTAGGTATCACCGCAGTGGCTGACGTATGGAGAACATAGGGCAAGCAATGCTTTGAACTGTTCTGACTTTTCTTCATTGCTGTTCTCAGAATTTGTGCTGTTTGCCATTTTTTTTTCTTGTTCATATTTCTGCTTTCTTTCATTTAGCATCAAGCCCACTTCAATGTTTTTCCAGTTAAGTCTGAAGAGTACAGGTCATTATGTTCTGCAAGCATATCATGTTCAGTAATGTTTCATAGGAAGATTTGTATTTATTAATTTGCTGTTTTTTTCAATGAGAATATAGCTTAGATTACATTTTTTCATAAGATGAGTTGATAATTCTGTTGGTGAGTCTGGACCAATAGGAACATACACAGCAGGGACTTGGAGAAAGTATTCTTTTGTTTTTTTTTGTCTTTGTATCATGGTATGATTACTAAACTGCATTCCAGACAACAGAGCCACAGCAGAAACAAACGCCTATAGCAATTGTTAGTAAACCTGTTAGCCCACTGGAATCATCTGGAAATCTTTAAAACATACCAATCCCTGGGCCTTGTACCTAGTTATTTGAATTTAACTTATCTGGGTTGAGGTCCTGGTATCAACATTTTGAAAAAGCCCTCTTTGAGATCTAATGTTAAGTCATGTCAGAGATCCACTGAGATCCACAGAGATCCACTAAAGCCACGGAGATAATGAGAGGGAATCCAAGCCAGGAATGACAGCTGTATAGGCCAAGGCAAACAGGTAGGAGAAAACATGGATCAAAAACCAGGCAGATATCCTCAGAGGCAGATACTTCATCAACCCTGACCAGTATCCTTAAGCAGCTAGTCTCCTATGCTTGGTTATGAATCTGAGTCATGAAGGTCTGTGGATTTCTTACCACTTAGCAAGTAGATATCAAATTTTTTCTTCTAGATTTTTTTAAAAAAGGAACGAAAGCACATTGATTTACTAAAATGTACTTCTTTTTTTTAATATGAAATTTATTGTCAAATTGGTTTCCATACAACACCCAGTGCTCATCCCAACAGGTGCCCTCCTCAATACCCATCACCCACCCTTCCCTCACTCCCACCCCCCATCAACCCTCAGTTTGTTCTCAGTTTTTAAAAGTCTCTTGTGTTTTGGATCTCTCCCTCTCTAACATTTTTTTTCTTCCCCTCCCCCATGGTCTTCTGTTAAGTTTCTCAGGATCCACAAAAGAGTGAAAACATATGGTATCTGTCTTTCTCTGTATGACTTATTTCACTTAACACTCTCCAGTTCCATCCACGTTCCTACATAAGGCCATTTCATTCTTTCTCATTGCCAGGTAGTACTCCATTGTGTATATAAACCACAATTTCTTTATCCATTCATCAGTTGATGGACATTTAGGCTCTTTCCATCATTTGGATATTGTTGATAGTGCTGCTATAAACATTGGGGTACAAGTGCCCCTATGCATCAGTACTCCTGTATCCCTTGGGTAAATCCTAGTAGTGCTATTGCTGGGTCATAGGGTATATCTATTTTTAATTTTTTGAGGAACCTCCACACAGTTTTCCAGAGCGGCTGCACCAGTTTGCATTCCCACCAATAGTTCAAGAGGGTTTCCATTTCTCCACATCCTCGCCAGTATCTATAGTCTCCTGATTTGTTCATTTTAGCCACTCTGACAGGAGTCAGGTGATATCTCAGTGTGGTTTTGATTTGTATTTCCCTGATGAGGAGTGACGTTGAACATCTTTTCATGTGCCTGTTGGCCATCTGGATGTCTTATTTAGAGCAGTGTCTATTCATGTTTTCTGCCCATTTCTTCACTGGATTATTTGTTTTTTGGGTGTGGAGTTTGGTGAGCTTTTTATAGATTTTGGATACTAACCGTTTGTCTGATGTGTCATTTGCAAATATCTTTTGCCATTCCGTTGGTTGCCTTTTACTTTGTTGATTGTTTCCTTTGCTGTGCAGAAGCTTTTTATCTTCATGAGGTCCCAATAGTTCATTTTTGCTTTTAATTCCCTTGCCTTTGGGTAAATGTCAAGTAAGAAATTGCTGTGGCTGAGGTCAGAGAGGTTTTTACCTGCTTTATCCTCTAGGGTTTTAATGGTTTCCTGTCTCACATTCAGGTCCTTTATCCATTTTGAGTTTATTTTTGTGAATGGTGTGAGAAAGTGGTCTAGTTTCATTCTTCTGCGTGTTGCTGTCCAGTTCTGCCAGCACCATTTGTTAAAGAGACTGTCTTTTTTCCATTGGATATTCTTTCCTGCTTTGTCAAAGATTAGTTGGCCATACGTTTGTGGGTCTAGTTCTGGGGTTTCTGTTCTATTCCATTGGTCTATGTGTCTGTTTTTGTGGCAATACCATGCTTTCTTGATGATTACCGCTTTGTAGTAGAGGCTAAAGTCTGGGATTGTGATGCCTCCAGCTTTGGTCTTCTTCAAAATTACTTTGGCTATTCGGGGTCTTTTGTGGTTCCATACAAATTTTAGGATTGCTTGTTCTAGCTTTGAGAAGAACACTGGTGCAGTTTTGATTGGGATTGCATTGAATGTGTAGATAGCTTTGGGTAGTATTGACACTTTAACAATATTTATTCTTCCAATCCATGAGCATGGAATGTTTTTCCATTTCTTTATATCTTCTTCAATTTCCTTCATAAGCTTACTATGCTTTTCAGCATATAGATCTTTTACATCTTTGGTTAGGTTCATTCCTAGGTATTTTATGGTTCTTGGTGCAATTGTGAATGGGATCAGTTTCTTTATTTGTCTTTCTGTTGCTTCATTATTAGTGTATAAGAATGCAACTGATTTCTGTATATTGATTTTGTATCCTGCGACTTTGCTGAATTCATGTATCAGTTCTAGCAGACTTTTGGTGGAGTCTATTGGGTTTTTCATGTATAATATCATGTCATCTGCACAAAGTGAAAGCTTGACTTCATCTTTGTCACTTTTGATGCCTTTGATTTCTTTTGTTGTCTAATTGCTGATGCTAGCACTTCCAACACTATGTTAAATAACAGCGGTGAGAGTGGACATTTCTGTCATGTTCCTGATCTCAGGGGGAAAGCTCTCAGTTTTTCCCCATTGAGGATATTAGCTGTGGGCTTTTCATAAGTGACTTTTATGATGTTTAGGTATATTCCTTCTATCCTGACTTTCTCAAGAGTTTTTATTAAGAAAGGATGCTGAATTTTGTCAAATGCTTTTTCTGCATCGATTGACAGGATCATATGGTTCTTGTCTTTTCTTTTATTAATGTGATGTATCACATTGATTGATTGTGAATGTTGAACCAGCCCTGCAGCCCAGGAATGAATCCCACTTGATCATGGTGAATAATTCTTTTTATATGCTGTTGACTTCGATTTGCTAGTATCTTATTGAGAATTTTTGCATCCATATTCATCAGGGATATTGGCCTGTAGTTCTCTTTTTTTGCTGGATCTGTGTCTGGCTTAGGACTCAAAGTAATGCTGGCTTCATAGAAGGAGTCTTAAAGTTTTCCTTCCCTTTCTATTTCTTGGAACAGCTTGAAGAGGATAGGTATTATCTTTGCTTTAAATATCTGGTAGAATTCCCTAGGGAAGCCATCTGGTCCTGGACTCATATTTGTTGGGAGATTTTTGATAACTGATTCAATTCCTTTGCTGGTTTTGGGTCTATTCAAGTTTTCTATTTCTTCCTGTTTGAGTTTTGGAAGTGTGTGGGTGCTTAGGAATTTGTCCATATCTTCCAGGTTTTTCAGTTTGTTGGCATATAATCTTTCATAGTATTCCCTGATAATTGCTTGTATTTCTGAGGGATTAATTGTAATAATTCCATTTTCATTCATGATTTTATCTATTTGGGTCATCTTCCTTTTCTTTTTGAGAAGCCTGGCTAGAGGTTTATCAATTTGTTTATTTTTTCAAAAAAACAGCTCTTGGTTTCATTGATCTGCTCTACACATTTTTTAGATTCTGTATTGTTTATTTCTGCTCTGAACTTTATTATTTCTCTTCTTCTGCTGGGTTTGGGGTATCTTTGCTGTCCTGCTTCTATTTCCTTTAGGTGTGCTGTTAGATATTGTATTGGGATTTTTCTTGTTCCTTGAGATAGGCCTGGGTTGCAATGTATTTTCCTCTCAGGACTGCCTTTGCTGCATCCCAAAGCATTTGGATTGTTGTATTTTTATTTTCATTTGTTTCCATATATTTTTAAATTTCTTCTCTAATTGCCTGGTTGGCCCATTCATTCTTTAGTAGGGTATTCTTTAACCTCCATGCTTTTGGAGGTTTTCCAGACTTTTTCCTGTGGTTGATTTCAAGCTTTATAGCATTGTGGTCTGAAAGTGTACACGGTATGATCTCAATTCTTGTATACTTATGAAGGGCTGTTTTGTGACCCAGTATGTGATCTATCTTGGAGAATGTTCCATGTGCACTTGAGAAGAAAGTATATTCTGTTGCTTTGGGATGCAGAGTTCTAAATATATCTGTGAAATCCATCTGATCCAATGTATCATTCTTGTTTCTTTATTGATCCTGTGTCTAAATGATCTATCCATTGTTTTAAGTGGAGTATTAAAGTCCCCTGCAATTACCACATTCTTATCAATAAGGTTGCTTATGTTTGTGAGTAATTGTTTTATATATTCGGGGGCTCCCATATTTGGCGCATAGACATTTATAATTGTTAGCTCTTCCTGATGGATAGACCCTGTGATTATTATATAATGCCCTTCTTCATCTCTTGTTACAGCCTTTAACTTAAAGTCTAGTTTGTCTGATATAAGTATGGCTACTCCAGCTTTCTTTTGACTTCTAGTAGCATGATAGATAGTTCTCCATCCCCTCACTCTCAATCTGAAGGTGTCCTCAGGTCTAAAATGAGTCTCTTGTAGACAGCAAATAGATGGGTCTTGTTCTTTCATCCATTCTGATACCTGTGTCTTTTGGTTGGAGCATTTAGTCCATTTATGTTCAGTGTTATTATGGAAACATATGGGTTTAGAGTCATTGTGATGTCTGTATGTTTCATGCTTGTAGTGATGTCTCTGGTACTTTGTGGTCCTTGCAATATTTCACTCACAGAATCCCCCTTAGGACCTCTTGTAGGGCTGGTTTAGTGGTGATGAATTCCTTCAGTTTTTGTTTGTTTGGGAAGACCTTTATCTCTCCTTCTATTCTAAATGACAGATTTGCTGGATAGAGGATTCTCGGCTGCATATTTTTTCTGTGCATCACATTGAAGATTTCCTGCCATTCCTTTCTGGCCTGCCAAGTTTCAGTAGATAGGTCTGCCACTAGTCTTATGGGTCTCCCTTTATAAGTTAGAGCGTGTTTATCCCTAGCTGCTTTCAGAATTTTCTCTTTATCCTTGTATTTTGCCAGTTTCACTATGATATGTTGTGGAGAAGATCTATTCAAGTTACCTCTGAATGGAGTCCTCGCCTCTTGGATTTCAATGCCTTTTTCCTTCCCCAGATTAGGGAAGTTCTCCACTATGATTTGTTCAAGTACACCTTCAGCCCCCCTCTCTCTCTCTTCCTCTTCTGGAATTCCTATTATACAGATATTGTTCCGTTTGATTGCATCACTTAGTTCTCTAATTCTCCCCTCATACTCCTGGATTTTTTTATCTCTCTTTTTCGCAGCTTCCTCTTTTTCCATAATTTTATCTTCGAATTCACCTAGTCTCTCCTCTGCCTCTTCAATCTGAGCTGTGGTCGCCTCTATTTTATTTTGCACCTCATTTATAGCATTTTTTTTTAGCTCCTCGTGACTGTTTCTTAGTCCCTTGATCTCCGTAGCAATAGATTCTCTGCTGTCCTCTATACTTTTTTCAAGTCCAGCAATTAATTTTATTACTATTATTCTAAATCCTTGTTCTGTTATATTGCTTAAATTGTTTTTGATCAATTCATTATCTGTCACTACTTCCTGTAGTTTCTTTTGAGGACAGTTCTTCCATTTTTTCATTTTGGGTAGTCCCTGTGGTGGCGCAGAACTGCAGGGCACTTCCCCTGTGCTGTCTGGAGTAACTTGTGTTCATGGGTGGGGCCGCAGTCAGACCCGATGTCTGTCTCCAGCCCACCGCTGGGGCCACAGTCAGACTGGTGTGTACCTTATCTTCCCCTCTCCCAGGGTCAGGACTCACTGTGGAGTGGTGTGGCCCCTGTCTGGGCTACTTGCACACTGCCAGGCTTGTGGTGCTGCTTGGATGGGATCTGGTGTATTAGCTGGGGTAGATCCTCTTCTGTGCACACTTGGCTCTGGAGAGTCCATTCTGCTAGTCTTCTGGCTGTTTTCTAGGTTATTTAGGCAGGTGTGGGTGGAATCTATGTGATCAGAAGGATGAGGTGAGCCCAGCACCCTCCTATGCTGCCATCTTCCCCTGGATCTCTTAAAATGTACTTCAAATGGGTAATGGGCATTAAGGAGAGCACTTGTCAGGATGAACCCTGGGAGTTATATGTAAGTGATGAATCACTAAATTCTACTTACTCCTGAAATCATTATTACACTATATGTTTACTTGGATTTAAATAAAATGAAAAAAAGTAAAAAAGGGGGAAAAGGTACCTAATTATCATTAGTTAAATCAAACTTAAGTTCTGGATTTTTAAAAAGACAATACAGTATTTTTTTCCTTTGGGTTCCTTAAACTTAAACATTAAAAAAAATAATGCATGTTCATTACTTATAATAAAAGTTTATATTAAAAAAGAAAGGGATGGCCCTTGGCCTAACACTCTCTGTCCTCAGTCCTGGTCTCCCAAGGCAGCAATTGTCAACTCTTCTAGCTGTTTCTTCTGGTGTTTACTTTCATATTTCTCAATGACATGTTCCTACAGTTACTTTTATTGATGAACATTAGACCACCTCTTCAACTTCCTGTTTTGGTAGATGAAGATTCAGCCCTTCCTGATATAGTTATATCAGTACATCTTTGTCTCCATTTCCAGGAACTCTGCTCGTTAACCACTGCAATCCCAGGATCCCAGATGCTTTGGGTACTGGTCAGAGCTGACATAAGTATCTGCACCTGAGGAATCCAGCAACAAGCTCCCTTTCTTACACCCACAGGGATCATTAGGAACAAGAAGCTTTTTCTCATAAACACTTCAAATGAACAAATTAAAAGTTTGAATAACCTCCCTTTTACTGCACAATGGGACTATTAAACATTTTCTTAAAAGATACTCTCCTCAACCTTTCATTTTTGGACACACCCCCTATTCAGAAGGGGGTTACCTTTTATGTCTCAGAAGTGACTTCCTGTTCTTGGCATTAGCCTCCAATTACTCTAAGTTGCCCACTACCCTTTGGGTTGGGGCTACCTCCAGTGATTCCCAAGAGAATATCTGACATGTGTCAAGCCTGAGAAGAGAACAAGACAAAAATAGAACCCCAAATTTTATTTGTAGCAGGGAATCTCACCATAATGATAAATGATTTTCCTGGGTGATTATTAAAAGACAATCCTTCATTACAACTGCAGTTTCAGACAGGTATGTCTAAAAACGAATTTCATTGCTTTATAGAAATGCCTGTATATACTCTAGACACAGGCATGTGGGAGTGCAGAGCTGAGCAATAGTTAATGAAGGTGATCAAACAAGAAAAGATTTAACATGTTTAACTTTAAGAAATGTGAATGTTGGGGCGCCTGGGAGGCTCAGTCGGTTGAGCATTCGACTTTAGCTCAGGTTATGATCTAGAAGTTGGTGAGTTTGAGCTCTGCATTGGGCTCTGTGCTGACAGCTCAGAGTCTGGAGCCTGCTTTGGATTCTGTGTCTCCCTCTCTCTCTGCCCTTTCCCCGCTCATGCTCTCTCTCTCTCAAAAATAAATAAACATTAAAAAAAAGAAATGTGAATGTTTTAATTTTAAATTTCTCTCTCTAGTGAAGAGCTTGATTTTTTTCTCTGCTTGGACTACAGCTGCCTCCTCTTCTCTTCCAGAACTTTTTCTTCTTCAACAGTATAAATCTATATGTCATATTGTGGGTGCGTGACCCCTGGCTTTCCTTAGGAGTATAGCCAACAGCATTCAGGGGCTCTACAGGGTTGCCACCTGGACCAGGAGGAAGATCGGTGGTTTCTTGGACATGGCTATTTCTGGTTTGTTTTACTCCCTTTTGGTATTGTCAATTCAAATAGCTTTCTTAATCTTCACCATGACAAGTATATGAGTTGTAATTAATTTGAGTAAGGCCAATTCTCCCTTTTATGCCAGACAACACACATTCCTCTTTTGCAAGGTGTGTGAGAATCCTGGATAATCTCGTACTCTCTGGCCTTTGTCCTCATACTCCCCTCTGCCTTCTTCATTTTTCACATGGCAACAGCTTCCTCGTTGGCCCCTCCTGGAGGCCTGGTATGGTGATGTCTTTCTAAGTCCTTCCAAGCAGAGTTACTTTTCCATTCTTTTTTGTGTTCATAACATTTTGTCCATATCTCTGTAGTAGTTCTTTTTAATAACACACTGTAATTTACTTCCTTATTCTGCAGTTCCTCTATCTGTTTGAGGGAAAGGCCCATCTTACATGATTTGGTGTCATTGTACCTAACTCAGTGCCAGAGTCAAAAAGAGGCGAAGTAAGTATTTAATGAACAAGTTAATGAAAGAATTCTAAGATGGAGGCATCAGGAATATTTTATGATTTATGCTTCTTTTTTCCACAAGAATATACTGCCAGACTTATATTATGCTTAAGGAGAAAGTGACACTTGTGATCCCAAATTGGCATAGACTGTGAGAGAACTCAACTAAAACTATTCAGGTAAATTTTTGAGGATTATTGTTCTTCCAAGGACCCAAGGTCTTTCTTCTGCAATTCAGAGACAGAGAACAGAATAATTGTCTAGGTATCTGCTCCTCTTTTGCACTGGGTAACACAAGAAACATCCTTTTTTTTTTTTGAGTTGCCAATGACATTCATCAGAGATCTGCGGGAAATATCCTCTCCAAATTTGCCCTTGGCAATTAACTTAGTGGAACTATTTTTTTTTTTTTTTTGAGATAAAGCAAAAGGGAACAATCTGGTAGATAAGACATGCTGTAATAAGAAGATAAGAGGAAAGTTTCCAAGGAGTTTTTAAAATTTAGAGGATCATGCCAGCCATCTAGCTTGAAAACTGAATACTATTGAAAGTATTGATGTACAAATTTGTATAAGTGAAACTGCAGGTAGAAAGGAGAAAATGCGGTACTTTTTAAAATTAGTTTTCAGATCCTTTGCAGCCAATATTTGTCTTATTACTTAACTATTTTTATTAGTTTCCTAGGGCTGCTCTAACAAATTACCACAAATTTAGTGGCTTAAACAACAAAAAAGTTATGCTCTCACAATTCTGGAGGCCAGAACTCCAAAATCAAGGTATTGGCAGGACTAGTTTCTCTGGAGGCTCTGAAGTAGAATCTGTTCTCTGCCTCTCAGCTTCTGGTGGCTGTTGGGAACACTTGATATCTTTTGGTGTGTAGACTTATCATAGTCATTTCTGTTCCATCTTCAACTTACCTTCCTTGTGTGTCAGTGTCTCAAATCTAACTCTTCTTTTTCCTGTAAGGACACCAGTCATTATATATAGGGCTCACTCGAATCTACAATGATCTCATGTCAAAATCCTTAATTTTAGGAGTGCCTGGCTGGCTCAGTCAGTTGAGCACTTGACTCTTGATTTTGGCTCAGGTCATGATCCCAGGGTCATGGGATTGAGCCCTGCATCTGGTTCTGTGCTGGGCATGGGAGCTGCTTGGGATTCACTCTCTCTCTCCCTTTGCTCCTCTCCACTTCCACTCTCTCTCTTAAAAAAAAAATCCTTAATTTTATTAAATCTGCAAAGACTGTATTTCCAAATAAGGTCACATTCATAGATACCAGGATTAATATCTGGACACGTCTTCTGGGGGGATAACATTCAACCCACTAAACCATCTATGGTTTTCAAAAATTTCTGCACTATGTAAAAAACATGAGTACAATTTTGTATACATTAAGGATATGATGACAGAAGCAAAGTAAAGTGAAAAGTTGAGGTAATTGTGTGGAAAATTCCAGGAAACTTATCAACTTAGATTGATATGGCTGAATGTTTTAGGCCAAGCATACTTGAAAATTTGTATGATACTCTGGTAAGATTCTCTTAGCCTTAAGAGATATGGAGTTGAGAAAAAGATAAGGCAATAGCTGGGGGGGGGCATCAGTAGAGAACAGAAATGCAAGTCTTTTCAGGCTCAAAAACATTCTGAAAGTCTGGTGACTTGTAAAAATGACTTGCAACACTGCAAAATTGCTTGACCATGGGTGTTTTTTTTTTTTTTAATTTTTTTTTTTATTTCTTACAGTCTAGAATTTATGCTTTGGTCTGTAATTCTGCAACTTAAGAAATTAATTGGAGTAAGTAAGTTGGTTAATGTTTCTTGAACTCTAGATGTTCAATTATGAGAGAATCAATAGACATATTTAGTTCTTCTTTTCTAGCTTCCATTGGTCAGTGATGTGTACATGATTGGATAAGGTTTTGATTGCTTTAATCTCAATTCCTCTTAACAGTTTATTTGGCCTGTGACAGATCAGTGTAGTGAATTTTCGATAGCAATGGAGAAGTGGATTTACATTTTCTTTTCTTTTTTTCAATGTTTGTTTATTTTTGAGAGAGGAAGAGACAGAGCACCAGCAGGGGAGGGGCAGAGAAAGAGGGAGACACAGAACCCGAAGCAGGCTCCAGGCTATGAACTGTCAGCACAGAGCCTGATGTGGGGCTCAAACTTATAAACTGTGAGATCATGACCTGAGCCTAAGGTGGATGCTTAACTGACTGAGCCACCCAGGCAGCCCTGGATTTACATTTTCTTAAACTTAGCACTCTAGTTTATAAAACTTCTTCCATACATTGAATGCTTTGATGACTTCTTCTAAAACATGCTTTGCTTGGTTATAGAATAAATAAAACATGTTTAACATAATGCATAGTTGAGTTCTTATGAATAAAAAAAGAATAAATTATAATTGTTAGTTAATGAAATTGTACTACAATGAGTCATTGTTTGAATAATTTGTTTTTATGAAAGTGGTGAATGAGAAACCTTTTAAAATATTAAAGACCAAGGCAGTAAAAAAGATCATGTTAGCCACATTGGGCCCGTTTCATTAACCAGAACACATGGAATATTTACTGCACTGTAAAGGAATTCTTGGTGCATTTAATATTGTGGGTTTCTTGACGCATCTGGTTAATGTTGAATCAGAAAATATGAGAAAGGGTGAAATCAGAGTAAGTGGAGTTGGAACAAATTTGGTAGAGAAAGAAAATAGAATCATTGGGGTGAGTGTAAACAGTCATCAGAAAGATGGGTGTGGGAAATGGATCATTTAATTGATTGTTGACTAGAGAAAAATAGAAATATCCTACCTTCTTACTGCTTCATTTTTCTCCTCTCCAGCTTTTTAACACATTCTAAAAAGTGTTCATATTAATTATTGAAAGCAAGATGTATGTGATTGGACTGAATTAAGAGTTGTAATCATATGGTCAGACAATATAGTATGTTTCAACTTTAGTAGAAGAAAAGAAACCTCTCTCATTACTTTTACATATCCAGCTTAGAGATGGAGACACTGGGAAAACACAGTCTACCCTATCAGGTGGGCTGGAGTAAGGGATGTGGAAAATGTTATCTGCCTAGTAGTTCTTTACTGCATGTGGGAAAGGGATGTGTACCGAAGGGAATGCACTTGTCATCTTTGTGCTCTCACCTGTGCTTTTGCTCCAGTAAGCAAGAAAAAGTCCAAATAACTCCTGGTTAGGTTTCCAAACAAGAGGCAAGACAAAAATAAAGGTTTGTTAAGAAGTAGAATAAAGAGGGGGCGCCTGGGTGGCTCAGTCAGTTAAGCCTCCGACTTCAGCTCAGGTCACAATCTCACGGTCCGTGAGTTCGAGCCCCGCGTCGGGCTCTGGGCTGATGGCTCAGAGCCTGGAGCCTGCTTCCGATTCTGTGTCTCCCTCTCTCTCTCTGCCCCTCCCCCATTCATGCTCTGTCTCTGTCTGTCTCAAAAATAAATAAATGTTAAAAAAAAAAGAAGTAGAATAAAGAGAACATAATCCTTTATCATTAGCATGGTGATTTATGAATATAGAAACCAATGAACCCTAAGTTAAACCAGTGTGAGAAAGTGGAAAGGATTAGGAGTTTGGGCTCCAGCCCAAGAACCACTTCCCCTAATTATATGGGTGGATGCTAGTAAACCAGCACCCTTTTCTCATCCTCAATTACAGACTCAGTAAAATGAGGGTATGGTGTAGAATGAGAATATCATGGTGTGTGGCTGAACAAAAAAGCACTAATGAAGTCAAAGCCGCACACGTAATTTGATCTTTGGGTAGAACAGTGATATCATTATGGTCACTAAAGTCATTAGCTTTTTTTGGAGATATTATTCATTATTTATAGTAATGCCTGGGCAAGAGATGATGAGTTATCCAAAATGCATCACCATTATTAGGAAAACAGCTAAAACTTCATGGCTCTCTCATTTAAGAAAGGATTGATATATTTGACTATGTAAAAACAATTGCATGGTAAATCACCATAAACAAATCAAAAGAAAAATCACACACTGTGAAGAAAATATTTGCATTTTATATTTCTAAGAAACAAAGAAGTTACTAAAAATAGGCAAAGGAAAACTAATAGAGATAGAAAATGGGCAAAAGATATGACATACAGGAAGTGAAAATTGAGTTTATGATCTTTAAAAATATTTAAAGAAAATCAATCTCACTCATAATAGAAGAAAGGCAAATTAAAACTGTATTGAGGTACTATTTATCACCTATCAGACTGGTAACAATCCATATGTTTAGCAGCATATTCTGTTGGTAGGGTTGTTATGAAACAGGTACTCATATAGTATGGGCAGGAATGCAAAATTGTTATATCCCTATCAAAAGAAATTGGCATTATTTTTCCAAGGTATGTTTTCATTTACTCTTTGATCCAACATTCCAACTCCTAGGAATATAATCTAAGAACACACTGGTATAAATGGAAATGACATCAGCAAAAGATTATTCATTGTGTTATTTTCTGTATGAAATAGGTGTTAAGTATGTATCATATAAAGAATTACATATATAATTATATATAAATGTACAAAAGTGTAATTACATATGTATGTAGTAATAGTAAAGAAAAATAAAACACAAGCCAGATGGCATGGTATATCTCACATATTTTACGTATAGGTACATATGTATTATTATTATATTGTATACTATATTATATATTATATATCATAAATAATATTATGTAGCTTCACTGCTTTAATAATTCTCTGTGCTCCATCTATTTATCCTTCACTCCCCAAACACTAACCCTTCTCAACTAACAATCTTTTTTACTGTCATTATAGTTTTGTCTTTTCCAGAATGTCGTATAGTTGGAATCATACAGTATGCGTATATGTATGTTTAAAGACTTGTGTCTAGATTGAACATAATAGGTTGCACATAATACATGAAGAGAAAATAAATAAATAGAGAACTATAACATTAATGAGGAAAAAGGACCATTGTGAATTTTTGGAACTACATGTTACAAATACAAAGCAGAGACATGTATATGTAACATCAGAGATACGGCACATGAGGCAGAGAAAGACATTATTTTTTTAAGTTTATTTATTTTGACAGAGGGAGAGTGAGAGAGAGGGAGAGAGAGAATCTCAAGTAGGCTTCATGCTGTTGATGTGGGCCACCTCTTGGCTTGAGCCCCAAACATGGGCCTGACCTCATGAACTATGAGATCATGACCCGAGCCAAAATCAAGAGTTCTTTGCTTAACTGACTGAGCCACCCAGGAGCCCCATAGAAAGATATTCTTTATTAAAAAATATTTATTTATTTTTGAGAGAAGGAGAGCAAGCAGGGTAGAGGCAGGGAAAGGGGGGGGAGGATCCAAGATCCAAAGCAAGTTCTGTGCTGATGGCAGCAAGCCCGATGTGGGGCTCAAACTCATGAACTGTGAGATCATGACCTGAGCTGAAGTTTGAGGCTCAACTGACTGAGCCACCAAGGTGTACCCCAGAGAAAGATATTGTTTTTAATATTAGTTTTTATTTTTAAAAATTTACATCCAAATTAGTTAGCATATAGTGAAACAATGATTTCAGGAGTAGATTCCTTAGTGCCCCTTACCCATTTAGCCCATCCGCCCTCCCACAACCCCTCCAGTAATCCTCAGTTTGTTCTCCATATTTATGAGTCTCTTATGTTTTGTCCCCCTCCCTGTTTTTATATTATTTTTGTTTCCCTTCCCTTATGTTCATCTGTTTTGTCTCTTAAAGTCCTCATATGAGTGAAGTCATAGGATTTTTGTCATTCTCTGACTAATTTCCGGCTTTCTTTTGTTGACCATTAGCATGATAAATGGTTCTCCATCCCCTTATTTTCAATCTAAAGTTGTCTTTAGGTCTAAAGTGTGTCTCTTGTAAACAGCATATAGATGGATCTTGTTTTCCTATCCATTCTGTTACCCTATGTCTTTTGATCGGAGCATTGAGTCTGTTGACGTTTAAAGTGAGTACTTAAAGATATCAATTTATTGCCATTATGATGCTTGTAGAGTTGGAGTTTCTGGTGGTGTTCTGGTCCTTTCTAATCTTTTGTTCCTTTTGGTATATATATATATATATATATATATATATATATATTCATCTTTTCTCCCCTCAGAGAGTCCCCCTTAAAATTTCTTGCAGGCTGGTTTAGTGGTCACAAACTCCTTTAATTTTTGTTTGTCTGGGAAACTTTTTGTCTTTCCTTCTATTTTGGATGACAGACTTGCTGGATAAAGAATTCTTGGCTGCATATTTTTTTCTGATTCAGCACGTTGAATATATCCTGCCACTCCTTTCTGGCCTGCCAAGTTTCTGTGGATAGGTCTGTTGCAAACCTGATCTGTCTTCCTTTGTATGTTAGGGACATTTTTCCCTTGCTGCTTTCATGATTCTCTCCTTGCCTGAGTATTTTGTGAATCTGACTATGATATGCCTTGTTGATGGTCGGTTTTTGTTGAATCTAATGGGGGTCCTCTGTGCTTCCTGGATTTTGATGTCTGTGTCTTTCCCCATTTTAGGAAAGTTTTCTGCTATGATTTGCTCACATACCCTTCTACCCCTATTTCTCTCTTTCTCTTCTGGGACCCCATGATTCTGATATTTTTCCTTTTCAATGAGTCAATGATTTCTCTAATTCTTAAATCATGCTCTTTTGCCTTCATCTACCTCTTTCTTTCTGCTTCATTATTCTCTATAATTTGTCCTCTATATCGCTGATTCTCTGTTCTGCCTCATCCATTCTTTCCACAGCTGCATCCATCCATGATTGCAGCTCAGTTATAGCATTTTTAATTTCATTGTGGCTTTTTTTTTAAACTTTTTTTTATGTCTGCAGAAAGGTATTCTAATCTATTTTCAACTCCAGCTAGTATTCTTATTATTGTGATTATAAATTCTTGTTCAGACATCTTGCTTTATTTGTGTTGGTTAAATTCCTGGCTGTCATTTCTTTGTGCTCTTTCTTTTGGGGTGAATTCCTTTGTTTTGTCACTTTGAAGGGAGAAAAGGAATTAATGAGGTAGAAAAATTGAAATAAAAATAAAAATTAAAAAATATTGAAATTAAAAATTAAAAACTCTCTCACACACACACAGACAAATCGAATAGATGATGCTAGATCCTAGACGTGTTTTGGTCTGGGTGTTGAAAGTGGTTTAAGAGATGAGAGAAAAAAAGGGGGGATTAAAAAAAAGGAAATCATTTGAGAATTTGAAAAAATGAATACACTGAAGTAGAGTAAAATGAGATGATGGGGGTAAAATGGAATTTGAAAAAATACACACAGAGTAAAGAATATAAAAAAAATTATAGGAAAATATTTTTAATAAAAATGAAAAATAAATATGAATTTTTTCATTTTCTGTATTTAAGATAAAAGAAATGAAAAAGAGAAAAAAGATAAAAAAAGAAAAAAAGAAAAAAATCATTTGAAAATTTGAAAAAGGAATACACTATAGTAGACTAAAATAAAATGATGGAAGTAAAATACAATTTGAAAAAATTTACATAAAAGCAAAAAATATAGTAATGAAAATTAAATAAGAATCTTTTTAATAGAGATTGAAAATAAAAATCAAGTTGTTCTCTTTCTGAATTCAAGAAAAAGAAAAGAAATAAAAAAGAGAAAAAAGAAAAAAAAAGGAAATTGTTTGAAAACGTGAAAGGATGAATACCCTGAATTAGACTAAAATAAAATGATGGAAGTAAAGTAGACTTTGACAAAATTTACACAAAAGTAAAAAAAATATAGTAATAAAAATTAAAGAAAGATATTTTTAATAAAAATTGGAAAAAAAACGATTTTTTCTCTTTCTGTATTCAAGAAAAAGAAAAGAATTGTAAAAGAGAAAAAGAAAAAAAAAATAAAGAAAATTGAATAGATGAACCTGCTAACAGATTGAGGTAGGACTGAAATTGCTTCGTTTTCCCCTAGAAGTCAGTTTATGTAGCTCTTTATAGTCCATTAATTAAGCTGGTGGTGAGACTTGTGTTCTTTAAGAGTGAAGTTGGCCCAGTTGGGCAGTGCTCAGCATAACATCTCTGCTCTTCACTAGATGGCACTGCTAGCCAACTGAGGTGGAGTGTTGCAGTGCTCATAGGTGCCTATGTGCATGCGCAGAGTGGTGAAAATGGCGCCACCCAGATACCCAGTTTGTTCTCCCAGATCAGCAATTGTGCACCCATCCTCTGTCTTCAGCTTTCATCTACTCCCTGCTTTTTCACTCTTTGTGACCAGGCCCCAGGCAGTACCTCTCTCCTGAGTTTTGTCTCAGATGTGGCTCTTTTCCCTGTCCCCTTAGTTCCGAAGGACTGCGGCTTTGACCCACACTGCCCATCTGCGGGAGGGTCTCACCGAGCAATGGCCGAATGAGCAATGGCCGAATATCATCTGCACACAGGAATCCCACTGGACCCTGTTGTTGCCGGTGCCCTGAGACTGTGGCCAGGTGCCAGCCTGGTCCAGAAAATGTTTGTGAGACAGTGTAGCAGCAGCATTTCAGAGATTATGGAAAATCACAACACACATCTGGCACCAAGCTTCACCCTTAACGACGTTGCCCTAGCACCAACGAATGTGGCCATTTTCTGGGGTCTGCTAGGACCAGGTGGCTTCAACAGTCTCTACTAAATGTCCTTCCAGCAGTGGAACTGCTTTTCCTCGTGTGGCCCGAGAACCTCCCAGACCCCACTCTGTTCCTGGGGATTCGCCCTTCCCACCAGAGTACCACCAGGTATCGAGCTGCGGAGTTGGAGACTTTGCGCTCCCCTTGTTTACAGTCTTAATGGAATTTAAACCCTCTCCTTACTCCTTTCTCCCTTTTTAGTTTAGTCCCTGTGGCTGTTTCCAATTTTCTACTTTCTCTCCAGCTGCTTTTGGGGAGGGGTGTTTTTCCCGTATTCTTCCCCATTCTCCAGTCTCCATCCTCTCTCTGCCCACAAAAGCAGTTCCCTACCTTCCGCAGCTTCTCACTCCCCAAGTTCACCTCTCCGTGCTGCATACCTGCTGAATTCTGTGGTTCAGGTTGTGCATATTGTTGTGTTATTCCTCCAATCAGTTTTCTAGGTGTGTAAGATGGTTTAGTGTTGGTCTGGCTGTATTCATGGACGCGAGACACACAAAAAACTTTCATGCTGTTCCTCCTCTTGGCTTCTTCCCCAGAGAAAGATATTCTTAGGAGCACCTACATTGAAAGACATGAGAAAAGGCAAGAAATACCATATTCCTTAAAAAGTACTTAAATATTTACTTTTGTGACAAGTGTCTAAAATTCCTATATGTAAAATGCATCTTTTTTGTCTTAGTTTTCAAAGAGCTCTTTATAATTTCCCCAAACAGTAATAATCTGACAGCATTTGCACCTAACTTGACTAGATTACTTGCTGACAACTATGTGGGAATAACTGTTCCTATTGAATCTTTGGAGATTAAATTTATGCAGGTGGACCATTTTAATTATTTTGATTTGAAATTTGGACGGAAAGGTTAAAACCTTTAGATAGTCAAATATCAGAGCCCCACTATATTTTAAGATATGAAATCAAGGGAAGAGAGCCCTGAAAACAAATAAGGAAAAGTCATATACTTTTCTTCTTACATAAAACAGCAAGTAATTTAACATAAAATCAGTGTCAAATATACTTCTATAGTTATAGAATTGCCTTTAGTCTACTTATCAGAATTTCTTGCAATTGAGCCTTCTGCTTTCACTCATGTAGCATGGGCTTTTCTTCCAGAATACACCAGTGAAATCAAATGCACCAACTCATTGTTTTGAGTGGAATCACACAAGAGAAAAATCTATACCTAAACTCCTGGTCTACAGGGCCCTTCATTACCTGTCCCTTATGTATCTCTCGAGTCTCATTCCCTTTCAACTTTTCAAATACATGAAAATCTCTTCTGCCAGTAGGCACTTGGATGTTTTCTCTGTGTGGAGTACTTCCCACCTCTCCTAGCTAACTCCTACATAGCACTTTGGCTCCCGGCTCAATTGTCAACTTGCTCAGAAAAGTATTCTTTGCCCCTTTGGACTAAATCAGGGCTCCTTGTTATATGTTCTCAAAATTTCTATTAAGTGTTCTTTCAAAACACTTGTCACAATTTTTAATTACATATTTTATGATTTTTTTTTCTACCTCCTCTTTTAGACTGCATGGTCCATGAAGGCAAGGACCTTTATATTTTCTGCACTTAATATAGTATCTGGGACATGTCTATGTAGTTACATCTTTGATTGCACTTACCTTGCTGCCTTGATTCTGTATTTCTGTATTCCTTGCTGCTTTGGACTCACAGATACATCCACAAACTAAATAAGGTAGGTCTCACACCTGGAAGCTCATTAGAATAATCTAAGTGGGTTTTATGAATCAGTCTCACCTCAGATCAATCAAAATCAGAGTCTCTAGGGTAGTGGTTCTGCAAGTGTGTGATGCTGTTGACCAGCACATCAGCATCACCTGGGAATTTATTAGAAATGCAAAATCCTGTTCCCTTCCTGTACCCACTGAACCAGAAGTTGTGGATAGAGACTGACAATCTGTGTCTAACAAGCACTCCAACTCATTCTGGTACATGCTAAAGTTTGAGAACAAAACCACAGTTCTAGCAAACATTAGAGTCATCTAGAGAGCTAAATAAAATACAGAATGCCGGGTCCTGCCTCCAGAGTTTCTGAGTCAGTAGGTCTGGGTAGACCTAAGAATTTCCATACTTAACAAGTGTCCAGGTAATGCCGATGCTACTGGTCACATTTTGAGAACCACTGCTCTAGGGCTGGGGTCAATACAGTCAATGTATTTGTGTGTGTATGTGCGCGCACACATACGATGGCAAGATGGCAAATATTTTAGGCTTTGTGAGTCACATGGTTTCGTGACAGCTCCTCAACTCTGCCACTGTGGTGGGGAAAGATGCTATAGACAACATGTAAACAAATGGGTTTCTGGGCCCTGAGCATTTGGCCTAATGGGTTGTAGTGTGTCAGCTCTTGTTCTACAGGTTGGGACCCAGGTATTTTCTCAGATGGTGGTTCTGAACTTTGTATGTATCATGTTAAAATCACTGGATGAGATTTTAAATAATCTCAATTCTCTAGACCATCATCAGTATCTCCAAAGATAGGGCCCAGGCATTAGTGTTTTTAAAGCTCCAAATTATTTCTGGCATGTAGCCAGGTTTGGGAATTATTGGTTTGAAACCTTAGCTAATCCTCTCTCTGATTTCTGATTCTGGCTTGTTCTTGAACTGGATTCATTGGAATCTCTGATCCTTGACTTTTTGTTAATCTTGACTCTCTTAGGGAATATTAACCAAATATAAACCATGTTAGGCAGGAAGATTGTAAAAAGACATAGAAACAACATGAAGCATGTAACCTTGAACCTTTAGAACGAGCTTCATTGGCAAAAATATGTAGTTCATCAACAAAGATATAAATCATGAAGGAGTAAGATTTGGTGGTTTGGAGACTGTCCAGGTGATCCCTATTATCTCAGGGTAGAATTACTATGGGTCAGTTCTCCAAAGGCTCATCTCACTTCTTAAAGTATGTCAAATAGTTTGGAACCAAAGGAAACTAAAGTAGTTTTTGGAGAGTAAAAAATGATTGGAACAATGAAGACATGGGACACAGTATAGTTCTAATTATCATGATTCCTTTGGAAATCAGTCTGTTCTTTTATATTTGGAAAAAGGGATTTTGTGTATGTGTGTTTGCATATATGTGCATGTGCACATGTGTGCCCTTGTAGTTTATAATTGTTTTGGGAGGCAAGAATATCTGGAAATGTTGATGGTGGATATTTTCTTTTACCTGCATTCTTGGTTCTAGAATCACTTAACTGAAGCCTGTTAGAGGTGGGAATGCTGCAGAGGTGTGGATTTCCTTATGAGATGCTTCAGGCTTCTGAGATTTAGTGGGCTTCCTCCAGAAGGAAGGTGTCTATGTGCCTGTGTGTGCATGTGGTGTAACATTAGTCCAGTGCTGTTCAATAGAACTATCTATGACGATCCAGTGCAGTAGCTCCTGGCCACATGTGGCAAGTGAACACTTGACATATGGCTGGTGTGAAAAAAGAATAATTTTTAAATTAAATTAAAATTGCCGCATATAAGAAGTGACTATTGTTTCGGACACTATGGCTTTCATCAGTTAGAGTGCACATCTTGGCGTATGACTTTCACATTGCTCCTACTTAACATATAGCCCCTCAGGCTGGGCATCACCAGAGATGGTCGTGGAATACAAATGCATCTGCGTGTGGGATGGGGAGAGTACTTACCCTTGGCAGAGTGATGCCTATCTTATTTAATGCCCATTGTAAAAAAAGGAGGGATAACTATGATGCCCCACCAGCCACATGATGATTAGGTAGGAAAAAGGTAACAAACACCTTTCTGAGATGTACTAATTACTTTTTTTGAGGTAACTAGTTGGTGACCTGATCCAACAGATTGGAAATCTCAGAGGTAAGAAAAAACAATGTGTGCAGATGCAAGGACCCCAGAATATAACCTTCAGTTTGTTGAACCCAGAGTTTCTCAAACTTAACTGTCCCCAGAGCTCATCTGTGCAAGTGCACGTGTACTATCTACTAGCAACCACAGAGCTGGTGCTCCAGGTAGCGCACTTTGGGAAAGAATGCTCTATAAAATGGTTGGTGGTTGTTCCTGCTATAAATCGTATTTCCAATAGTTCCATTCGTGCATTTTTCTGCTCCTTTATTTTTTGCCTTCTGCCTTCTTATGTGGCCGGGGCTCTTTCAAGAGCATCCTAGGGCCTTGGCAAGAGGGATTGTGCCATAGGAATCAGAGCCATGATTCATACCACTGACTTGTGCCTTCAGTTCCCATTAGAGCCCCTTCTAATACATGCAGTTCCCACTTGGTGATGGTTGGTGCTAGGCACACCCAGTTTATGGCTCAACGGGTCATATAGCACTTGGTTCATGATGGGCATCTCATGATGGGCAGAACTTGGTGTCTTAATAGAAGTTTTGAAGTTCGAGGATTTCTAATGATAATTCATTTCCCTTAAAAAGCTAAATGGAAAAAGAGCAAATATGCTTTTTGAGTGTACAACTCCAAAGATGCCTGCAAAGTCTATTTCTCTAGTTTGTAATCATTTTATTGTTTCAGAGCATATTTAACTAAATGGAAAATAGTTTTTCATATGTAGCTTTTCTATTAATATCTACCATACCGTCCTATTAGTCTATGCACTTAGTTTATCTGCATACGTGCAGAGTGGTTTCTTTTTCACAGTTGCTCAGCCAAGCAAGAGAAAGGACTATAATTATAGAGAAATGTAACCTTTTTTAGAGTCAAAACATTCCTTGCATAATTTTTTTTTTTTGGTTCAGAAAATAGATAACTGCAAAGCAAGCCACATTTACTTTCACCTTTGTCAAATTATTTATCAAATTTCAAAGGCTATGCTGGCCCAAAGAAATGTAAAAATGAACTTGATTTCTTGTTAAATATTTTGCTTATGCCTAAAATAGACAGATACAATTTATTGAGTTGGATAAGATATTAGTACAAGTAAAATATGTTTTTAAAAGCTGAGATTACAGCTGAATACTCATATATTTTTATATCTCATTATACTTATTGCCAGGACTCCCAGAACAGATTAGGCAATTGTGTTTGCTTATTTATTACTTTTGTACTGAGCACCAGTATCTCAAACAAAGGACATCCTTGGCAGAGCCAGCAGCAGTAAGAGTTCCAGTTCTACCTATGTGCAGATTATCCAGTTGTTTTTATTCTTCTAACTTTATTTTGTTTCTTACATGATAAGATGGTAAGGTAATAGGTCAGAATTCATGTTTTCTTGCCATAAGAGTCATAAGAGATTTTGGATCACCTCATTATTAGAGAGCTGAGTTTTTGTTTACCACCAGTCTTGAACATGGACACATTGTGTGAGTTAGAATTTTTCTGAAAAGTTAATCTAAATATACCATGTCTGCCTTATTTTATGGGAATTTGAATGATGTAAATAGACAACTAAATAACAAAATATTAATGGAATCTTTTTTTATGAAAAATGTGAAATGATGTGTGTTATCCATAGCATATAAAAAATAAAATAGATGAACATAAGGGAAGGGAAATAAGAATAATATAAAAATAGGGAGGGGACAAAACAGAAGAGACTCATAAAAATGGAGAACAAACTGAGGGTTACTGGAGGGGTTGTGGGAGGGAGGATGGGCTAAATGGGTAAGGGGCATTAAGGAATCTACTCCTGAAATCATTGTTTCACTATATGCTAACTAATTTGGATGTAAATTAAAAATAAATAAATAAATTAAAAAAAAAGACGATATAACAAAAAAATAAAAATAAAATAAAGAATAATGTTGAGTGATACCTGGGTGGCTCAGTTGGTTGAGTGTCAGATTCTTGATTTTGGCTCAGGTCATGATCTCATGGGCCTGAGATCAAGCACAGCCCTGGACTTGGCGACGGATGTAGAGCCTGCTGTAGAGCGGCTCTTGGCAATGGATGTAGAGCCTGTAGAGAGAGATTCCCTCTCTCTCTCTGCCCACCCACCACCTTGGGTGTGCTCTCTCTCCTTTCTCCACTGCCACCCCCTCCCCTCCCCCCTCCCATAATAATTTCAAGTTTGGTCTAGTAAGTGACTTGCAAACTGTGTTTACACTACTGCCACATGGTGGTGCCCCTTCCAGCCAATAGATAAAAATGTTCATCATTACTGCAGCATACTGGGAACCCAGCTATTGCTTATGGGAATTGGGTGTTTTTCTGGAGGAATGAGGTGATTGCTAAGCTGTTATTTCACCATTCGCTATTATTATGATTTAAAATATTTTTAGATCACATAAAAAGGCATCCGAATATTATTTAAGTGATGGTACTTCTTTTAGTGCTGAAAAACAAGCTTTAAAATCTGTAATTTTGGAATGCAAGTTAGAGGTGATGAAATGTGATGAAGAATTTCTCATAATTGTCATTATATATTATACATATTTTTGGAGAACGCTGCAAAACATCAGACATGATATTGCAAAAATTAAAATGAGACATTAGAGCAAAATAAAAATGCATGTTTTTGTAAATTACTCATTCTAGGCAGGCATTTCCCATCATATACTCAACTTGGGAAAATGAGGCTTGAATTATCAAGGTTTTGAAATGTGCTGTGTTCAGCAACCCAGTGCTTGTGCTACATTCTGCTTCTCCAATTCCAGAAGAGCTTCATATTTTTATTCAAGAGTAAGGAAGTTAGTTGCCTTAAAGGTGGAGGTTGGGGGATAGGAAAGTGAGAAGGGAAAGATAGATGATGGTTTGAGCAACCCTGTTCTAATAGCCTCCTGTCTTCACAACTATCCTGTTTATTTTTCCATTTCTAATATTTGCTGTCATAAAAAAATGGACTCAGGGAATAGGTTAGTGGACAAGAAAAGAGAGAGAAACCGAGGACAGCAAATAAGAAGTCTACCAGTTGCTGTTTGCCACTGGGGTTTAATTTTGGGCGGAACACTTTGAGAAACTATACGGAACACTCCTGTCCCTCTGGAAGGCAGGAAGTTTGGGGCATTTATCCACCAGCTCTCATCCCCTGTTGTTTCAAGATGGCCCTGTGGTCTTAATTCTTCACCCTTCAGTACCTGCTGGTCTTAAAGGGTTGAAAACAACCTCAAACATAGAAGAGAAACAGACCCTTGACATGGGAAGTTAGCTTGCCAGGTACTTTGTACCTCAGTTTCACGTGCACTCAGGTGGGTGGGGGAAAGGGGGCAGAATCAACATGACCTGCTGCAGGCATACTGAGTGAAGAAATACTGAGTGGAGCATAAACTCCGTGATAAGTGGAGTTTATTCACATATACATTACTGAAAACAGTCTCATCCATTTGACTTGCATAGATTTTCTTTTCAACTGATTGTTCCCCCTGCCAGCTCTGCCTCAAGTGCATATAATGACTTCTCAAGGCATTTCTCAATATTTTTAAAGTGCTTTAGGCTAAGAATTTTTCTTTAGGGAGTTTCCAAAATATATGCAGCAATAGGTCCTAAAAATATAAAATAGCAAGTGTTATTACTACAATACAATAGAGTGAATTTGTAAAGAATCTTTATTTTGTTAAAGTTTATTTATTCATTTTTGAAAGAGAGAGAGAGAGTGAGAGAGAGCGAGCGAGAGAGGCAGGCAGAGAGACAGGGAGAGAGAGAATCCCAAGTAGGTTCTGCACTATTAGTATGGAGCCTGTCATGACCTGAGCCAAAATCACCAGTCAGAGGCTTAACTGACTGAGCCACCCAGGTGCCGCTGTAAAGAATCCTTAAAAGAAAAGATAGGTGACAAAGTCAATTTTATGAAGCTAACAACTCCTTTAGACATGCATAAAATATACAAGAGAAAATATTTCAGAATATATTTATTTTTGACAGCTGGATTACTAAAGTTTGACTTAATCTTATTTAATGTGTGATGTGCCAATTTGATGAATCAAAATGTACATTGTTAAGGAAAGAGCAGAATATGAAAGTGAATGGAAAATTGGTACTTTATTATCTTTTTTTTTAATGTTTATTTTTGAGAGAGACAGAGACAGAATGAGAGTGGGTTGGGGCAGAGAGAGAGGGAGTCACAGAATCAGAAGCAGGCTCCAGGCTCTGAGCTGTCAGCACAGAGCCTGATGCGGAGCTTGAACTCACGAGCTGTGAGATCATGACTTGAGCCGAAGCTGGACGCTCAACTGACTGAGCCACCCAGATGCCCTGATACTTTATTATCTTATTGCAATACCATCTTTATACAGCAAAGACTTTTCCTGAGTCTGATTCGTTTAACAGAAAGGTAACCTTTGTGAAATGACTTAGCTACTAAAGATTTGGAGTTACTTACTATGGATAATAACACAAATTAACATTTTAGATTTTGTTTTGTTTTTATGTTCCTTTCCATAAAAATGGAAAAAAAAGTGCATTCTTGATTGTCTTCTCTGGTATAATGAATAATTAGTGGACAGTGTCAAAAGATTTCCTCTCACATTTATTCCATCTCTACAGCAGGATGCTAAAAGTACTTGTTACACACAGAGCCTAGATATCCCTCTTCCCACAGTGCACTATTTCTGAAGCTATTACTTGGCTGAACAGCCTATTTTTTCCATTCCTATTCATATGTATTATATAAATAGCAATATATGATATGTGAATATTAATATATGATGTATATAATTAATTATCAATTGCTAGATTACATTTCTTAAACTGGTTTATATCATGTTATCACAAAATTTAAGAAAATGAATAATACGTCAAGACTAAACTCCTTTGCCAGGCTCTACATGATCTATATCACTTAAGTATGTTTTTTAAAATGTTTATTTATTTTTGAGAGACAGAGAGACATAAGTGGGGGAGGAGTAGAGAGAGAGAGAGAGAGAGACAGGATCTGAAGCAGCCTTTGGCTGTCAGCGTGCAGAGCCCAATGCAGGGCTCAAACTCACGAACTGTGAGATCATGATCTGAGCTGAAATTGGTTGCTTAACCAACTGAGCCACTGAGGCACCCCATGACCTATATCATTTTAGCTTGCTTATCCAATATTAACCACTACAATCACCCACTCTATAAGATTCTGGCCACTGTCTTTTCAAACTTTTCTCGTCAAAGATTTATTATATATTCTCTTTGCTTGCTATTATTGTGCTTCTAAAATCTACAGGGAGAATTTTCTTCTTTTGTCCTTAAGTTTCAGCTTTGTTGATAACTTCTGATAGCAGCCCATGCATATTTTTCCTCCTTTAATTCCCTTCTTGTTTATTGTGAACTGTGTATATACTATAAGAAGTATCTTGTATTTTTCATATTTGCTAAAAGTTGAAATCAAAAACATCAGAAAAATTATCTCAAATTATAATGTACATGAGAATTACTTGGGGAACTTGTTAAAAATGCTTATTCTAGAGTCCCTTCTGATGATTCTGATGAAGACAATCGTGGACTATACCCTTACAAATACTGTTTTAATTTCTTTTACACGTAAAACTACAATTTACTAATTCTTTACAGGCTACATAAAATATTACATTATCTTCCCATTCTCCCTGAGTTGATTAGTTGATAAAGACCTATCTTGACCACTGCTGGGCCAATAGCTAAGCTTTGACACTGAGGTGGTTTTAGAATGTCATAGACAATGATAAGGAGTGAAAACTGCTAGTTGCCAGATAAATTAGATGTCACTCTGGATTATAGGCAATGATGCCATTTTTGAGTTAACTAGATCCACTGCCAAATAGCTTTCAACAGATTTGTTGAAATGTTTCATACTTTCCTGTAATATGTTATCACCCTCTCTAGATGACAGTAGAATTTTCCAGTCCTAGATGGGAGTAAATGCTTCTGAGGCAAGATGGTGCCCATCTTGTTGGCTCATGATTCCATTTCATAAAAATAGCCCTCCAGCGAGATAGCCATAAGTAGTTTTGAAGGAAAATAATAAAATTTAAGAATAAATCTTTAAAATTCAAAGAGCAGTAAGGTAAAATAAAAGCTTTTATAAAACTAGGCTTATTTCCCACTTAATCGACTCCAAGTAAACCTTGAATTTTTGCCTACTAACTTCTTGTCTATTTGTTTCTGATTTCTATTATAAAAACTTGGTTAAAATATGCTACCGAATATTTCTTTAAAATAGCTATTTCAGATGATCTGTTCTTCAGGTTTGTCTATACACGCTAATCCTTCATGTCAGCAAATCAGGAAATGCATAGAACGGCCCTTTAGTCTTTTTTCTTCTGATTCTCAATTCAGAATTCACAATTTAAGGTTTTCATGCTGAAAGGTAAAAAATTGTATATAAAAATTTCCAATTTCCTTTGTTCTCTGCTATTAAAAAATAGTGCCATTGCTTAATGACTCGATTTACTTTTTTTCATTTCTTTTCTAATGTTACATGTACTATATAGATTACATTGGTCTCCCTAACTAAGTCGTTTAAAAATTTTTAACTTATAAAGAGGTATCATTTCTATCCAAATGAGAGAAAGGAGCCAGTGATCCACTTTAAGATGGAATTTGTTTAAGGAAAGCAAAACATTAACGTTCTAATCACTTAAAATATGAGTAAACCTGCTACACATATAAGTTTGGAGTGAGGGAAAGGAAAAAAGTTTATGATGTTTGTTTTAGGTATTGAATGCATATGTGGGTGAAATGGGTTCAGTTCTAAGGTTCTTGAATTTTGGGGTATGCCGAAAAGGACAGTCTGATAATAAACAGTTATTGAGTCACCTATTCATGATATAGGAACTATTTGGGGGTGGAAGAAAAGGAACGAGTGAGAATGTGACTATTAGTGTCAGACTACACGAAAGGAAAATTAACAATAAGATTCGTATAAAGAAACTCTATATCAGGTCCTCAAGAGAAAGAGAAGTTAAGATGAGAAATAGAATAAGATCAAAAGGGAATTAAAAATATAAACCCATTTAGCAAGTATACCAAAGATCAAAGGAATGTTGATTTGGGAGTTTGCTAAGAGTGTCTAAACAGATGTTATTTAATCATTTTGAAGTAATATAAAATTTTAAATGACATTACTGTTAACATTTATTAATATTGGCATGAATTTAGCAGGGCTATCATACATTGTATGCTTTTATTAAAAGTTAAAGATAATGCTTGATTTTTCTCATTATAGGTTTATATCAGTTCAGTTCAACAAAAATGACAGAATAACTGTTGGGTCCCAGGTACAGCAATGGCATTAGAAATACAAAACATTGTTGAGAAAAATTACGGAAGACCTCAATAAATGGAGAGATATACTATGTTTATGGATCAGAGATTTACTATTGTTAAGATGTCACTCCTCCCTTTCTCCCACAATGGTCAATAGGTTCAAAGTAATTTCAATCAAAATCCCAGGGGTGCCTGGGTGGCTCAGTAGGTTAAGTGTCCGACTTCACCTCAGGTCATGATCTCGAGGTCCATGAGTTCGAGCCTGGCGTCGGGCTCTGGGCTGACAGCTCAGAGCCTGGAGCCTGCTTCCGATTCTGTGTCTACCTCTCTCTCTGCCCCTCCCCCATTGATGCTCTGTCTCTCTCTGTCTCAAAAATAAATAAATGTTAAAATTTTTTTTTTAAATCCCAGCAGACATTTTTGTAGAATTTGCAAGCTAATTCTAAAATTTGTATTGAAATGCAAAAGGCTAGACTAGGTCAAACAATGTTGGAAAGAATAATAAAATTGGAAGACACACAGTACATGACTTCAGGACTTGTTGTAAATCTATAGTAATCAATACACTGTACTAATTGTGTAAATACAGATATATTATGGGACATAATAAAGAGTCCAGAAATATGGATAGTTGAGTTTTAAGAAAAGTGTCATGGCAGTTTTGGTGTAGAAAAAAAATAGTCTTCTGAACAAATAGTATTGGAACAATTGAATATCTACATACAAATAAATGAAATTTGATTCACACTGGTATGGTGTACAAAAATTAACTCAACATGAATTATAAACTTAAATATAAAACTTAAATATATAAAATTTCTAGGAGAAAATATTGTGATCTTGGTTTTATTGGATATGACATCAAAGACAATGACCAAAATTTCTTAGGTACAATAACAGAAGTACCATTCATAAAAGAACAAATTGATAAATTGGATGTAATCAAAAGTAAGAATTCTGTTTTCCAAAATATACCATTAGTGGAATGAAAATAATTCATATACTAGGAAAAATATTTGCAATACACATATCTAATAAAGTACTTCTCAGAATATTAAAAAATGTCCAACACAATAACAAGAAAACAACCCAAGAGATATCATCATAAAATTTAACAGACTTCACCAAAGATTTATGGATGGCAAGTAAACACAGAAAAGATGCTCACTATCATGTAAATTAAAACCACATTGAGATACAATTCTACATCCACTAGACTTGCTATAATTAAAGACTGCCCCTATCATCTGTGTGCAACAATTTGGAACTTTCATAAACTCCTTGTGGGAATGGAAAATAGTACAAATGTATAGGAGAATGGTTAGGCAATTTTTTAAGAAGTTAAACACACACTTACCTTACAATCAAGCCATTCCATTCCTAGGTATTTATGTTAGAGTGATGAAAGCTTATGTTCATATAAATATGTGAACACAGACATTCATAGCAGCTTTATTTCTCATAGCTGAAAACTGGAAGCAGCTCAAATGTTCATCAACAGAAGACTGGATAAATAAATGTTGCATATCTGTACAATAGGATAATACTCAGCAATAAGAAGGTAAGAACAACTGGTACATGCAACAAATGGATGAATCTGGAGGTCATTATTCCGAATGAAGGAATCCATACAAAAAAGATAACCTATTTCATGATTGTATTTATATAAAATTATAGTAAATACAAACTAATTTAAGTCAGAAAGTGGATCACTATTTAAGGATAGAGGAAAAACCCTTGGAGTGACACAAGAGGGTGGGGTTACCAATGGCACACTGGACACCTTTTGGGAGTGATGGGTATATTCTTATGTGTTTATAGTGGTGATGATAAGACATATGAACTGCACACTTTACCTTCATAAAGCTGATTTAAAACAAAGAATATTAAAATTCTCTTTGATGTAAACATATTGTTTCTCAAATTATAAATGAGTAAATTATAGTCATATATGTTATTTAATAAAAAACCTGTTAAAGGAACCTCCCTCTCCCTTTTATGTAAATGTTAGTATAGTCACCAAAGTTATTATTTTTTAATTTTTTTAATGTTTATTTATTTTTGAGAGAGAGAGAGAGAGAGAGAGAGAGAACAAGCAGGGGAGGGGCAGAGGAAGAGGAGACACAGAATCCGAAGCAGGCTCCAGGCTCTGACCTGTCAGCATGGATCCCGATGTGGGGCTCAAACTCACGAACCGTGAGATCATGACCTGAGCTGGAGTCAGATGCTTAACCGACTGAGCCACCCAGGCGCCCCAGTATAGTCACCAGATTTAATTTCTTGTTAAGGAAATATCCAGTTCTAGTTTTAAAGTTCTTTACCCAGATATGTTTCACAAGGAAAAAAAAACTTCCCTTTGCTTTTTGGAGAACGACAAATGATTTCATAGGGGCAAAGAGGCCTGGGTAGTGCTTTTATTCTGGGTGCTCACCAAAACTGGCCAAATCTAGCAGAAGAAATTTAAAGATGTTTTCTATTGTGACATTCAGAATCTGGTCAATATGTAGCTCTGACTCTTTTTGAGTCTCTGAGTAACTTAAAGGAATATACAGACCATTTTGTGGAAGACTCTAAAAGACTTTATTTGTCTTATGAGAGCCTCATAGCATGGGAAACTGGCCAAGTCCTAGTCCAATTCTGACTCAGAGAGGGAGAGACAAAGAGAGAGAGAATCTTTCTCAATCATCTTAAAAACTTCAAAAATAAAAAAGTCCTCCTCCCCCCATCGCACATCTAAACACAAACATCTGGGGTAGGAGTGGGGTGGGGAATAGTTCTTAAAAGAGAACTGCAAAGCTAAGTCCTAGTGTCACAATCAGGTTTGCTGTGGCAACTTAATCTGCAAATCCCATGTTATTCAATTTTAACATAATGGAGCAAAGAGATTCTGCAGACAAAAACGTGGGGTGCCAGCAAGGATACTCTAAAATAATTAGCTTGAAAAATTGAAGAAACAAAGGAGATCAAATGCAAAGAGGTTTGGCATTCTAGCCAAGGGGAACAGGAACAAAGGTGCCCGTCTTAAGCTTATAGATGATTAATATCAGTAAATGATGGCAAGATCCCTAAATAAATACAAATACAGCATCACTCAATGTTTGAACAGATCTACTGTGGAAACAAGCTGGTTTATCTGTTATATTACACTCATAGTGAAATATTTTCCTTACTTTTAATGCCCTATGATACATGCTTTGATTGGCAGGTTGCTGTTGTCATACATTGGGATGATTTGAACCATCCCTTAACCTTCTGGCAAGTTATGATCTAGGGTGAGGTGCATTAAGAGTATGTACAGAATACTTAGAGAAGAGGCAAAGGAAAAAGATGCAGAGGAGAGAGAAATTAACACAAAAATAATGACTATAATGCATCAGTTAGAACAGCATTGGTCTGTGTGATAGGCTAAGCAGGTGTGGAAAGCATTTTGCGAAGGGTCCTCAACAGAATGATCTGGTAATCTAGAAAGAAGCTGTGTGTGTGTGTGTGTGTGTGTGTGTGTGTGTGTGTGTGAATTTCTTCATACATGTGTTTCATTTAATTTTTGAAATAATTTTTTTCTTAGTGTTATTTTTATTTTGAGCTGCATATGGTAAAACATTGTCCTTCAAATGTTTATGTTTTCTAAAGTTCTTAAAATTTCTTGTTAGAAGCTTATCCTTGTAGGAGCTAATGGAATAGGAACAAAGAAAGAAAAATTGATTGAACTTAAAGTAATAAAGTTAAAGTTTTTTTGCAGGGACTATAGGAAGGGGTGGGGGGGGAGAAAAATTTATATGGTTGATAGAACCAACAGCAATGAAGTTGATGGTTGTAGAAGTCATTGGGACTTTTTGGCTCTGTAGTAGCTAATGACCTCAGTATTTCCAGCACCATTAAGGTCTTATGCTTGGCTTAAATTTAATTAACTGAACTTGATTTATATTTTATCAAATAGTGTATTTTGTTTAAAAAGGAATATGCATAATGAGCACAAAGAGAATAGAGTGAAAAGTTAATACTCCATTCTTTCTAGGCTCTCAGTTCCCTGCCCCTCAGACAAACACTGGAAGCTCTTTCTTTGTGTAGCTTGGAAACTTTTACCTTTTTTTTTTTTGCTTGAATCTAAATATTTTGACTATTAGCAGATTTCTTTGTGATTGTTTTCACAAAGAGTGTAAATCAAATCATTGGTCATGGCGACCCTGCATATGTGACATTTATGCACACTTTATTTTCTGTTTCATAGCAACAGGTGATGAAGGCAATAAAAATTAAGTTGGGTAAAATGTTTTGTGGTGAATAACAGTTCATTTTTATGTGGACCGTATCCTGCCATGGATGTAAGCATTTTAGAATGAAGCCTGTGTGTTTTTTTTTCCTTTGAAACAAATTGAGAAACAGTATTTTCCAAGATCTTTGTCTAGCTTGGAGAACTGCATTTTTGGAGTTGTCTTCTTATTAGCACACATGCAAAGAATACTGTTTGTGTACTTCCCACATATTTTTAATAGAGCCCTTTGTGCCATGCCACTTTGTTAAAAAATCATGACATTTTTAAGAAGAATTAAAACCTGAAGAATTTGTAAATCCACCAAAATTTTTATGCTCAATTAAACCAAACAATTACCAAGTTACCAATTCTTGGACTTCTTCCTAGGCTCCAAATATCATCCACACCATGATGAATCTGAAATTTATACCGCTATTCTCAAACTTTCCAGAATTTTTATATATAACTGTCTACACACCATCTCTAGTTAGATGTCTAATGAGCACTTAAAAACAAACATGCCTCCAAATGACTCAAGTTTCCCCCCTAAACTTTTCCCCATTTCAATTTGTGGCAACTTGTCCACCCAGATGCTTAAATCACAAACATCAGAATCAACCTTGGCTCCTTTTTCTTTTTCCTCATATTACAAAGTCAACCCAGAAACAAAACCGAGCCTTTTGAACATATCTTGAGTCTGCCCACTTTTCACTACTTGCAGTGCAGTGTTCTAGCTGTGTCCCCCTCAACCCTTGTCTTCCATTCAGACTCTTGCAATAGCTTAATGGGCTTCCCCACTTCCACCCTTGGTCTCACAGTCTGCTCTTCATACAGCATCCCAGTCATAGCCAATGATCACAATCTCAGGCTTCCCATTTATCTCAGATGGCTTCCAGGTCCTGTAAGATCTGCCTTTCACAGCTTTACGGCCTCATGTCTACATCTCTTTGCTATTTCACGTCAGTCTCTTTGCTGTCTCTTGAATGTGCTCAACATATTTCTGTAAGGGACCATTGCACTCACTGTTTCTTTTGCCTAGAAAGTTCTCCTGCACACAGCTGCATGGATTGCTGCCACCTTTCTTTATGCTCAAATGTCCCTTTGTCAGAGCCTCCCTGAACACTCTATAAAATGTTAACTTCTCCTCACTGTTCTTCTCTATCTCACACACACTGCTTGATGTTCAACAGAGTATTACCACCTGACATGATTTTAAATCCCTATGTTGTTTGTCTCTCCCTTCTAGGTTGTAAGATAACTGAGACAAAGGAGGGTCTTTCCTTTTTGTACACAACATGTTGGAGCCTAAATCACTCACTCTGCTTGACCAACAGCTACCAGTTGGATTCAGCTACCCACTTATGCTTATGGGACCAGATAAGCCATCATGGCACAGACTCAGTCAGCTTTGCAAAACACACATAGGAGATGATGGGAAGACAGTGTGTCATCAGTAGGAGTTTCCACAGTGGCCCAGTTTTTCAAGTGGAAACTCAGGTTTAAGGAGACCGCATTGGTGGGTGCAGGTACCACCACCCTTGCTTAGAAACGGCCCATGTCCCGTAACATTTGTTTTATTTAATCCATGAGAGTATTTTCTAGTGACCCACAAGAAAAAGATCACCCATTATAAGAGAAATAATGTCAGGGAAGCCCTAAAGCCATTTCTTTCCATTAGATATTTTTTGTTTGCTCTTGTCCTCCCAGGCATCATTTTGGCCATAAGTAATGGTTACTAGTGACATAGTTAGCATTTTCTATTTCCAGGAAATAGTGTTAACCCAAGGTAATTTACCTTGAAGAAAGGTTTATTTTTTATTGTACTGTGATTCATAATAGGCATTCAATACATATTTGCTGAATGAATGAATGAACGAATGATCAATCAGTTCATCAATGAAATAATAAAGTAGAGAGCATTATACCAGAGGGGAAAATTTCAAGATGTGGTTGAGAAAATTGAAGGTCAAACTACAGCCTGGGAAAATTTTTTTGCAAAACATATATTTGAAAAAGGATTTATATTCAGAATATATAAACAGCTTTTACAACTCAGTAATAATAAGCCCCAAACCCAATTTAAAAAATGGCTAAGAGATTTGAACAGATACTTTATCAAAGAAGATAAACAAATGGCAAATAATCACATGAAAAGATGTTCAATATCATTAGCCATGCAAATTTAAACCACACAGATAATTCCACACATTCACTAAAATGGTAAAATTTAAAAAGCCTGGCAATTCTAAAAATTTTAGCAAGTATGTGAAGAAATTTACTCCTATACATAGGAATTCAAAACAGTACAGCCATTTTGCATTACATTTTGGCAGTTCCTTATAAAGGTAAGATACATTTACCATATGACCCAAGCAGCTCACTCTTTGATGTTTACTTAAACATGAAAATATTTGTCTTTGCAAACATTTATATGCAAATGTTCATAGCAACTTTATTCATAATATTCATTATAATAGCTCCAAGTTGGAAACTTTCCAAATGTCTATTTGCTGGTGACTGAATAAACAAATGTGTTAAATTCCTATAATGGAATACTACTCGGCAATAAAAAGGAACCAACTATTGATACATTTAACAACTTGCACAAATCTCAAAGATATTATGCTAAGTGAAAAAGTCAGACACAGAAGACTATATACTCTGTGATTTTGTTGATAAGATTTTGGGAAAGGCACCACTGTAGTGATAGAAAGCAGACCAGTAGTTACTTGGTTTAGGGTAGTGGAAGGGAATTGACTATAAAGGGGCTCAAGAGAATTCTTTGTGATAAATAAAATTCATGGTATGTTCACTTACCACTGCAAAACAGACGTTAAAAAGGAATAGAGGGTGAGATAAGAAAGCGTGCTCCTTTAGAAGGTCTTAATTTGTGTAGCAGATAATATTAAAAGGTAAATAATAATAAACTTTATATAAAAATTTTAATTCTCTGGTCATAAGAATTTTGTCACAATTAATAATTTTGTTAAACAACTGCCTTCACGGCTTACTGTCCAACTGTTCATCATAGATATGAACTTTTGCATAGTGTAAAGAAATAGGAGGATTTAGATTCTTTGCACTTCAGTTTTGTGATGATCAAATAATCACTTAATTACTTCAAAGAGAAAACACTTATTTTTTTCCTATGAATTAAGAACTTAGGAATATACTCTCCCACAATTCCCTTTAATTTTAAAATATTTTTGAGTACAGTTTATGTCATTTGTGGGTCCTAACTTTATACAGTATAAGGAGTTTTAATTTAATGATATATATTTTCAAAAGGAAGGCATTCAAATATATATTCAATAATCACAGTGGAATTAAGATTTTCCCTCTCCATAAATTTAATTTTAGTTTTATTTAATTTATTCTGACTGACTTCTGGTTTCTCACAAAGGAGATGCAATAAAAAAAAATTTATCCCTTCCATCTTGAGCATATGGTTTTCATACTCGAAAGCAAAAATTTACTGTACAATAATATAGTAAAGAAAGGAAATGAAAGATGGGGGAAGCTTTGTTAGGCATAAGCATTTGCATTGATAACTATACTATACCAAATATGTTAGTTTGCCTAGTAAACGTACACTTAAACTTTTCCATCTAAATAATCATATTATTTCTTAATTATTAAATGTAGAAGTGTATTCTTAATCAAAGTAAATGTCCATAAAATTTTAAAAAATCATTGAAGGATACCATAATAGAAGAAAGCACACCAATGACAAGTGTATGGGTGGATAAATTTTCAGAAACAAAATGTGCTTGTAACCAGCACTAAGATCAAGAAATATTACACTACTGGTACCCAGAAACTCCCTCCTCCAAAGCCCTCCAGTCACTACACACCTCCAGAGGGAAATTATGTTTCTAACTTCTTGCAGCATAGGTTAGTTTTCCTGATTTTGAACTTTATATGAATGGAATATACACTCTTTTTTTTAATATGTATTCTTTCACTCAATATTGTATTTTTAAGATTCATTTTTTGTGTTCAGCTATAGTTTTCTTCTTCTCATTGTGTTTGTATTCCACTACGGAAAAATGGCACAACTTATTTGTTCATTATGCTATTGATGGTCATTTGAGTAGTTTTTAGTCTCATTCTAATTATGGATAGCTCTATGAAGAATATTCTTATCCATGCCTTTTGGTGAATAGGCGCATGAAGTTTTGTTGGGTATGTGTAGAATTGCTAGATCATAAGGTAGGCATACATTTGGTTTTAGTAAATACTGCCAAAGAGTTCTCAAAGTGATTTATATTACTACCAGCAGTGTATAGAAATTCTGGTTGCTCCATAGCCTTACTAATACTTTGTTATTTTCTGTCTCCAAAAGTTTAGACATTCTAGGAGAAGGGCTTTATGGAATTGTGGTTATAATGTGTAATTTCCTATTTTAATAAAGTTGAGTACATGTTTATATGCTAACTGATCATTTGGATATCCTTATTCAGGAGATATATGTTCAAATTTTTTGTTTGTTTTATTTTGGGGTTTGTTTCCTAATCTCCCTTTTCGAAATTGATTTTAGAAGTTCTGAATATGAGACATTTGTTGTATATAGGTACTACAAATATCCTACTTTCTATAAGATTTTATGTATCAAAGAATTTTCAGAAAACTTTATCATGTATTAGAGATGAGATTAGAAATGTATATAGAGATTATTAGAATACCACAAGTTAAACAGCTCATTACTTAGTTTATAGTTTAGCTCTGATATTGCAATACAAAAGCAGCTGAAAACAATATGGAAACAAATGAGTATAGCCAGAGTTGGCCTAGAGCTGGCCAGACTTAGCCAACAGGCCAAGGCAAGATAGGACAAAAAGAGGAGTAAGAGGGTAGATATAATCTCAAGTATTTTAGTATTACATTAACTGTAAATGGAATAAATGTTCTAATTAAAATTCTTTATTCTAGGGAAAACACACTAGAAGTAAGATTTTCAGATTGTATAAAAATGAAACTAACAAGAATTACCAGGAAACGTAAAAGCAAAAGGATAAAAAAGGATAAAAAGTCATTCTATGCAAATACCGACAAAGAGAAGGCTTGCAGGACTATACTAGTAACAGACAAAGTAGACTTTGTAGCAAAAATTATTACTAAAAATAATAACACTCCTAATTTTATATAAATAGTCTCCAAACATGGAAAACAAACTGACAGGATAAAAAAAGTAGACAAAACCAGGATCATAGAAGAGTTAAAATAACTGTATCAGTAACTCATACAATAAACAAAATAATCAGTAGATAACAAAATTTAGAACATGATTAATTTTATTATGTGTGTGTGTATGTGTGCATGTGTGATCTAACATACTGCTAGATCATAGCACTTAACATCTATATTATACATATTCTATTCAAGTTCACATGGAGCACTTACCAAAATTATATACCCATATTTGGACTGTAGAGGAAGTCACAACTTTTCCAAGTATGCTCTTTGATCATAGTAGAGTTAGGTTACAAATGAATAACACAAATACAGTGAGGAAATCCCTAAATGATTAGAAAATAAGCAATGCATTTCTTTCTTTTTTCTTAGAAACTTCTTTTTCCTCCATGACCCTTATTTCCATTTTCTGTTTAAGAATTTGTGAAAGAAATACCGTATGATCCAATAATTCCACTACTAGTTATTTACAAAAATGAAAACATTAATTCAAAAATATATATGCATGCATATTTATTGCAACATTATTTACAATAGCCAAGATATGGAAGCAATCTAAGTGTTCATCAATAGACAAATGAATAAGGAACATGTGGTGTATACACACAATGGAATATTATGCAGCATAAAAAGGATGAAATCTTGCTATTTTCAACAACATGAAGGACCTAGAAGGTATCGTGCTAAGTGAAGTAAGTCAGACTGAGAAAGGCAAATACTATATGATTTCACTCATGTATGGATTCTAAAAAAACAAGACAAATGAATAAAAAAACAAAATGCAGAATCAGAGGAAAAACAGATTCTAGAGGGAAGAGAGGATGAGGAGATGGACAAAATGGGTGAGAGGAGCAGGAAATACAGGCTTCCAGTTATGGATGAATAAATCCTGGGGATAAAAGGTCCAGTGTAAGAGATATAGTCAATGATATTGTAATAGTATTGTATGGTGACAGATGGTACCTCCACTTGTGGTGAGCATAGCATAATGTATAGACTTGATGAGTCACTATGTTGTACACCTGAAACTAATGTAACATGTCAACTATACTTCAATATAAAAAAAAGACAAAAAAAAAAAAGAACTTGTAAAAGAACAGCTCAAGACCACTCAGTGGTTGTTCCTACCCATCAGCCTCAGACCAGTCTTCGATGGCAGGCTGAGTGTTCAGTCTTTACTAGGGAACTGCTGAATAGGCACACCAGACATCTGCAGACATTTAGACTAGGCTGCACCTTTGGGTTGTATAGCAGTAAATTTGGGAGCTGGAGCAGTCTGTTCATCCCAAAGTTCTTCCATGGTCACGGGCTTTCCAGCAGCAGCCTGCTGGAAAAAACAGCAATGCATTTCTAAATTACCCATGTGTCAAAGGTGAAATCACAATAAAAATTTAAAAAATATTTAAAAAATAAGAGATAATAAAAATATGACATCAAAATATAGGATTCAGCTGATGCAGTGCTAAGAGGGAAATTTATTGTCTTAAGTGTATATATTAGAAGAAAAGAAAGTCTGAAATTTTATTATATAGGCATCCATATAAATTAGATTAAAACAAGCAAATTTAAGTCAATATAGAAGAAAGGAAATATATTACAAAAAAATAGAGATTAATGAAATTGAAAACAAATGCCAGAGAAAATCAATACTACTAATATTGATAAATATGTATTTAGCAATACTGATCAAGAAAAAAAAACTAAGGGAAATAAAAATCATCAATATCAAGATCCCACAGACATCAAAAAATTATATCGTGTACAACTGTATGCCAATAAATTTTAAAATTTATGTGAAATATATAGACTGAAACAGGAGAAAATAAGAAACCTGAATAGTCTATTTTCTGTTAAAGAAATTAAACTGTAATGAAACAGGAACAACAAAAGCCTCTCTACAAAGAAAATTGCATGCCCAGAAGGACTCACTAAAAAAAAACAAAACAAAACCAAGCATTGAGGTAAGACTCATTAATATCTTAAACAAAATCTTTCCTAGAATAGGGAAACAAAGAAAACATCTAACTCCTTTTACAAGGCCAGCGTTAACTCTGATACCAAACCCTGTCCAGGGCATTTCAGAAAAGAAAACTTCAAGTCCACTTTGTCACATATGCATAGACGCAGAAATCCTCAAGGAAATAACCCAACACATTTAGAGTTATTTTGGAAAGGAGTGCAGTGTTGCTTTGGCATGTAGAAAATAATTCATCACATTGTTAGCAAAAAGAGGAAAAAATACAGTAATTTTGATAGATGCAGAAAAACCGTTGGACAAGATCCAATACCTATTTTTGACTTAAAAATAAATCCCTTGGGAAACTAGGGAAAAATTAAGGGAATGATAAACACAAAGTTTAGGATAGTGACTAGAGTTGATCTGGACAGGAGGTGGGGAAAGAGAATGAGGGGAAATACATGAGTACAGACAAATATTTTATTTCTTGGTTGGGTGATGGCTTCACAGTATTTATTATATTATTGTTTTATAATGTGTATACTTTATACATATATCCTCTTTCTGTATACCAAGTCTGCATACCAAACCACAAAGTTCTTTATTACAAATGATAGTAAGTCGGGGAAAAAAGACTTGCTGTGGTGAGGATTCCCTTACTGTGGAGTGCAGAGGCCCCTACTTTCCACGGATACTCAGATGCTATGTCTTATTTTACTTAATAGATGAGAGTCATCTAAAATGCTTCAAACTTACCAGTGGCTGCTTCTGACTTTTGCAGGTAATACAAAGGCACGTCCCAAAAGAAAAACTTTCAAGACTTGGTTGAGCCCTTGGCAGACTTATCATCAGATTACCTCATAGACTACTGGCCACCCTATGGATGGACTTCTTTTGGGTAAGACATCCAGTGAGCTATGCTTCGGTCACATGTGATGAGCTGAAGTCTGTGGATGTGGCAGACATTCTGTGGCTTCTCTAAAAGAGAGAACGCAATCGGCTAACAGCTTGTTTGGTCCATCCAGAACTTGGAATGAGCTCATCTAACAAATATTAAGGCACAAAGTTCTAAACAGAGTGCCCTTTTCACCAGAGGGCAATTTGAAACTCAAAATGATGTTTCTTGAATTTTAGAGCTTCCACTTACTTTCAAAACATTTCTTGTAAATATAAAAGTTTTCTGGCCTTAAAATTTTATAGTATTCTGAAAGCTAGGGTTCGCTGATGTAATCTTTGTGTTTTTCCTCAGACTGTTCTGGATAGTTTAATTCACAGCTGCAACTGGTACCTTGCCTTAGTCAAGATTCTAAAACGTTGTCTTTAGGATAAAATTGCTCAGATGTGACTAAATACCCTTGAGTCTAAACAGTCATTTATTTAAAATTTAAGAGAATTTACTTTTTTGTAGAAAAAGCAATTTAGGAGATTGATTTGGCGTTGCTTTTGCTTAGCAAATTATCTATTGTGCTCTGATTTTGCAAGGGCGGGAGAAAAACCTTCAAAACGGATAAAGGAAGAAAAGATTATTTTTATTATATTTTAATTTTCTTCTTTATTATATGTTCTACATATTCTAGGGTTTGCAGGTTAGTAAAAGCATTGTAGCTATTCAAAGAAAAAGCAGGTGGCTCAAATAAATCACTTGTTTCTGAGAGTCTATATGTTCCATTATTACAGTGTGCCTAAGAATAAATAAAAAGTCACACAATGGTTAAAAATGTCCTGGATAGAACTAAAAGTTAGGGAATTTAAAATATCAAGCTTCAGGGCACCTGGGTGGCTCAATCAGTTAGGCATCCGACTTCGGCTCAGGTCATGATCCCACAATCCGTGAGTTCAAGCCGCGCATCAAGCTCTGTGCTGACAGCTCAGAGCCTGGAGCCTGCTTCGAATTCTGTGTCTCCCTCTTTCTCTGTCCTTCCCTGCTCACACTGTTTCTCAAAAAAGGAATAGATGTCAATAAATAAATAAATAAATAAAATATCAAGCTTCTAGTTCACTGGTGATTAGAATAAGTTTATACTTATCACTTGGCAAAATATTTAATCTCAACTGGCTTTACCCAATGATATTACACAATATTGCAGATGACTTGAAATCTGTAGTACAGATCACTGCTGAAAGTTGTAATTGTTTGAAAACTTTATTGATGATGTGACTTTTGGCTTTTACCTGTAAAAGTGTTACAGTCTCCCTTAGAAGAAACACATGGTTTATAAATATAATGCTAAACCATGACCAGCGATGCAAACAGTTAAACTTTTCACCTCGGGCATGTAGTATAGCTTCGGTTTAGAATAAAGCAAATTATTGGCCATGTAATACAAACTCTGAAGTGTGAAACATGACTCGGGATGGGGGTAATAGAACCATGGATCTTAACAAGGGTCTCCTCAAGGATGCTTTAGGCTATTCTGTAGTGTTTGTAAGGGAAAAGAGGAAACTGACTTCTGTACGTAACCGTACTGTGTTCAGGACCAAGGCAGGGTTATGGCCTCAAGATACATTAGGACAGAATAAAAACAATTGGCATCAAAGCTCATCTGCCACTCTGTCTTGATCCTGTGAAATTTTTGTGTGAAAGTTCAGGTCTTTTGAGTTCTTTTTTGGTTTCAATTTGTGACTTTGTGAAATTAGCCAGGGCATAAAGATCTTTGACTTTTAGACTGGATCAGCATTGACAGTAACATCTGCTTCATTAAAATTTATACAAATTTAGGTGACAGGATTGGCCTGAGTTTTTGTCTCAACTGCTAAGGAGATCTGTTAGTGGCATTATGACCAGTCCAGCTACATTTATCTATATTGCCCTTTATGACCACAAACAGAAGTCAGGTTCGTCCCAGGGATCCCTGTGTATCTCCCAGCAATGAAGCCTGGCGATAAGCCTGAGATGTTGCTATGTATTGTGCAATCTGAACACACACGTATGTGAATGGACTCATACTTACTAGAACCAGACTGAAGCAATGTGCCAGGAATTATTTACCAGGTTTTAAAAATCCCAATAAAGCACAGTAAATAATAGATCAAAGGCATTCAAAAATCTGGTAGCTGTTGATAAATTGGACCAAGTTGCTTAGGGACTTCTTAACTAAATGTTTATGTATTACAAAAAAGGTTATTTAGTGATGTCCTCATCAAGGTATAAGGAAAATGACAAAAGCTGCAAAAATTAATAAAGTCACCTTGAATGAAATCTCTGGCAGAGCAAACCCATTCATCTCTAATGAGGTATGATGGAATAGCAGATTAATAGCAGATAATCCTGGGGGTATATTTAATAGTAAGAAAAAAAAAAGCAGTAAGAATTGTCTTCTGTTAGCTTACATTTAAATGGAATTATAATGAAAGACCCAATGAGGAAGTTGAGCCTGTGCTTCCTTTTAGAACTTATCCAACAACACCATGAAAAGCCATCTTCCTGTTTGTAGGATGATGCTATTTGATAAGTACAAAAGGGCAAGAACAAGCTTGACTTTCTCACCATTCATATTCCCACCCCTGTCAGTTCCCTGTTGCTTTTGAATGCGAGAAAGCTGGTGTCCTTTGAGAGCAGGGAACAAGACAAAAGCTAACCGGCTCCTGTGGGTTCTAATTCACGAAATAAACTCCAAATGATACCCCAAATAAGTGACTGCTGCCTTGGTAAAGCAAGGTTGAATTTCTATTGAATTGCTTCCCTAGGCAGTTCAGTGGAGTGGAGCAAAGTAGTATGAACACGTTCTATGTGAGTATTTGATAATTATAAGGAGTGAAGGAGAACAAATCTAATATGTGCTGAGAACCTTGGCACTTTTTTTTTCCATCCTATGATGTAGCTAATAATAGTCTCATTTTTATTAATGAGGAAATTAAAACATAGAGAGTCAAAGTCATTTGCCAAAGGTTATCTTGTGACCAAATGACAAAGCTGCGATTTGACCTTGCATCTGTCTGTCTCCAAATATTTACATTATTCTAGACGAAGACCACCCACTAGAATCTCCTTTGGAGATTAAAAAAAAATACACATCCATATCCTTTATGGGTTTGAAAAGAGAGGGAGGAAACAATTGATAAAATTTAAATGTGGACTATGGATTAGATAACAGTGATCTATCAATATTAAATTTTCTAATTTAGTAATTGTACTGTGGCTGTATAAAATAATGCCCTTGGTTTTAGGAAATACACACTTATATATATGTCCCTCTAGATAGATAGATAGATAGATAGATAGATAGATAGATAGATATTCTATACCTATATCTATGTGGAGATACATGAATAAATCAATAGGTAGAGATAATGATAAAGCAAATGGTGCAAAATATAAACAGTTGGTGGTTATGGGTGGGAAACACTGTATTTTGCAAAAATACAATAGTACCTTTTATGCCATAGTTCTTTCACTAACATGAATGGTTTATTTTCCCCCTTTGAATTTGGGCGGGCATGTTTGTGGAAGAAGTGACGCGAGTGGTACCTGGGTGACTCAGTTGGTTGGGCATCCGACTTGGGCTCAGGTCATGATCTCACAGTTCATGGGTTTGAGCCCTGCATTGCCCTCTGCACTGACAGCTCAGAGCCTGGAGCCTGCTTCACATTCTGTGGCTCCCTCTCTCTCTGTCCCTCCTCCGCTCATGATCTGTGTCTCTTTTTCTCAAAAAATAAACATATATAAAAAAAGGAAGTGATGCTATATGACTTTCCAGGCTAGATAATAAAAGGCAATATCGCTGCTGCCTGCTTCTCTTGCACGCCCACTCCTGGAACCCAGCTGCCATGCTCAGGAGAAGCTCATGCAGCCCAAATGGAAGCCTATGTGGAGAGGCCCACCTGGAAAGGAACTGAGTCTAGATCATATTCAAGAGATGTTTCAAATTATGAAATTTATATGGCTTCATGCCAATATCCAAGTGGTTGGACTTCTTGAGTATACCACGATTGTCCTAAACAAGTCATAAGGAGAAGCAAAGTTTGTATCATTTTGCATCAACACAGGACTTTCACACAGTGACTGAGATAGAGAAATGAAGTCCTTTGCCCAAGAAACATGTCAAGACCTCAGACAAGCAGACTGAAGCAGGCATCTAGGGTTGACCTGGAAATAGAGGAAAAACCTGAAGCAGGTGTAGGAGCCCTTTCATATTGACCAGGAAAACACATGAGAGTTGTGCCAGGTGGCCATGGCCTTAGTGGGTATGTTCACGCCAAGCACTATGCATTTCACACTCCACTCATCAGTAGAGAATGGGATCCTAATATACTGTCAGATTTGTTTATCTTTGGTGTAGGGACCTCTACTATTTCGTCTCTTTATGAATGGCATCGACCCAGTACTTCAAGCCAAAATTGGAGAGAAAAACCTAGATTTCTCTTCTATCCTTAACTTCTAGATCAAATTTCCAAGTCGTTTGGTCTCACCTCAAAACACTTATTGTTTACCTCTGCTAATCTTCATTCCCACCCCCTGATGCTCTAGTTCAGGCCCTCATGGTCTATCACAAGTACTGCAGTAGTTCCTAATTGGTCTCCTGACCGCAAGTATTGATACCTTCTAATTCACCCATTTCTCTTTCCTGCCTGTGACATGTGATACATATAAACCATTACATATTACTCTTCGTCAAAGCTTTTTACTGTTTTCCATCATGTGCAGATTCAATTTCAAGTCTTTTTTAGGAATAATGGTGCCCTTCCCGATGTGGCTCTTGCCTACCTTTCTAATTTCATCTCTCACCACTCTTTCTTTTGAATGTAATGCTTTATGCCTACAAACCTACCTATATTCCTGCATATACTATGCTCTCTCATGCTCTTGTGCCCTTGGGCAAACTCTTCTCTGCCAAGAATATCCTTTCTGTATTTGCATCCTGCTTATCTGGCAATTTCTTATTAATGCTTCAAGTCTCAATCCAAATGCCATCTTCTGGGTGCAGTTATTAGTATTACCTCCATTATAGCAATGATCAAATTCAGTCAACATCCAACACACATTTATTGAGCAGATACTGAATGCCTGTCCATTTTTAGCCATTGGGGATAGAGAATGAAATAAAAATATAAAAAGTTTCTGCCCTTGAGGAAATAAGTTATATGACAATGATTAATTTATACTCTGTCTCCTCACTAGTTAATATACAACTTGAGAGCAGGCATTCATTTTAATTATTCGTGTATCTTCTGCACCAAGCATAGCATCTGGCCCATAGCAGGAGTCGAAAACCATTTTATGATTATTTAATGAATAACCTCATACTAGTTTCCAAAAGACAAGTTGAATCAAGAAGAAAAGTAGTAGATGTCAGAGGACAGACTCCTTTTCAAAGTCCTTGTTTCAAAATTTCCTTTTAATATGAAAGGAATGAAATAGTCTAGTGATCTTGTGACCCAAATCTATCTCTATATGATGTTTTATTCTTTCTTTCTTTGCATCTATATTGCTTTATCTCCTGAGCAGCCCAGGTATCATGCTGTTGCTATTTCTAAGAAGAGCAAATTCTTTATTTTTAAAAGTTTATTTATTTTGAGAGAGAGAGAGGGAGAGAGAGAGAGTAAATGTGACTGGGGGAGGGGCAGAGAAAGAGGGAGAGAGAGAATCCCAAGCAGGCTCCATGCTGTCAGTGCAGAGCCAGAATCAGGGCTCAGTCTCACAAACCATGAGATCATGACCTGAGCCGAAACCTAGAGTCCAATGCTCAACTGACTGAGCCACCCCGGCACCCTTAGGAAGGGTAACTCCTAAGCAGAGACGATCCCAGGAAAGTCATGAAGGAATGAAGATTCTGTCTCCCCTCTCCTCAAACTTTCCTTTATCACAGGCAGATGCTCCTTTAGGGACTCAGTATACCCACTTCCTCCATAGCTAAACTTCTTTTCAGGGAAGGCTCTGATGTTGTGATATCAGGTAATTATTTACCATTCAGGGAGACTATGTGAATATAGGAAAGTATATCACCTCTTCCACTGAATTTTTCTTGATTCTAGTGGATAAATAGGAAGTTGTGATTCTAAGAGAGTTTCAAATAACAAGATATGTTTTGATGATAAGAATTCTCCCTGCCCCCTGAAGCCACAAAAGATAAATTATTATGTACATATTCTTATGACCTTCCTGTTACTTGTTTTTGGGTGGTCACCCTTGGCAAATTCAAAAAGAGCTGGTGGTACTTATAGAGTAAGGGACTGAAAAAGCACGCCATCCCAACCCTGAAACACACACACACACACACACACACACACACACACGTAAATTGTAGGTCTGGCTGGAGTCAGCAGGTAGCCCCTGGAGGAGGGAGGCCAGGCAGTGGCCCTGGAAATGGTTATGATAATGCTCTCTTTCTAGGGAGGCATACACAGGTTTGATTCATTGGAACAATTTTTAAATATCTTTAGAGCAGAAAGATTCTCTCCTTGAATAGAACTACTGTGGGTTTACTGTCTCAGTTTTAGGCTGTAATGGTTCTATCCAGGGCAGAATTACTTGAAAGAAACGGCAGTAAAAACCTTTTAGTTCTTCCCTTTGCTAATGCAGTTTGAGACCGTTCAATCCATCAAACTGCAGCTTACAACAGAAACCATTACAGAACTCCTACTATATAAAACAATAGCTATTGAAATTTGACATATGGAGCTCCTGATGCTGTTTTCTTTCTGTATTGAGAATATTTTTTATTCTTTGGGAGCTCTATGCTTTATTAGAAACAAGTACACTGATTTCAAATATTAAAAAACATATTTGGCTCAGTGGATACAATCGTGCTAAGAAAAGTTGGGATAATGCCTGGAACTGATTCACCTGGTGCAACAATCTTATAGTTACTACATGGAGAGGATTATCTCAGTAGTCTATAACTTAAAAGGCATTGTAATAAATATTAAAAAAAATTTTTGATGTTTATTTATATTTTGAGGGGGGGAGGGGCAGAGAGATGGAGACAAAATCAGAAGCAGGTTCCAGGCTCTAAACTGTCAGCAGAGAGCCCGATGCAGGGCTTGAAGTCATGAGCCGTGAAATGATGACCTGAGCCAAAGTTGGACACTTAACTGACTGAGCCACCCAGGCGCTCCTGTAATAAACATTTAATATTCAGTAATTCATTCAACCAGCATATATTGTCTGTTAGCATCTACATATTCAATGGTAAACAAAGTAATGTCTTCCCTCCCCTCAGAGTTTGCAAAGAGAAGGCAGAATAAAACAAAAAAAAAGATGACAAACACAAACAGATAAACACAAGTTGTAATAATTGCCAGGAAGTAGACATAAGCCAAAAGATTACAGTTGATTCTAATTTATATTGGAGTCATAAAAATACAATCAAAATATTTTACTTAAAATCTCCAAACGACTTCCTGTCACATTTAAAATCAAGTTCAACGGGCTGACTGACACATGTAAGGCCCTGCATGGTTTTGTTGTAGCCTGCCTACCTAATTTCCATTTGTAACCACCTTCTCCCTTGTTCACATAATTTACTCACATTGGTCTTCTTTCTATTGCTCGCTATTCTGAGCTTGATTCTGCTTCAGGGCCTATGCTCCTGTGCTTCTCTTTCCTTGGAATTCTTTCCCTTGGATTTTCTCAGGGCTGGCCTTTTCCTGATAGGCTTTAGCACAATAGCACCTCTTCAGAAAGTCTTTCCCTGATTATCCAATTCAGATAGCCCCTTATTTCCACCTACCTTTCACCATCACATTAGCTTAGACTATTGATCTTAAAGTTATCTGACATTCTTCTGTGTGTGTGTGTGTGTGTGTGTGTGTGTTCATTTGTTTACTTGTATATTTTTCTGTCTCACTGGATGGTAAGCTTGGTGAGAGCAGTGAGACCAGTAAGACCACAACACTAATCCCAGAACTTAGAATTTGGCATGTGGAAGTTTTTATTACTCTATCTAAAACCACCTCTGAGTCATCCATTAAATGGCTTCATCCATTAAATGAAGCCAAATCTAGTCCAGTGTTGTCTAGATGTTTGCTGTCCAGCTTAAATCAATAATAAGGTAGGAGATTCAGCTTCTCATTGGTATCTATTTAGAAAATCTTGGCCAATCACATACACACATTTCAAGGAGGTGAAATTTATTATAGAGTCACAGGACAGTTAAGTCCACTTGCAAGTAAAAAATCTCCAAAACAATCAGCAGATTTATAGCTTGGTTGAGACATATTTTCAAATTGCATTTTTCAAAGAGTACATATATTCACTCTAAAATACCTGCAAATGGCCCACTTTCAAGTTCTAGTGTGTTTTACCCAGAAGAAAGAAAGCAGTTACTTCAAAGTTCAATCTTAAGATACAGAAAAATATTTTATAGAAAGAAACTGTGGGAGAAGCCAAGATGGCAGAACAGCATGGAACTTTTTTTGTGTCTCACGTCCATGAAATATAGCCAGATCAACAGTAAACCATCCTGCAGACCTAGAAAACTGATTTGAGGGTTAACAAAACAATCTGCACAACCTGAACTACAGAACTCACTGGTACATGATATGAAGAGGTGAACTAGGGGAGAGAGAAGCTGAGGAAGGCATGGAGCTGTTTTTGCATGTGGAGAGAGAACAGAAATGGGGGGGGGTGAATATGGGAAAAGCACACTCCCCCCCAAAAGCAGCTGGAGAGGAAGTGGAAAAGTGGAAATAGCCACAGGGACTGAACTGAAAAGGTAGAAAGGACAAAGGAGAGAGTTTAAATTCCATTGAGACTCTATAAACAGGGGGAGCACAGAGTCTGAAACTCCACAGCTCAATACCTGCTGGTGCTCTGGTGAGAAGGTTGAATCCACAGGAGCAGAGTGAAGTCCGGAGGTCTTTGGGCCACATGGGGAGAGTCAGTTCCCCTGCTGGGAGGACACCTGGTAGAGTCCTCCCCCGCAGGCAAAGGCCCCAGTGGACCCAGGAGAACAACCACATTCGCTGGTGCTGGAACAAGGTCATTGGGGATGAAGCCTGGTGCCAGACGTGTATTGTGATTTTCCATAATCCCTGAAATGGTGCTGCTACACGATTGTGTGTATTTTTTCTGGGGCGGGCTGGCACCCAGCTGCAGTCTCTGGGCATCAGCAGCAGCACTGTCCCGTGAACGTTCCTGGGTGCAGCTGGCACCTGGCAATTGCTCGGTGACTCCCCTCCCGCAGAGGGGCAGAATGGGTCAAAGCCACAGTCCCTCAAGAGTAAGGGGTTGGGAAAAACAGCCGCATCTGAGATAAAACTCAGGAAGGAGGTGCTGCCTGGGGCTTGGTCACAGACAGTGTAAAAGTGGGGAGTGGACAGAAGCTGAAGACAAAGGACAGGTGCAAGGTTGCTGATCAGGGAGAACCAAGTTCCAATACTAGAGACTGGGTAGCTGGGTGACTGCCATTTTCACCCCTCCCGCACATGCGCATAATACACCTACAAGGTCACAGAAATCCTCCCCAGTAAGCTAAGCAGCGCCATCTAGTGGAAAATGGAGCAATTACACTAGCCCCGCCCAACTGGGCCAACCTCACTCTGTAGGAACACAAATCTCACCGCCTGCTTAGTTTATGGATGATAAAGCACTTCATAGTTTGACTTCTAGGGAAAGCAATGTCAGTTGTATTTCAGTCTGTTCACTGGTACATCTATGCAGTTTTATTTTTTTTTCTTTTTTTGTTTCTTTTCTTTTTCTTGAATACAGAAAGAGAACAATTTATTTTTATTTTCAATTTTTATTAAAAATATTTTTCTTTAAGGGGCGCCTGGGTGGCGCAGTCGGTTAAGCGTCCGACTTCAGCCAGGTCATGATCTTGCGGTCTGTGAGTTCGAGCCCCGCATCGGGCTCTGGGCTGATGGCTCAGAGCCTGGAGCCTGTTTCCGATTCTGTGTCTCCCTCTCTCTCTGCCCCTCCCCCGTTCATGCTCTGTCTCTCTCTGTCCCAAAAATAAATAAACGTTGAAAAAAAAAAAATAAATTAAAAAAAAAATATTTTTCTTTAAAATATTTTACTACATTTTTTACTTTTGAATAATTTTTTCAAATTCTATTTTTATTCCATCATTTCATTTTATTCTTTTTCAGTGTATTCATTTTTTTTTTCAAATTTTCAAATGATTTCCTTTTTTCTTTCTTACCCCTTTTTTCTCTAATCTATCAAACCCCTTTCAACACCCAGACCAAAACACACCGAGGGTCTAGCATCATTTATTTGATTTGTGTGTGTGTGTGTGTTGTTTTTAAGTTGTTAATTTTAATTTTTTTAACTTTAATTTTTTTAATTTTATTTTTTTACTTCATTAATTCCTTTTTTTCCCTTTAAAATGATGAAATAAAGGAATTCATCCTAAAAGAAAGAGCATGAAGAAACGACAGTCAGGGACTTAACCAACACAGATACAAGCAAGATGTCTGAACCAGAATTTAGAATCATGATAATAAGAATACTAGCTGGAGTTGAAAATAGATTAGAATCCCTTTCTGTGGATAAAAGAAGTAAAAGCTAGTCAGGATGAAAAAAGTGCTATAACTGAGCTGCAATCTCAAATGGATGCCACGGCAGCAAAGATGGATGAGGCAGAGCAGAGAATCAACGAGATAGAGGACAAACTTATGGAGACTAATAAGGCAGAATAAAAGAGGCAGACTAAGGCAAAAGAGCATGATTTAAGAATTAGATAAATCAGTGACTCATTAAAAATGAACAGTATCAGATTCATAGGGGTCCCAGAAGAGGAAGAGAGAGAAAAAGGGGTAAAAGGGTAATGTGAGCAAATCATAGCAGAAAACTTTCCTAACCGGGGGTAAGACATAACATCAAAATCCAGGAAGCACAGAGGACTCCCTTTAGATTCAACAAAAACAGATCATCAACAAGGTATATCATAGTCAAATTCACAAAATATTCAGGCAAGGAGAGAATTATGAAAGCCACAAGGGAAAAAAAGTCCTTAACCTACAAGGGAAGACAGATCAGGTTTACAACAGACCTATCCACAGAAACTTGGCAGGCGAGAAAGGAGAGGCAGGATATATTCAACGTGCTGACCAGAAAAAAAATATGCAGCCAAGAATTCTTTATCCAGCAAGGCTGTCATTCAAAATAGAAGGAGAGATAAAAAGTTTCCCAGACAAACAAAAATTAAAAGAGTTTGTGACCACTAAACCAGCCCTGCAAGAAATTTTAAGGGGGGGCTCTCTGAAAGAAGAAAATATGAAAATAAATAAATAAAGACCCAGAGCAACAACTAGAAAGGACCAGAGAATACCACCAGAAACTCCAACTCTACGAGCAACATAATGACTATAAATTCCAATATATTCCATGAGAGTACTCACTCTAAACGACAATGGACTAAATGCTCCAATCAAAAGACATAGGTTAACATAATGGATAAGAAAACAAGATCCATCTATATGCTGTTTACAAGACACCCACTTTAGACCTAAAGACATTTTTAGATTGAAAATAAGAGGATGGAGAACCATCTATCATGCTAATGGTCAACAAAAGAAAACCGGCATACTTATAAGAGACTTTAAAATAAAGACTAACAAGAGATGAAGAAGTTCATTATATCATAATTAAGGGGTCTATTCACCAAGAAGACCTAACAATTATAAACATTTATGATCCAAATGTGTAAGCACCCAAATACATAAATCAATTAATCACAAAAATAAAGAAACTCATTGATAATAATACCATAATAGTAAGGGACTTCAACACCTCACTCACAGCAATGGGCAGATCATGTAATCAGAAAATCAACAAGGAAACAATGGCTTTGAATGACACACTGGACCAGATGGACTTAACAGATATATTCAGAACATTTTATCCTAAAGCAGCGGAATATACATTCTTCTCCAGTGCATATGGAGTGTTCTCCAGAATAGACCACATACTGGAACACAAATCAGCCCTCAAGAAGTACAAAAAGATTGAGATCATACCATGCATATTTTCAGACCACAATGCTATGAAACTCAAATCAACCACAAGAAAAAATTTGGAAAGGTAACAAACACTTGGAGACTAAAGAGCATCCTACTAAAGAATGAATGGTCTAACCAAGAAGTTAAGAGGAAGTTAAAAAGTACATGGAAGCCAATGAAAATGAGAACACCACAGCCAAAAACCTCTGAGATACACAGTAAAGGCGGTCATAACAGGAAAGTATATAGCAATCCAGGTCTTCCTAAAGAAGGAAGAAATGTCTCAGATACACGACATAACCTTACACCTTACAGAGCTGGAAAAAGAACAGGTCATAAAACCCCAAACCAGCAGAAGACAGGAAATAATAAAGATTAGAGCAGAAATTAATGCTATCAAAACCAAAAAAAAACCCAGTAGAACAGATCAATGAAACCAGAAGCTGGTTCTTTGAAAGAATTAACAAAATTGGTAAACCACTAGCCAGTGATCAAGAAGAAAAAGGAAAGGACCCAAATAAATAAAATGAAGAATGAAAGAGGAGAGATTACAATCAACACAGCAGAAATAAAAGTAATAATAAGAGAATATTATGAGCAATTATACGGCAATAAAATGGGCAATCTGGAAGAAATGGACAAATTCCTAGAAACATATACACTACCAACACCGAAACAGGAAGAAATAGAAAATTTGAACAGACCCATAACCAGTAAGGAAATTGAATTAGTAATAAAAAAATCTGCCAAAAAACCAGAATCCAGTGCCAGATGGTTTTCCAGGGAATTCTACCAAACATTTAAGGAAGAGTTAACACCTATTCTCTTGAAGCTGTTCCAGAAAATAGAAACGGAAGGAAAACTTCCAAACTCTTTCTATGAAGCCAGCATTACCTTGATTCCAAAACCAAACAAAGACCCCACTAAAAAGGAGAACTATAGACTAATTTCCCTGATAAACATGGATGCAAAAATCCTCAACAAGATATTAGCCAGCCAGATCGAACAATACATTAAAAAAATTATTTATCACGACCAGGTGGGATTTATACCTGGGATGCAGGGCTGGTTCAATATCCACAAAACAATCAGTGTGATTCATCACATCAGTAAAAGAAAGTACAAGAACCATAAGATCCTCTTGATAGATGCAGAGAAAGCATTTGACAAAATATGGCAACCTTTCTTGATAAAAACGCTCAGGAAAGTAGGGATAGAAGGATCATACCTCGAGATCCTAAAAGCCATATATGAAAGACCCAACACTAATATCATCCTCAATGGGGAAAAACTGAGAGCTTCCCCCTAAAGTCAGGAACAACACAGGGATGCCCACTCTCACCACTGTTATTCAATATAGTATTGGAAGTCTTAGCCTCTGCAATCAGACAACACAAAGAAATAAAAGGCATCCAAACTGGCCAAGGAGGTCAAACTTTCACTCTTCACAGATCATATGGTACTCTATATGGAAAACCCAAAAGATTCCACCAAAAAACTGCTAGAACTGATTCATGGATTCAACAAAGCTGCAGGATATAAAGTCAAGGTACAGAAATTGGTTGCATTCCTATACACCAACAATGAAGCAACAGAAAGAGAAATCAAAGAATTGATCCCATTTACAGTTGCACAAAAAACCATAAAATACCTAGGAATAAATGTAACCAAAGAGGTGAAAAATCTATACACTGAAAACTATAGAAAGCTTATGAAAGAAATTGAAGAAGACACACAAAAAAATGGAAAAAGATTCCATGCTTCTGGATAGGAAGAACAAATATTGTTAAAATATCAATACTACCCCAAACAATCTACATATTCAATGCAATCCCTATCAAAGTAACACCAGCATTCTTCACAGAGCTAGAACAAACAATCCTACAATTTGTATGGAACCAGAAAAGACCCCGAATAGCCAAAGCAATCTTAAAAAAGAAAACCAAACCAGGAGGCATCACAATCCCGGACTTCAAGCTATACTATAAAGCTGTAATCATCTGGACAGTATGGTACTGGCACAAAAACAGACACTCAGATCAATGGAACAGGATAGAGAACCAGAAATGGACACACAAACATATAGCCAACTAATCTTTGACAAAGCAGGAAAGAATATCCAATGGAATAAAGACAGTCTCTTAAGCATGTGATGCTGGGAAAACTGGACGGCAACATGCAGAAGAATGAACCTGGGCCACTTTCTTACACCACACACAAAAATAAACTCAAAATGGATGAAAGGCCTCAATGTAAGACAGGAAGCCATCAAAATCCTTGAGGAGAAAGCGGGCAAAAACCTCTTTGATCTTGGCTGCAGCAACTCTTCAACACGTCTCTGGAGGCAAGGGAAACAAAAGCAAAAATGAACTATTGGGGCCTCATCAAAATAAAAGCTTCTGTACAGCAAAAGAAACAATCAACAAAACTAAAAGGCAATCGTTGGAATGGGAGAAGATATTTGCAACCGACATAACAGATAAAGTGTTAGTATCCAAAATCTATAAAGAACTTCTCAAACTCAACACCCAAAAACCAAATAATCCAGTGAAGAAATGGGCATAAGACATGAATAGACACTTCTCCAAAGAAGACATCTAGATGACCAACTGACACATGAAAAATGCTCAACATCACTCATCATCAGGGAAATACAAATCAAAACCACACTGAGATACCAACTCACACCTGTCAGAATGGCTAACATTAATGACTCAGGCATCAACAGATGTTGGTGAGGATGCAGAGAAAGAGGATCTCTTTTGCACTGCTGGTGGGAATGCAAACTGGTGCAGCCACTCTGGAAAACAGTATGGAGGTTCCTCAAAAAATTGAAAAAGAACTAGCCTATTACCCAGCAATTTCACTATGAGGTATTCATCCAAGGGACACAAGGTATGCTTTTCGAAGGGACACATGCACCCCCATGTTTATAGCAGCACTATCAACAACAGCAAAAGTATGGAAAGAGCCCAAATGTCCATTGCCATTCACAACTATGTGGGTATTATATGACAAATATCATATGACTTCACTCATATGAAGACTTTAATATACAAAACAGATGAACAGAAGGGAAGGGAAGCAAAAAATAATATAAAAACAGCAAGCAGGACAAAACATGAGAGACTCTTAGATACAGAGACAAATGGAGGATTACTGGAGGGGTTGTGGGAGGGGGAATGGGTGAAATGGGTAAGGGGCATTAAGGAATCTACCCCTGAAATCATTGTTGCACTATATGCTAACTAACCTGAATGTAAATTAAAAAAATAAAAAATAAAATTAATAGTGAAATTAAAAAAAATAAAATAGTTTTTAAAAATCAAAATAATAATATATTATGGCATGGTAGAAAAATCTATAAATTCACATTTACTATTCATAAATAAAGTTTTCTTGGAACACAGCCATGCTTATTCATTTACCTGTTGTGTATAGTTACTTTTGTACTACAACAGCAAAATTGATTAGTTGTGATTCAAGTTTTCCAGTCAAAAAGCTTTAATTTTTATGTAATCAAATTTATCAATAATTTTATAATTTTGAGTCATGGTGAAAAAGGTTTTTCTCTGGTAAGAAAGGAATTTAACCCCTGGAAGCGGGGGGCAGCAAACTGTGGTGTTCCACTCTCAATCAGGACAATTTCATCTGAAAGAACTCCTTAATTCTTTATGTAATGCCTGATATTGACAACAACAATAACAACAACAGCAACAACAACAAATGTTTTATTTTAACTGCAAAGGCATTTGTGTTAATGGTGGCTTCCTTAATTTAGTATTATATAAAGGTAGCTAAACTATACTTGCTAACATTTTTCTGGAATGTCAGCCCATCTGTAGTGAATCTATAATTGATTGAAGTCAAAGCAAAGAAACTGATTTAAAAAACTGTTTAGGGGCGCCTGGGTGGCGCAGTCGGTTGAGCGTCCGACTTCAGCCAGGTCACGATCTCGCGGTCCGTGAGTTCGAGCCCCGCGTCAGGCTCTGGGCTGATGGCTTGGAGCCTGGAGCCTGTTTCCGAGTCTGTGTCTCCCTCTCTCTCTGCCCCTCCCCCGTTCATGCTCTGTCTCTATCTGTCCCAAAAATAAATAAAAAAAAAAAAAAAAAAAAAAAAAAAAAAAAACTGTTTAAAGTTTGAGTACAGCTGACACACAATATTACATTAGTTTTCAGGTGTACAAACATAGTGATTCAACTTCTCCATATGTTATACCTTGCTCACCACAAGTGTACCTACCATCTATCACCATACAACACTATTACAATACCATTAGCTAAATTCCCTATGCTGTGTTTTTTATTTCCATGACTTATTCATTCCATAACTGGAAGTCTATATCTCACTCTCCCCTACACCCCTTTTGCCCATCCCCCTATGCCCTTCCCCTCTGGCAACCATCAGTTTGTTCTCTGTATTTATGGGTCTGATTCTGCTCTTTGTTTGCTTGAAGAAAGTAATTTTGGAAGCATAATCTCCAGTTTCCTTGTGTACCCTTACTGTTTTATTTGATCCTAGCATTTTTAGAAGACCAAAGGAGAGCTAGTGAGTTAACTTCTACCAAGAATGAAAACAACAGCATTAAAACCAAATCAGAATAGAAAATGAAGGAGAAAAAAACCCTTTAGAATTCAAAGGTTTGTTTTTTTGTTTGTTTTTTGTTTGTTTTTTGTTTTTTGTTTTTTTTTTTTGTTTGGTTTTTTTTTTGCTGTACACATAGATGATTAGCTGGTAGAAGGGACTCTTGGATCCATGGGAATCTTAACTTATTGACTCTTCCTTCTTAAAAAAAATTTTTTTTTACATTTATTTATTTTTGAGAAACGAGTGAGACAAAGCGTGAGTGGGGGAGGGGGAGAGAGAGAAGGAGACACAGAATTTGAAGCAGGCTCCAGGCTCTGAGCAAGCGGTCAGCACAGACCCTGATGCAGGGCTCAAACCCACGAGCTGTGAGATCATGACCTGAGCCAAAGTCTGATGCTCAACCAACTGAGCCACGCAGGCACTCCTGACTCTTCCCTCTTTTTAAAGGGGAAACAATAATGCCCACTTGATGTCATGTGGAGGCAGAGCTCCCATTGATCCTTTTCGTTAGTTTTGGATACCACAGAGAAGTCTATGCTCAGCAGATATGGCTGTATGTCTCAGCTTCAGACAACTTTTAAGTCGTCCACTGCCAGAGGAGCATCTCAATGCAGTTGTATGAGGCAAGACAGCGGCCCCCGCAATTAGCACCCTGAGTCATTATGCACTATGGGTGCCTGCTTTGTCCTGATCAGCTGTCATTCTGGGGCAGGGTTGACTAGGCTCTGTGAAGATGAAGCAGCTTTATGGTATCTTTTGTCTTGACTGGGGAGGGCGGAAGAGGCACCGGTGAAATGATGAAGTGTGACAGGGTGCCGAAAGGATTCTTCCTGTGAGAAATATATTTTCAATGTATTAGAAAATTCCAGCAAGTGGGCTTATTCTTATTAACTTTTTGTTTATCAAGGACCTTGGTTATATAATAAAAAGAAATTAGTTTCTTTACCATAAGATAGTATATAACATCTGCATTTTAACTGCAAGTGTGTTTGACATAAACAGACTTTTTATTTCTACCCCTCAAATAAGATTTCAAATAAGATTTTACCAGTAACAGCTGAGGGTGTGGTAAGGGAAAATAAGCTAATAATAGGTATCCTTTTATTTCCCCAGGTACTATCCATCTCCTACCTACAAATAGACAAATTATTATCAACTAAAGAATGTGTCTTATTGCTTGCTAGTTAAATAAGTTAGCATATTGCTTGTTAATTCTGCTTCACCAAGTTGCCAGAGGGATGCCAACGCTGCCCTTTTATTTTCTTCCTAGGTATTGGGAGACAAACAAGTCATTGGCAGGATAATTTAGATTGCTATGACATCCTAAGCAGTTATGGGAAATCCTTCTCAAGTTTCGATATATAAAAATTACAAATAAAATATAAAAACAGCAAAAACTAAAAACCCTTAAATATATGCTTGAGCTCCAAAGAAAGGGGACTTCTCAGGTAAATGAATGAAGAGGGAATTGAAACTCGGGTCGGTGGGTTAGCTGTCACATGAGGGCCTGACAAAGGAATCGGGACTAGAAGTGGGATCTGTGGAGCTGAACTCCCCACTTGACTCAGGCAAGAGAAAAAAATGCACACAAAGTTGGTCCTAAACATGTAAGACCCACAGGGTTCAAAATTCAAAATTGCCTAGTAGGATTCTTCCATAACCCAGGGAACATTGGCTAATAAATTTCTCCTCCCATCTAGCTAAAAATGATAAGCAACGAGCAGAAATAAATGCCATGAAGAGTCAGAGAAGGCAGTAAATGGGAGAGTTTGCTTGCACAAATACTGTAGACATAAAATATCTGAGAGACCGTAGGGGCAATAGGTAGGCAATATATAAAATAGGTATCTTTGGAAACAGGCCAGAAAAGAATATGGAGGAATAGTAAAATTCACAGAAACTGAGGTTTGAAATGTACAGCTAATTAAGTGAACAGTGCAATCATTGAATGGAAATAGTTAATGGAAAGACTGATTAAAAAATGGAGAAAAATTAAGCATAGAGAGATAAAGAGATGAAAAAATGTGAAAGCGATGCTAAGATCTGTAGAGGATAAAATAAAAAGATCCATCAATGTATGCTGATAAAATTCCAGGGAAAAAAAAGAATAAGAGAACAGGGCAGAAGGTGGTATTAAAAGAGATAATGGCTCAGAGTTTCTTAGAATTGAAGACAGTTCTCAGGTTGAAGAAGTACACCAAGATCCAACAGGGAAGGGAAAAATAAATTACACTCAGAAAAACCACAGCAAACTGCAGAATATCAAGAAAAGAAAAACTTCGTTTATCAGGGAGAAAAGCCAGCCAACTTATAAAGGAACAATGATTAAATTGGCAACTGATTTCTCAGCAGCTGCAATTAGAGCTACAAAACAGTGAAATAATAGTTTCAGTGTTCTGACGTAAAATCATTGTCAACCTAGACTTTATACAGCGAAACGATGACCTGAGAGTAAAGGCAAAATTAAGATATTTTAAGCCACGTAAAGAGGGAGAAGACATGTTTCCCAGGGACAGGCGCCAGCCTGTTGTTGGTACTGAAGCTCTTCTTTAAAAGTTTAGGTATGTTGAGATAGATGCTGAGTCATAAGCATGGATGGTCACGGATTTGGTGGGCTGGTGGGCTGGTGGGCTAACCACCCATTACTCTCCCCTTTTAGGGTGTCTTCCAGGATGAGGAGGCTAAAGTGGCATTCTTATACATAATTCTCTATGTTCCCCAGGCTCCTTGCAATTAGATTCCAGTAGTGATTTATGCTGAGTACAATGTACTCACATGCGATTTGCATTTGCTCTTGGTGCTGCTTCTGTTGGCAAGCAGAGTCGTGACGCTTTCATCCCTGTGCCGGAGTGCCAGCAGAGACCCCAGGGACCACGAGGTACCTTTCTGACCACAGAGAGGAAGTGTGGAGAAGATCCGTTTCTTCTGGATGTCGTTGGAGAAGTTTGGCCAGGATCTTGAGACCTATAGGGACTTTGTGAGTTGCAGGGATTTTTGTGTTTGTGGTGGCTGCTTATGTGTAGTCTTTTCCTCACTGAAGTGAAAGACTGTGGTTGGGAAAGGACAGTTCTGAATGAAGCGATTGTATGTGGAAGAGGTAGCAAGTCTTAGTAACCCCATTCTGAAGTGTGGCCATGGTGTATGCTGTGCCTTGCACCGTGTCCTCTTTACTCACTAACACACCCATGCCCTGGCAGCCGTGAGTGTTGGCTACTAACACTCATAGCTGTCCTTCTCTAAAGAAATGCCTGAGATGATGGTATCCAGATTACCTGAAAATTTATGCATCATCCTCCAGGGGAAGTCCTCCGCCAATCCCTGAATGGCAACAGGGTACAAAAGGCCAGTCTTCTTATTGCAGGGGTGACCAGCTCTATGGTGATTTGTGCTCTGGAGCTTTCCCGTGAGTTCAGGCTAAAATGAGCCTCCCCCTGAAGCTACATTTTCTCTTAGCTTTCCCACCCTGCCCTAGCCTACCTTTTGTCCTCTTCTGAGAATCCACTCAGTAAATCTTGAACAAGAATCCTTATTAGGGTCTGCTTCTAGGGAAACACTTCCAAGGCAGTTGGTGCTAGGAGTGGGCCTTCGAAACAGACCTTGAGGATAGGATTTGCTTAGTCTCAAATGGGATGCAAAAAGGATCTTGTTATTGGTGGTGAGTGGAATGCTGATAGCTTCTAGAATGCAGAGACTTTCCCCTGTGGTGAATTGGGATCAGATACAGAGGAAAGAGGGTACACTAGGTAGTCTAATTTCTTGAGCATTTGAAAGGGTTGGGGGAATTAGATACTGTAAGGACTGTGGAATTGGAGATCTGCTGCTAACTGCAAATCATTTATTGCCAGGAAGAAATGGGAGGTTTAGATATGTTAATTAATAACTTCAAGTTCAGTGTGATGCTCAAAGAACCTTTTTTTGGCAATATTTCAAGAGACTTTCATCTTCTGCAACCAGAGGGCCACATAAACCATGATTTGGACATAGGACTGAATTGTCCTGCTGGAGAAGACTTTAGAGGGGGGTGAATTTTCAGCTCAGGTAAGTCTCCTATGTCAAAGTCAGGGCTGTGCTATGGGAGCCGTGAGACCCCAGGAGTTGAGATGGGTATACCTGTACTTGAGAACTTTGAATCCATAGGTTCCCTTGAGCCCTTTGCAGGAGTGGCCCATTTCCTCATATGTGAGGATAAAGATCGCAAACACAGAGCTTGCTCTGAGCATTGTCCCTTATTTCTGGTCCTGACCTCCAAAACCTCTAGAGTCAAATCCCAGCATAGCTTGGAGAGAGAAGTGTTGGGCCTGCCTGAGAGGCAAAGAATATGGACCACATGAACATGCAGAACTTGTTTAGCTTGTATTGGCAGGAACCAGGAGAATATGAAGCATGTCTTGGAGACCCCTGATAGACAAGCGAGAGTTTGTCAATATGGGGCATTCTTCTCTGGCACAGGTTTCAACACTTGACATGAGCAGTTATAATACCTTCTAGATTGACACCAGAAGCCTGGAAAACTATGACCTGCGCTAAAAGAAGTAAAAGGGCAGAGCTGCTGTGGCAGACTGGGAGTGGTTGTGGTGGACAGGTTCAGACAATTAGGAATGCTAATATTTATCCTCAGGAAGACCTGGAGAATACTGAGCTCACTAAGTCAATAGGAAGTTCCCTGATGAAGGGGACACCAGCTTCACTGGGATCAGTGGTGCTTGTTTTCTCCAGGTTAGTGCTTATGGTAGTAGCGTTATAGACTAGGCTTCTTAGTTTCAATGGGAATAGTAGAATCTCAGAATAGCTGAGGTAAGGCATAACATTAAATCATCAGACGTGACACGGAGCACCTGAAATATATTTGGTCATTCCCTTGGTAACTACTAAGTACAGTATAAAAATGGAAAATCACAAGTCAGACTTTCCTATCAATTAAGATACAAAAATTTAAACATATTAGTGAAGTGAATCTAGCAATGTATGAGACATTGGTATGTGTCTATATAAATATATATTTATATTTAGAACCAAATTAAGTTTATCTCCCAAATAAAAGGTTAGTTTAACATTAGGAAATGAAATTACCACACTAAAAGAATAAAGGAGTAAGATCACATTATTGTTTTTGCTAAAGAAAAAAGAATTGGTAAAATACAAAAACTATTCATGATTAAAAAGCAAACAGAAAACCTCAAACAAATTATGTATAAAGTAACATTCCTTTATCTGATCAGGGTAGTTGCAAAAAAGAAAAATAATGGTGACATACAGAAATCATTCCTTTCAGTAGAAGGAACAAGACAACATGTACCTACCATCAGCACTTCATTCAGCATTGCATTGGAATTCCTACTGGATAAAATAAATAAAAAAGAATAATAACAAAAATAAGGACTGGAAAGAAAGAATGCAAATTGCCATTATTTACTTATGATATGACTGTGTAGTTAGAAAATCAGAAGAATTTATAGCTATATTTTAGAATGAATAAGAGAGTTAATAAATTTTCCTGGGTGTGAAATAAATGTACTAAGAGCGATTGCATTTCTGTATAGCAGCAACACACAGATGATAAGATAAAAGGTTTGGCTCCACAGTAGGAAGAAAGTGCAGGCAATCACAGAGAGGTCTGAAAACTCTGCATACGGTCCTCAGGGGCCTTTCTCAGTGTAATCCATTTCATCTTCAGATTATGGGTCACCAAAGTACATATGGGTCCCCTTAGTTCTTGGGGAGTCCAGGAATAAGATTACAGAGACACCTGTACATAGCCCTGGGCACAGCTAAAGCTGGCTAAAGCCAGGCTGTATAATTGGTTAAACCAGGGGCAAACCATCTCTACATAGCCTTAAACAAATGAGGAAAGTTCGTACCTCCAGGAGAGTTTCAAATCATTGGGATAGATGGAATACATCTCACCATCATAAAGGCAATATACAAAAGACCTGCAGCTAATATCATCTTCAATGGGAAAAAACTCAGAGCTTGTCCTCAATGGTCAGGAACAAGATGACTCTCACCATTACTATTTAACATAGTAGTCCTAGCCTCAGCAATCAGACAATAAAAATAAATAAAAGGCCCCCAAGTCAGAAAGGAAGAAGTAAAATTTTCGCTATTTGCAAATGACTTGATCTATGTAGATTTTAACCAGCACAATGTAAATCACCAGCTAGAAAACCTGGTCATGTTTGGGCCAAAAGTCAAGCCAGACTTCCACGTTGCCCCAGGCCAGCTGCAAGATAAACCTATTGTTATACAAGTATATAAAAATATCTGAATCAAAAGTCTTATACAGTATTAATCTTTGCTAATTCTGTGTATTAGGTAGACGAATATGCATTACAATATTCTCCAACCTTGTCTGTATTTTTTAAACTTTTCAAAGTAAAGAAGTGATTGGCAGGAGTTAATTGTGGTTGCTATTTGTGTGTGTTGAGGTTTATCTTTTTTATAGAAACAAATGTTTGTCTATTTTATATTTATAAAATGTGATCACTATAAATAAATTATAAACTTGGTCATTTTTTGACCTTTTAATTATAGGCCAAGTACAATTAAGTCGATAGCCTCCTCAAAGATTCCCCAGCTTGTATTTATTCCTCTTAATACATCTATTTTTCAATATATAATATCTTAGCAGGGGTCAGAGTTACTGCCAAGATTTTTGTTATAATTTAGACTGGCCAGTTACTTGAAAAGGTAAAAATATCTTGATAAGGCTGTTGAGATTGGCAATAGTTTCTTTTTCCAGGAATATTTAAACTTCTTTCAAATAAATTAAAATTTTTCTCAAAAGTTATTGTATTTTCATCATTTTAAGAAATTACAATGATAATTACTATTGTTTATTCTCATTCATTGCTTTATAAAAATGTAACTGAATAGTCTTTGGCTTAGATATTTGACTTTGTATCTCAAGAGAAATAAATTACGTAATTCTTAACAAAATTTTACAGATGGTCTCAAACTTAAGACATCACCTCAGTTTAGCCAAATCTATATTTTCAAATATACTGAATGTCCTGTTTTTTAAAACTATCAATGAAGTGTCTTTGGAAAGAAAATTTTCCACAAAGTTTCAAATAAATCCTTTTCAAGGCATCTTCCTAGTGGTCCCTAAGGAAATTACCTTTCATAATACTAGATTAGGAGAATTCTGTTAGTGGAACAATTCAAAGAGAACTTGTATCTTTCCTCAGGAAATTAGAGTTATATTTGGGGCACTTGCTGCAGTAATGTACTACTATTATTTTTTTAAGGTAATGAAAAGAGTAAGTGAAGCAAAGTGATCTGACCTGGTCCACTGGGAGGCAGCGAGACACTGCCTGGGCTCACAGTACCACTTAGGCCCTGGGACACACTGTTGCTTGTCTCCCAAGTACAGGGTGGGGATGTTGTATCCCATAACCAGCGACACAGTGCCTTTTACGGGGTGAGTAATCAACACTTGTGCTTTCCATTTAATACAGGGAAATGTTCAGGAGTGACATTGATCTCCAGGTCAATGTAGCTGACCATTTATGTCTGGGACTTCATTTCATTTTATGCCAAGAATGCAGTAACATTGTGAAAATAAAGTATTGTTTGCAATGTCTGGTTTGATTTGTGTATTTTAATCAGTTTTTAAAGCCATTGCCTTTTCTCTGTGTGGACAAGGTTTCAGAGTTTGCCATGCACGAAGTTTCCTCTAAAAGCTGAACATAATTTTAGACTTTAATAATTTCAACATATGGAAATAAATTATGTATCTTTAATACATTTGTGAAACCTAACTAAATTCACATCTAAATTGGTACAGTGTTTTGACATCTTTCTCCTTCTTGATTGAATCAGAACTATTTATTATTAAGCCTAAAAAACCTGGGAGACTGGAAGTAGTGAATATGTGCAATGGCTCCATAGGTCCCGATTATAACGTGTTTATTACCTAATAATTACCTTAAAATACAATAATGTGGAAATCTGAGTATGTGATAGAATATGAGGAACTTCACCAAAATGTTTACATTTACTATTAGTACTTCACAGTAAGTGCTGCTCTGAAAGTCAGCAAGAGCCCTCCTTCTCTGAAAACCATACCACCACCACCACTGCCAAGGTGACAGAAAGCAAACCATTTACCCTTGCTCCTCTCACTATACCAGAGGAAACTGGAAGCATGATATACTTTAAACTACCTTTCTAATGTTTTTGCTCCCTGAAAATTATCAGGATGGTTTTTGTAAGTTGTGTTCCATAAATTTTGGGAATCTGTGAGACAAGAACTGACTTCCTTGTTTGAAAAAAAAACACAAACAAAAACTAAAACAAGAACATTCTTTTCTGAAAGGATTATTTCATGCAGAATCTTCAACATATAGTATATTTCTTTAAATCCGACTCTAGATTGAAAACAAAACTCATATACTCCCCTTTTTGAAAAGGCCACAAACACCATTCCAGAAGGAAGACCTTAAAATGTTTCTACTTTATGAAACTTAGGACGCTTGAACTTTTTACATTAAAATGTTTAATTTCCATGATATCTATCAAAGCTACAAAAAGTAGAAACTTAGAGTAGCTGCAGTACATTCACTCCACTGGTTTTACCATGAAAACTAAAAACCAACTTGGCCTTCCTTTACCAAACCATTTTTATTTATCATAGGATTATTCCACTTAAGAATTTACTATTAAATATAAAAGCAATCGATATAGAGCAAACATATCTATTGATTCACACACACCCACCCACCCCCTCCCCCACCACACATACATTTCTTTAGAGGTAGAGAGAAAAGGCCACACCATACCTCAACTACTTGGCCAGTGGCTGCAGGTGTCCAGCATACAAATGTTTTCTTCCTCAGCAGCGAAGTATGCTATCACCATGGTTGGATCTGGAAGGGGGCTGAGAAACTGTAGGCAGAAGTGTATCAGTGTCTAATCCCATAGTTCCAGCCCTCGGCACAGAGGAGTGGAGGGATGTGCTGTGCCTCTTTATTGGGATCAAATACCTTATGCAAATTTTATAGATTTGCAAACTAGGCAAAGCTAATGAGTTGACGCTAATGAGATGCCCAGGCCAATATATCCCTGGAAACTGCAGTGTTTTTGTAAAGACTGTACCCTCTTGTTATCTTAAGAAAATTTGGACACTGGTCCCAGGTAGTTTTAACTATCAGGCTTCAATAACAGTTTTGTGCATACTGGTCTTCCATTAGGGAATTTGGCTCAAACTCCAGCTCCGCCATTAACAGTTCATTATGAGTTAGATACCAAATTTCTCTGAACCTCTGTTTCCTATCTGCAAAATGAGGGGTTTAGAGTAGACTAGATGATTTCTAAAGCTGCTTCTGGCTCTATTTCGCATTTTCTCACTGCATAGCAGCAGCCCACCATGATCCATGATTCTGCCTGAACCACACTGAACATATATCATCTTCCTTCCTACTTTACTCTTTCCTCCCCATGAACTCCATGGTCCCAAACTTTACTTGTTTTCCTTGATGCCTCTTTTCCTTCTCTATCTCATTCACTCCTTTTTCTTTTCTAACCCTTCAGATTTTGGCATTTTTCTATAATTCATGCTCTTATCCTTCTTTCATACTCTACAGCTACTCTCCCTGTGTGGTCTCATAAACATTAGGTGATTACAAGCTATGTGCTGTGGATGCTTCTGATTTTGGAGTCTTTACCTAACTGCTTACTGTGCATTTTCTTACTTCATGTCAGCTTAGATCAGCATGTCCAAAACAAATTCAATGTCACCCTCGTTCACCTAAGTCATTCCCGTATTGAGTTTTGATTCTTCCCTTTCCTTCACCATTTCCAACGAATCAGTTAACTCTTGAGCATTTCACTCTCTCACTGTCCTCCTGCAGGATCTCTCAAGTGAAGAGACACCACACCCACCTTCCCCTCTCCTTGTCTAGGGTCTTGCTCTACCAGGCCATTCTTCTGGCCAGCTCTCTCTTGGGTTTGAAAGCCTTCATTGACTTTTCATGAGCTGTAGTGTGGTACCCGGTTTGTGGCCTCAGGAATATTTTGAAATTTTGGTTAATGTTTGCAAATCTATACTGGCAGCAGTCTTTGATTATAGGCCAAACAAATCATATTTCGTAACATATACGTGACAATTTTTCAAAAGCATATAGGTATAGGTTATGATTACTAATATAAATAATAAATTCCTAAATTTTAGTGAATTTGTAACTTACTGATACTGTGTATTTTTAAATGTATGTGAATAATAAAAGTGAAGTGATGATCATGTGGAAGCCCTAAATTCATCCATGTGGAAAAGGGGCACTTACATTTGAAAAAGTTGGTAACCTTTGACTAAGCTCCAAGCTTCTCAAAAGTGACTCACAACAACATGACCAGACCTCTATGGCTCTTAGCTGCCTCTCCTGCTCATTTTATAACTACCTACCTAGTATTTTACAATCCAGGCACATTTAACTCTTTGTGGTCCCCATTACACAACATGCTATTTTTCTTTTATGTGCCTTTGCCGCTATAAACCTTTACTGCTTGACTTTTCACTGGTAAATCTTATTTTTTCTTGAAGACCCAAATAGAAGGTTACTTTATCCAGGAAGTTTTCCTTTATTCCACGAACCTTCTTACTCCCAGTTCTATATGCATATCTCTGTCTTTATACCCATCAAGTTGTATTGTACTTAAATACTTAAGCATTTATTTCCCCCACTGGACCGTAGTTCCTTCACATCTCTACCCTTTCAGGTTCTACTTGGTATGCCCAGGTCTCTTGCACTTTATGTGCCATCAACAAGCATTCAGTGCCGAGCCCTTTTAGACTTTGTTGAAACATTATTACTTGTCTCCAAATACCATGATGTTTACAGGGCTATTGCAAAAAATGATTTTAGAGGGAAGTCCTTTATTACAAACTGATTTAAGCCAATTTGGCCATTCAAAATTGTGACAATATTTTGGTAGATATCAGTAACCTCCAGAAATCAATGGTCACTGAGGCTTATAGCTGTTGCTTACAGGTGAGGTTAACCCCTGTTGTCTCAACCAAATTCTGTCACATGTATAAATATTTATTAACAAAGAGGTATTTATTAACAAAAAGGCAAAGAGTCTGTAAGCTTGAAGTTCCAGCTTGCGGTCATTCTAGGCATTCTGTCAAGCACCATGAATAAAAGGTTCATAAGGCAGTTGAAACAATATGCCGGAAGCTTCATTGAGCTAAACTTCAGGTCATATCAAGTGACAAGATCTTTCAGAAAAGTGTATACAAAAGACTCAGAAAAGTCCTTAGGCCTAGGGAATGACTCTTGAAGATATTGGCTGTTAGCCTTGCTAAATACTTTGCTTCTTTCTCAAGAGTTGAGGTACTGGTATTATTTCTAGTTGACTTACATCTTGAACGCCACTTATTTCACCAATGGGGGAAAAAGTCCTATATTTCTTTTGTTAAATAATAAATCCTTCAGTATTGGAGAAAATGAGAGCTGAAACACTTGAAGTATCTATCTCTGCAGTGTGGGCTTCTGATTACAGTTTTTCAAATGCTAACAAACTACCCTGAGTCAAAATTAAAACATACATGAGGCACCTGGGTGGCTCAGTTGTTAGGCATCTGACTTCTGCTCTGGTCATGATCTCATGGTTTGTGAGTTCGAGCCCTGCGTCGGGCTCTGTGCTGACAATGCAGAGCCTGCTTGGGATTCTCTCTTCTCTCTCTCTCTGCCCCTCTCCCACTAGTGCACACACAGACTCTCTCCCAAAATGAATAAATAAGCTTAAAAATAAATTAAAACATACTTGCTCACATATTTATATCACACTGTCTATGCGTAGATATTTTTAAAGTTTCACCCAATAAAAATCCTTCCAATAGATTATGAATGGCAACTACCAAAATCAGAAGTCATTTTACCTTTTAGTAAGCAAGGTAGAAAGTAATTTAATGAAACACTATCCTTGTAGTTAATGTTATTTTAATACAGAGTAGAAGTGCATGTGTTGGTTTGGTTTATAAAATAGACTGAAATGTCATTTTTAAAAATTTTGATGTCAACAGTTATTTTTAATGCCAGACATAATTTCCAGGTTCATAATAAAATTCACTTTATATTATAACAATGAAAACCAGAGTTCAATCTTTGTGATCTCAAGATTGTATCTGATGACTCTGAACCTATGTTTGATAGTTGGTCTTATGAGATAAACTGACAACAGGTAGATTAACAGGAGAAAATGTATAGAAATGTATTAATTTTTAATATTACATGCTTGGGATATCAAAGGAAAACAAAAGTGAATTAGCAAAAATCAGTGAGATTTCGGAGCTTATCTATAGCTTAATGGGGACGGGGGGAGGGGAGAGTGTAGGCCACTGAGGGAGAGTAAATGAATTTTAGGAAAGATGTAGGGCCCTTCATGGAATAGATGTATGAAATATGATCAGCTCAGTTTATTTTTTTATTAAGCTTTTTATTTTAATTCCAGTATAGTTAACATACGGTGTTAGAGTAGTTTCAGGTGTACACTATAGTGATTCAATAATTTTATACATTACTCAGTGCTTGTCATGATAAATGATAAATGTACTCCTCATCCCCTTCACCTATTTCACCCTTTCCCCCATCCACCTCCCCTCTGATAGCCACTAGTTTGTTCTCTATAGCTAAGAGTGTGTTGGTGAAATTCCCAGGGAGGGGTTTATGACAATAGAATTCCTAGGGAGGGTCTGTCTTTAGGCAGTTAGGAGGAGGTCAGAGAAATCTCTCTGCATTCTCTGGAGTGCAGAGAAATTGAGCCTTCAGCTCAAAGTAATCAATATATCAAAGTGGCATATTTTGGGCTGGCATGTCCTGAACATCTTCACATGCTGTGGATATACATGAAAAAAAGCCTATCAATAAAGGGTATGTTTTGTCAGGAGGGATTTAGATACAGTATAGTCCAGTTTCCTCACATTGTAGATAAAGTGAAGGGGCAGCTTTGTTATGCAACTCACCAACTCTTAATTTCTTTTTGGTAAAGTGTAAAGTAACCCCTAACTTCAAAATCAAGGTGTTACTGCCTTCTCTGAAACCTGTTGATTTATGGTGTAACATTTCATCATGTAAGTTAACATTTTCTTCTCTTCCATTGTTCCTCTCAGTTCGCTTCTCTTTTAATCAATTTCAATGACGTTAATCTCAATGGCATTCTTGCTAATTATGCTTGCCAATAATTTCAGTTTTTTTCTGCACTTTGGAATTTTGCTTTATTCTATTATTCTTTATTATAATTTTTTATGCTACTTCAATCTTTTAAACTTTTTGGAACTTAAGAAGCATTGTGGGGAGGAGAGTTTAAGCTTCACTTTCTTGCTTTCTTGATTGGTTGCAAATGAAACAATGTATAGGTTAATTAACAAGTTTTAATTAGAGTAATTGCAATTCAACACATAAAATCTCTGAAGACAATGTGCCCACCTTTAAAAAAACTAAACTGATACCAACACCATTCTTCACAGAACTAGAACAATAATCCTAAAATTTGTATGGAACCACAAAAGACCCTGAATAGCCAAAACAAACTTGAAAAAGAAAAACAAAGCTGGAGGTATTACAATCCCAGATTTCAAGTTATACTAAAAGGTGTAGTAGTCAAAACAATATTGTACTAGCACAAGAATAGATATAGAGAACAATAGAACAGGACATGCAGTGGGGAAAAGACATTCTCTTCAACATATGGTGTTGGGAAAACTGGACAGCTAAATGCAAAAGAGTGAAACTGGACCACTTTCTTACAACACACACAAACATAAACTGAAAATGGATTAAGGACCTAAATGTGAGACATGAAACCGTAGAAATTCTAGAAGAGAGCAGAGACAGTTATTTCTCTGACATCAGCTGTAGCAACATTTTTCTAGATATATCTACTGAGGTAAGAAAAATAAAAGCAAAAATAAACTGCTGGGACTACATCAAAATAAAAATCTGCACAGTAAAGGAAACAGTCAACCAAAGTAAAAAACAACCTACTGAATGGGAAAAGATATTTGCAAATGACATATCTGATAAAGGGTTAGTATCCAAAATCTATAAAGAACTTACCAAACTCAATACCCAAAAAACAAATAATCCAGTTAATAAATGGATAGAAGACATGGGTACACATTTTTCCAAAGAAGACATACAGATGGACGGCAGATACATTAAAAGATGCTCAACATCATTCATCATCAGGGAAATGTAAATCAAAGCCACAATGAGATATCACTCACATCTGTCAGAATGGCAAAAATAAAAAAGAACAACAAGTGTTGGTGAGGATGTGGAGATAAAGGAACCCAGGTGCACTATTGTGGGAATGCAAACTGGTGCAGCCACTCTGGAAAGCAGTATGGGGGTTCCTCAAAAGATTAAAAATGGAACTATCCTATAATCCAGTAATTGCTCTACTGGGTAAACCCAAAGAGTACAAAAAGGCTAATTCAAAAGGATATATGCACCCATATGTTTATAGCAGCATTATTGTAATAGCCAAATTATGGAAGCAGCTCAAGTGTCTGTTGATAGATGAATGGATAAAGGAGATGTGGGATTTATAGTAGTTATAAATATATCCATATATATATGGATAGTCTATTAGTCTATATATCCATATATATGGATAGTCTATTAGTATATATATGTATATATGTATATATGTGTATATACATATATATATTTTCAAAACCAATAGACTATATATATAATGGAATAATACTATGCCATAAAAATGAGATCTTACCATTTGCAACAACATGGATGCAGAGAGTATAATGCTGAATGAAATAAGTCAGTCAGAAAAACAAATACCAAGTGATTTCACTCATATGTGGAATTTAAGAAACAAAGCAAAGGAACAAAGGGGAAAAAAATAAATCAAAAAACACACTCTTAGCTATAGAGAACAAACTAGTGGCTATCAGAGGGGAGGTACATGGGGAAGGGTGAAATAGGTGAAGGGGATGAGGAGTACATTTATCACTTATCATGACAAGCACTGAGTAATGTATAAAATTATTGAATCACTATAGTGTACACCTGAAACTACTATAACACCGTATGTTAACTATACTGGAATTAAAATAAAAAGCTTAATAAAAGAAAAAACTGAGCTGAACAGAACATTCTGGTAGCTGTCAACTACTGTTTTTGAAAATATGGTGGAAACTAAAATAAATCACATATGTTTTGTTCTTTCAAATGCCTCTTTTAATCTCAGTAACTCAGATCATACTGAATAAATCAAAATTGATGGAAATAAAACAATTGGTAAAAATGTTTAAAATGAAAATGTAGCAGTTATACATACCATTATTGACAAAACATTTTAAAATGTCAAGTTGTTACTGAAGCAATGCAAAGGATTTTTCATAAATTTGGTCTTAGAATAATGAAAAGGAGTGACATACATTATTCTCATATCCAAACCTTCAGCAGGATTTTAAAGGAAATTTTTTTGGCATTAAAGTTTAAAATGTAGACTTCCTTTTAGCCTTATTTATATTCATTATGAATATAATGGTGCACAACTAATTATCTATAATGTATTCCATTTTTTGGGAAGTGCTCCTACACTGTGGACTGACAGCTCTGAAGCCCGTCTAAATGTTGACGTACAACTTGCTTTTTTTCAAACTACTGAGAACATTTTTTTACAACTATCAGACATCATTCCACATAATGATGTCTTTTCCAACATTCCGCAACCATTAGAGCTACTTCTGTGAACGGTTTAGTATTTATCATCAGAGATGTTTTGCAGAAACTAACTTACTTGGGTTGGTTATAAGCATGCAAAGTTAAAAGGAAAATAACCTTTCACACCATACTAAAAGAATCATATGTTTTGCTGCCATGAGCACTACATATCATAATGAATTATAGATTAGTAGGCCATATCTCCTGAAAATACGGAGAAGTACAGGAACATATTCTACAAGTATTGGGTAATAGCCTCATCAATGTCTAAGTCACCCCTAATGAGAACTATATTAATTTTTTCAGGCCAATGCAGTGGTCTGAATCAGGATTCAGCAATTGGTGGCTCTGAACTTCAGAGGAAAGATGTTTTCTGTTATCAACCGTTAAGACTCAGAGAAAGAGAGAAAAAAAGATGACACATGGGGCTATAATCATGAAGTATGTGGTGGAGGTAAGAAAAAAAAGAGTATAGAACCTAGAGGCGGTGGTTAGAGTGTTCCTGAAATTGCCTAAGTTGCTACAGAGTGCACAAATGGTATTGACTTCTTGTCTGTAAATTAATTTGTACTTTTCTTATTTGCAAAGATTAATGTGTTTCCCTATGTGTTCAATAGTGTCTTAGAGTATGTTTGCCAAAGGTAAAAATACAAATGCTAATAAAACCTTCATTTACACTTTTCAATGTTTATTTTATTATGATTATTATTTTGAAAGACAGAACATGACTAGGGGAGGGGCAGAGAGAGTGGGGGTACAGAGGATCTGAAGCAGTGAGCTGGATGTAGAAGGGGGGTAGGACTCAAACTCGATTGCTCAAACGACTGAGCTACTCAGGCGCTCCTCTTTTACACTTTCCAAAAATCAACAAATGTTTATTAAATATCTGTTATATTCTGGTGATTAAAAAAAAAAGCATAAGAAAGATGGCCCCTATCCCGAAAGGCTTCCAAATGTCTAGACGGCTATCACCTTTGCATGTAACTAGTCTGTACTGTGAGGTAAGTATTAGATGAGTGGATGAATCAAATATTACTGAGACAGCAATGAATTCCTCTGTAGTGTCTGGGGAAAGTTTTCTTCAGGAAAAATATTTCCACTTGAAATTATCCCTGAAGACTGAATTGAGTTATGCTAAATTCAAATCATTTAAAAATTTAATTCAGGGCACCTGAGTGGCTCAGTTGGATGAGCATCTCACTTTGGCTCAGGTCGTGATCTCACGGTTTGTGAGTTCAAGCCCCATGTCAGGTTCTCTGCTGTCAGTGTGGGGCCCACTTTAGGTCCTCTAACCCCTTTCTCTTCCCCTCCCCCACTTATACTCTTTCTCTCAAAAATAAATAAATATGTTAAAAAATTTAATTCAATTATACATTGGGGAAAAAAAATTATAGCCCTATCATAAATGGAAAACCACATCACCTGTTATAAGTAGTAAGTAACAGTAAAAATAAACATAATGAAACAAAAGCAACTTAAGTATATTTTATATTTAAATAAAATAGACTATAAGTAATGCTAAATCTAATCAATTCATAAAATACATATTAGAATTAAAATGGACTTATTTAAACTGTCGCTAATAAGATGACATTCAGGTTAATGTTTCTTTTTCAAAAATTTTTTTTCAATGTTTATTTTTTGAGAGAGTGTGTGCATTTTTTGAGAGAGAGACAGAGACAGAGACAGAGCATGAGTGCAGGAGGGGCAGAGAGAAAGGGAGACAGAACCTGAAGCAGGGTCCAGGCTCTGAGCTGTCAGCACAGAGCCTGATGTGGGGCTGGAATTCATGAACTGTGAGATCATGATCTGAGCTGAAGTTAGCTGCTTAACCTACTGAGCCACCCAGGTGCCTGGGTACTGTTTTCTATATCATATGCTACCTTTGAATAGTCATGGCAAGTTCAGTTATCGAAAATTGCACATGTTCACATAGCATGAATAAGGATATATTACCATTTTATACATTTATGTCTAGGTCTATATTATCTGGCTGTCTCTTCAACTAGATTAACATGATATGCTTTTAATTTCTATATTTATCTATATTGTGCATTTCTGGATCAAGCTAGATTATTATCACTTAGAACAGTAACTACCCACTTCCCTTTGCATCAGTTCTTTCCCTTTCTGTAGCAACATGAGGAGGACCTCATGAACAGACCTGTGTGTGCAAAGAGGTGTTTGTTATTACAGGAAGGGAACCTCAAATTAGGAATCTAGGAGCTTACATATGAGAAGTACAGTCTCTGGAGAGACCAAAAGAAGCCCAATTTCTCTAATGTAAAACAAATTCTATTTGGAAAGAAAAAGAAAGGAGTTTGGGTTCTTGCCCAAAGAAATCTAAATAAATGTCTCTAGAGGGGAGATAAGCATTTCAGAGTTTACACTCCAGGGTTTTAGATTTATAAATAACCAAATGAAAATTCGACCTCTTTTTATTTTTCCAGAGAATCGTGAAATGTTAAATGAGGTGTTTAGAAATTACCCTTGCTTACAAGCAGCCTCAAAGGTGTTGCCCTCATAGGGAGAGTGATGTCTAGTCATGCTTCGTAATGAGTATCTCTAGTGACTGCACGAGGAAGGACTTCATACTTCTGTAGGTGGGAGATAGTTTCCTCTCTGCTGATTCCCATTTGTTTGGGTCCACTAAAGTCACCTATTTTGTCACCCATCACTAGTGTCGTTGATTCAAACCGTGCAGATTTGGACAGAATTCATCTGTCCTCTGCACCCTGGCCTGATGTCATCTGGCAACTGCCTGAGCCATTTGCACCTTAAGTATTTGCATGGGAGGCTGAAGCCCTACTCAGTCGTGAGTTCTCCCAGCTACTCTTAAAGGTCTTGCTTCTTTTTTTGAGGCTTATTCCTCTGTTGATAAGTCAGGTGTCCTCTGTTCAAGGAGTTTCTTACCTCTATACCAGCCATTGGATTTCTACTTAGTTAATTAATACATCACAGGCTAAAAAAAGAAAACGTTCTCACTTAGAAGACTGAAAAAGTTGAAAGGCATGGTTTGTGTGTAGGAGCAGGTGGCAAAGGTGGTAGAGAAGCTGTACAAGTGGGTGGAAATTGTGATGGAGACCATTATTAGTCACCATGAGGGAGAATGTTTCCAGAGGAAAATAGTAAGTATTTTTCACCTGTGACTTTGAAAGTTTAAAAATGCCTTTGTCTTTGTGCCTCATCTTTTTCATGCTCCATTTTCCTTTTCTCTTTTTAATATAAGTGATGAAGGAGAAGAAACAAACTATTAAACAAATGCTATAAGTATGGGTGCTCTTGATTTCTTTCCTGCTTTTCCTCTAAAACAAAACTCCTTTGAAAATACTCTTCTCCACATTCCTAATCCTATCATCAGTGAAACTACAGGTATCCCTGCTTTAAAAAAAAAAATTAAATCCAACTTAGTTAACATATAGTGCAGTATTGGTTTCAGTGCTAGAATTTAGTGATTCATCACTTACATACAACAGCCAGTGCCCATCCCAACAAGTGCCCTCCTTAATGCCCATCACCCATTTACTCCAGCCTCCCACCCAACACCCCTCCAGCAACCCTCAGTTTGTTCTCTCTACTTAAGAGTCTCTTATGGTTTGTCTTCCTCCCTGTTTTTATATTATTTTTGCTTCTCTTCCCCCATGTCCATTTGTTTTGTTTCTTAAATTCCACATACGAGTGAAATCATATTTGTCTTTCTCTGCCTGACTTATTTCACTTAGCATAATACATTCTAGTTCCATCCACATTGTTACAAATGACAAGATTTCATTATTTTCTGAAAGTAGTATTCCACTGTATATATATACCACGTCTTCTTTATCCATTTGTCAATTGATAGACATTTGGGCTCTTTCCATAATTTGACTATGGTTGATAGCGCTGCTATAAACATTGGGGAGCATGTGCTTCTTGGAATCAGCATTTTTGTATCCTTGGGTAAAAACCTAATAGTGCATTTGCTGGGTCGTAGGGTAGCTCTATTTTTGATTTTTTGAGGAAACTCCATACTGTTTTCCAGAGTGGCTGCACCAGTTTATTCCTGCCTGTTTGGAATGTCATGTTTCACCACTTCCTTTTTACAAAGGGCTTATATTACTAACCTGCTTTTGCTAACTAAAAGAAATCTGAAGAGGATTTTCACTTATACAGAGGAATGACAAAAAGGGAAATTAAGTTCAGTGTTGGTTTTGCAGCAAGCTGTATAGAGGCAGCACACATTTGGGGCAGCAAGAACAGCCCCGCCAAGCTCCTTCCTCGGGATCTACACTCAGCATCTCAGCATCAAGCCACCAGAGCTTTGAAATGTGTCTGTGAGCATCTGTGCTGTATCTCAATTTTATTTTGTGTATTTCTTGGCAAGACATGTCCTAAGGTATCAGAAAAGCCAAAGAAAGTTTATTTTTTGGGTCTAAGAATGCTCAAAAAATTTTCATACACATTAATGGTAATTTCTTCTTCACCTTATGCCATTTTGGCTTATGGAAGTTTGCATAGGAACATTCTACATTCAAATAGTAGGAGAGACCTGCATTTTACTATGCTTGCAGCCCTGAGGAGGTTTGTCTGATAGGTTGACTGACTAGCAGCTGTGAAGCACTTCAGGTAGTTTTGGTTTTAACTAACAGCATTCAAGAGAATATAATGAGATGATAGACAAATAAGATTGCAGACAAAATCTGACTTTATTTCTTGGACATAGAGTGTGGTTATAAATGAAGATAAGCACATGAGGAGGAAAAAAAACCCCTAGCACTTATCAAATACTTACTAGATACCAGGTAATATGATGTAGATATTTGGGTCAATGCTTGACCCTGAACTAAGGAATGTACAAAAAACTATGAAGGGAAAGAAATACGACTGCCTTTTGAGGCCTTATCTACAAAATCAGAAAAATTATCCTAAAAGGAAAGAAGAATTCTAGGCCCAGAAGATTCAATTATAAAATAACTGAAGGTTAATATCCCTTTCTTCATTTACTGTGCCAATCAAAAGGGAAGCTGATTATTAATGGACACTTAGAGAAAAAACAAAAAATGGAGGCAAATACTGAGAATTCCCAGCTATGTATGAATCAGGAGACCTCCACACTGGAATATTATGACATGGAAAATATAGCTGTCGAGGAGGAAAGACTTTTCCTAGACCCTCTTAGGTTCTGCATCTGAGCCTGATAATTAAACTGACAAAAGACAGATTAGTAGGAGAAAAGCATACACATTTTATTTGATATCAATATTTGTACATGTACACAGAGCTTTCACGTGTAAGAAACGAAGACTCAACAAAATGGCTGGGTCTGAGAGCTTACATACCATTTTAATAAAGAACAATAGCTTTTGGAGATGCTACAGGTAAAAGGTATGTGTGCTAGGGCGGTAAAATGTAGGAAAGTGACTGGCAAATATAAGAGGGAAACTAACGGAAGGTAAGGGTTATTTTGGTAGGTTTGGTCATACTGATGTTCATCTTGGTGTCAGCTCTCCATCTCCAGTGATAAAAACTGATAAGAATATTCTCTTCTGGGAAAGGGAATATTTCCCACAGGAAATTTATGCCCCACTTTTAGGTAGAAAGGGGAGATTGGAGACCCTTTTTGCATCTGCTTTTCTTCAATTGCCTTAGGCTCAAAATAATCAATTTACCAAAGTGGCATTTTGGGGGGGGGGGGGAGGTATGTTTGATCCTTTTTGTGGACATATGGTGGGGAAAGATAAACTGGTTATATATATGCCCAAATTGAATAACCCACTTTCCTCATTCTGATTCCTCATTCTGCAAGAACATTTCTATTCAGTTGGCTTTCCATGTAGCTCACTTCTGGGGACAGGATGCCACAGGGAGGTACACATGGCAGAGAGCTCTCATTAAACATAGAGTACTAACGTACAACAACGTATACTTGTCTCTTCTGTCTTTTAATAGGTTAACAGAATTACTGAGGCCAGTCTCTCTAGGGTCCCTATGACTTTGAGTTTTTGTACTTTCAGGACTGAAATCCAGAATCTAACTGTTGTAGAATCACTGAGACCAATGTCATTTCTGGACACCTACAAAGTGGGGACGCTAGTGAGCATTGATCGGGTGATCATCTCTTTCTTTTATTTCATTCATTCTTTGAACTTCTATAGGGATTATTTTCTCCATTTTACAAATGAAGAAGAAACTGAATCTTAAAAGGTATAATATACCAAAATTTACCCAGAAGACAGGGGGCAGTGTCGGAGTTTAACCTAGGTCTACAACGTGTTAGAGCCTACTCTTACCGGTCACTACATTTACACCTTTCCAGAAACAGTACTGAGGTATCTAGAAACAATAAGCAGCTAAAAGTCACTATAAATTATTAGTCTATATTCAACTTTGTCATACATTATTGTTGACCTTTGATCTCATATAAGGAAGGCTCCGTTGCTATATACTATAAAAATAAACAAATAGAAGTAAATGTCCATCTGAGAAAATAGAATATGTAAATATCCTAAACAACATACACATAAGTGCATGATTTCACGTCTTAATCCTGTTTCACTTATGCAGCAGAGATACTCTTAGAGTAACTATTAATTTGATGACTACTTATATTTATATTTTCTAAGATAATGATGTCAGTGAAGCCTTTCTCTTAAGTATACTTGATTAGAGCAATGAGAACCATAATAATGAGCTCTTAATCTTACAGCATGGTAGTTTACATAATAATGCTTTCATTTGCATTATTTCCCTTTTCTCCAAATAACCATGTGCTAGGCAGGGCTGATACTTAAAATTTTTATTTTGTATGATGAAAACTGAGTTTTATGTTGTCAGAAATGTTTCTCAGACCCTCTAAAAAGTCCTGGATGTGGAATGTGGCACAAGGCAATCAGTAAAAAATTGTTTTGAGTTCTGACAGGTACACTATCTTTCTTCTATTGTGACTTTGACGTGCATCTGACATTACCGCATCATCCTAGCTGTTTATGCTTTTTGCTTTGTCCCTTGCAACCTACTAAACCAACTTGGGATTTGGACTTTTTCCAAATTCATCTTTGTTCTAGTGACTGCTGATACCACCTTGTCTTCCAGGCTTAAGTGTTCATTTCACTACCTCTTTGTGTGACAAATGTCTGGAACTTTGCTGTTCCCACTTCTGTGCTCTTCAGCAGTCTGACAAGTAGAGTGTCTTCATAACAGATAAAGAAACCAGGGCTTGGAGCAGTTAGCTGAATTATCTAGAACCACCCTACTAGTAGATAGCAGGATTGGGATTTTAACATCTGTCTCTCTGATGTCAAGCCGTATGTTCTTCCTGTTAGTTATTAATTCTATTGCAAATTCTAACATAAAATTCCAATACAAAGTTCTGTTTCCAGAGTTCAAGCACAACCTCCACTGTAACTTGTCCACGTCTTTGAGAACCGTGGAGTTTAGCAAATCTTCGGAGCAATGTTATAAATCTGGTCTGAAGATCATTTGCATTCTCATTAGCTGTCCCTCATCAACTAGTCATTCCATCAACTAGAAGTTGGGGCATCATCACAGTACGGGCTATTTTCAAGTTCTGCCTGGCACAGTTGTTTGCACAGGCGTATGGCATGGGCACTCCTGCCACTGAAGGAATATCTGATCACAGTGAAACAAGCTGCTTGCAAATCAGTGATATTAATTTCCTCTGACACTATAATTTTTTCTTCTTTTTGCAAATCTTTTAAATTTTTAAAACGTTGGCAGTACCACTTTTGGAATTATGTATTAAAGAAAAGTAGACATCTCTTCAAATAATTGCTCCACTCAAAGAAGTGTGGTCTCCATTTGAAAACGTTGATTCCCTTTGTGGTTGGCTTCATGTTGAGCCAATTTAAGGTAGATTAATTTTGTGCTTTGGAAAGCTGCAGATAAAGAGTCAGTTGATACATTATTCTAATCACTAAACACACATTTCACATGAGAAAGGACATAACCTTAATAAAACAATTCCCTGAGAGCAAAGCTTTTAAATGATTAACAAATATAACTTTCATAAATCATGCAGAGCAAAATTCCTGAGCAGGACAAATAATACAAAACACTGCTTCTACTTGGCTCACCTAGTCGCAGCAAAACAAGGCCATTCTTTGCCCAAGCTGTGAAGTCTTTTAGATTTGTCTCCTGTGAAGACAAATACTTTAGGAAATGATTTGACAGCCAGTTTGGTTCACATATGGGCTTACTGCCTTTCTTGTAGTGAGTTTTTTCATCCCCAAACAATTCTTGCTTTTAGTCAGGGATTTGATCGTAAGCATGTTAACTCTAAGTTGTGAAATAAAAGGTTTACCTTTCATTAGAGGCATTTCAGGCAATAGCATACTTGATTTCATTAAGTACAATACATACTATGTACCCCTGGTGATTCTCTACCAACAGACAATATAAGACAGTGGACGGATTAAAAGCATAGATTCTTGAGTCAGACTAGCTGAGCTTGAACTCTGGCTCTGGCACTTAATTAGCTCTATGTTTCTAGAGCTTGTGCTTCAGTTTGTGCTTCAGTTATTTAGTTTGTAACATGGAGAAAGATTGATAGCAGCTATATTATAGACTTAGTGTGAGGATTACGTATTAAGATGTGAAAGACTGGTCCAAGGCAAGCACCATAAGATGACTACGCTAGGGTAAAAATGTCATTTTAATTGAAAAACCCAGGGAAATGCATGAGTATGTAACTATATATACTGAGCTTACCTCATACTGTGCAGTTTGCCCCTCGATCTTGTTTTTTCCCCTCTTCCTTTTGGACTTAGTGGGCTAAGTATGAAGCCGAGGCTGACCCATTCCCTGAGATGGGTAAATAATTTAGGACTGTGATGTCAAATATGACATCATTAGCCACACGAGGCTATTAAAATTAAAATTATATTAATCGATGGGGCGCCTGGGTGGCGCAGTCTGTTAAGTGTCCGACTTCAGCCAGGTCACGATCTCGCGGTCCGTGAGTTCGAGCCCCGCGTCAGGCTCTGGGCTGATGGCTCGGAGCCTGGAGCCTGTTTCCGATTCTGTGTCTCCCTCTCTCTCTGCCCCTCCCCCGTTCATGCTCTGTCTCTCTCTGTCCCAAAAATAAATAAACATTGAAAAAAAAATTAAAAAAAAAATTATATTAATCGAAATAGAACAAAATTAACAAATTCAGTTCCTTAGTCATGCTAACCACATTTTAAGGGCTCAATAGTCATGTGTGGCTAGTGGCTGCCATGCTGGATAGGGCAGTTACGGAACATTTCCAACTCTGCAAAAAGTTCTGTCGGATAGTGCTGGCAGAAGGTTTGATCGTGTGTTATCTTTCTTGTTCCATTCTAACATAAAGCTAAAATAAATAGCTTCTTACTTACAAATGAGATGTATTCCATAAGCTAATTTGCAAGTTGGTTGGAACTTTGAATACAACTCCCTATGGACCAATTACATTAAGATTATGGCAAAAGAAGGCATCTGAAGAGAAAACGGCTAACAAATATAAGAAAATGTTCAAGCTTATTAGGAAAGGAAATTGCAACAATGAGTTTAGTTTTGATTATACGACTGGAAAGATTAAAATAGTGGTCAGGTAAAATGCTGGTAAGTGTGTAGTGAGGCTGTTTTGGTAAAACTTATCTTTAAAATAATTTAGCAATACATATTAAAAGTCTTAGAATTGTTTATAATATTTGGCCCTGTACTTAATCTTCTAAGACTTTAACATAAGAAAATAGAGATGCTTACAAGATTCAGTACAAAGGTGCTCATAACAGCATTAATTATAGTAATAATTGAGAACAACCAATCGGGAGAGGGGTTAGGTCAGTTATGGCTTTCACATATTAGAATGTTGTATATTAATCAAAATGTTTTTATAGCTTATTTTACAATGTAGGAAATGCTCATGTATAAATAAATGAGAAAATGACATTTAATACTGCATAATATGATCAAATAACTAAAATATCCTTGGGAAGCACTGAAACATAATTAAAATATCAACAGTGATGACCCAAGTTTTATGGGACGGTGTGTGATTTCTTCTTTATACTCTATATTTTCAAGTTGTCTACAGGGTGCATGTATTTCTTCTTTCAGAAAAAAATGCAAGAGTATATCAAAACTATTTAGTGTAGATTATTGATAGTGAGTCTAATAGCGCTATATACACAACTAATCAGGGCACCTGGGTGGCTCAGTCGGTTGAGCGACCGACTTCGGCTCAGGTCATGATCTCATGGTTTGTGAGTTCGAGCCCTGTGTCGGGCTCTGTGCTGACCGCTCAGAGCCTGGAGCTTGCTTCTGATTCTGTGTCTCCCTCTCTCTCTGCCCCTCCCTCACTCATGCTCTGTCTCTTTCTGTCTCAGAAATAAATAAACATTTAAAAAAATTTAAACACAACTAATCACACAAAAACAGTCAATAACTACTAGACACATCATCTGTACTATGTCCTGTATGAGATGCTTAGGTTAAAACATAGAGCCAAACAATGAATAAAATTGATGAAGCATGAATAATGAATCTGATTAGGATTTTCACATGAGATACAGACATATCCTACTAGGTTACGCTGTGGAAACAAATTCACCCCAAATCACGGCTACTTACAACGAAGATTTATCTCTGTTCATGTTAAATATCCCTTTTAGGGTGGCTGTAGCTGTGACCCATGTCCTCTTTATTTGAGGACCAATGCTTAAGAAGCAGCCCCTGCTTGGAACGTTACTGATCTTCTTGGCCTAGGGAAAAAAAGAGAAGGTGGATGCACTCAGGGCTCTTAAAACTTCTTTTATGAAAGAGCTTCACTCCATTTACATTTCTCACCTTTCTCTCTGCCATGAGAACAGAAAGTTCCAGAAAGAAGCTGCTCCTTCAGCCTTGATTCTGGAACGAGGAGGATGTAGAACACCAGACCTCAAAGCAAGACAGGGACCCTGTTGAGTAAGCCACTGTGATGTGTTGGATTAGTGGATGCTGTAACATCTGAAATCGCTATGACAATCCCAAGATGTCCTGTCTGGGCCAGAGGTACTGCCATGGTAAGAGCTGAGCTGTAGTGGATACATGCTATTTTTGCTTGATGTGCCCCTTCCCTCCTTTGTGATGGATGTGATCCTTCTTTCTCTTCATTCATTTTCTATTGGGGTGCCACTCGCAAATTCCTCCCTCCTCACGTGGGAGTCTACAGTCCACACATTCATGGTAGTCCATTACCCCAGGTTAGTGATTGCTCCAAGGGTAAGCATGTGGCTGAAGTTCTCTTCTAGCTGACGTAGAAGGTGCTTTTCTAAAGAGATGTTGGAGCTAGAACAGTAGGTGGCTAGAGCTGCTTGTGAAGTCTCACTACCATGTGGAGATAGCCTATATGAGAATAAGGAGAGTAAAAGCAAGCAAGGATATGTAGGGCTGAGAGCCAATCATGGAAAACTTAGGGGAACAGAGGTAGAAAGGAACGAGATGGCAGAAGGGAGAGAGACAGAGCACCCACCAATTCTAAATTGAGTCATGCCCGAATACCATTACACTTATTCACTTCTTATTTACATAAATGAATAATTTTCTATTTATCTCATGCTGGTTTGTGTTGGGTTTTTGTCCCTTGAAATGAAAAGAGACTTAACTAATACTTGAGCTGTGCTTAGGTGAAGCCATGCAGAAATTATCCCGTTGCTTCTAATAAAATCCTTTATTAGAAAGACTGAGAAATGGAGTGAAGGTAGCCACAAGGAAAGCTGGTAATGCCTGTGTGTGGGCCTCTTCTTTGCTACAGAAGAGCAAGGAAAAGTTAGAGGTGTCATCTTTATTTTGTCTGATACAGACTCTTAATCCAGACAAACAGGCTGCTAAACAAAGTTGGAAGAACAAAGATCAATAAACAGATGAAGACTTATGAACTAAATGCTTTCTCTTTGAGCCATGTCCATCTGTTGCTGGAAGCATCTTCTTCCTCTGAAGAGGAAACAACAGAAATTGCAAGGAGATAACCCACTGGCACAGGAACACAGCAGGCTTAAAAAATTCTCAAAGTGATTGCTGGAATTAAAGCTATAATTTACTAGCTCCAGCCCCTCCTGCACAATATTCTTGAGCAAATTGCATAACCAAATATAACAGCTTCATTAAAAAAACATGATATTCAAAAAGGCCTAACACATGACCTTTCTTTAGATATAACAAAACAGCAGAAAAGAAGTGTGGGAAGTAAATGACAAACGAAAAATTCACATAAGTAAAATGATTTCTTCAGTATGCAAGAGAATGGGACAATTCTTCGTTTCTAAACATCATTTCCCTGTAAAAGGAACTAATTTCTTTGAAGGAAGTATTGCTAATGGGTCTGCATAGGAGAAGGTACAATGTGACTTAATGCACCAGAAAGCAAAAAAGTGCACAAAGACTGATGAAGGAGGCACCGAGGGGTCCTTCCCACTGGCCAACTTTGAGGAATTGAAGTTTTAAAAACAATGGTGTTTACAATAGATATTGATATATTGAACATAAACAACAAGTTTCCAAGTCCATAGGAAAGGAAAGAAAGGAGGGAACAGTGAAAGTTTATTTACCAGGTAAAAAATACACAATTAATGACAGAATTACAAAATCACTTTTTTGCAATCACCGATATAGTTTATTCACGCAGAGATCATCACTGGGTTCTATAGCCAATGGATGAACAGGATATCAACAAACTCTCAAAGTATTTTTTAATAATGTATGAACATGATAGGAGACATCTTAACCAAATTATCAAACTTAGCATCTCTCTGGATATGATACAATGTGATGTTAACAACATTACCTATTGTATTCTGATGAAAATATCTAAACGGAAGCTATTCACAAGTAAATAATCAGAAAAATCAAAATTACAGACTAATTTATAAGACAACAGGGCTGGATTCTTTAATTAAAAAGTCAATGTCATTAACGATAAAAACAGGTAGGACAGGGGACAGGTATAAATAAAAAGGCAATAAAAAAACTTGATAACCAAATTCAGTGTGTAAGTCTTGAATAGATGTGAATCAAAAAAGCGGTAAGAAACTATAGAGGGACATTATTTTGACAACTGGGACAATTTAAATACAGACTAAATGTCAGATAGCTATTGTTGTACAACAAATCCAAATTCAGTGGCTTAAAAAATAATTTATTGTTTCTCAGGGTTCTGTGGATTGGTTGGGAGGTTCTTCCATTGATATTGTTAGCACTCACTCATGCAGCTAGAGGGAACGACTCGATGGCTGGCATCCTCTCTCCTTAGGCTTTTCATTTTCAAGGGGGCCGGATCAGCTTCCTCTGTGGTACCAGCAGCCCTCCTGGAGGATGGCCCCAATAGGCACGTGCTCATCCAGTCTCTGCTTGCGGCAGATTCCTTTGTTGATGTCTCAGAGGTACATAGTGGCCTTTAGTGTAACAGTCAACTACAGATATCATATTAGATAATAGTTTTGGATCAATGTTAAATTTTGTGGCTCTGTTAATAATATTGTGATCATAAAGCACAATATTCTACTCTTAAGCAATAAGAGCTGAAGTCATTAACAATAATGTGACAGGATTTGTTTCAAGATTGGTGGAATTTATCTTCAGAATCTCTAGGGAGGGAGGGCAGAAGAGAGAGACAGAGAGACAATGAGAGAGAGTGAAAGAGTGAGAGAGAGCAAGGGAGCAAAATGTTAACAATCATTAGAGTTAGGTGGGGGTGTAACAGGGGTTTCTATTACTATTCTTTCAAATTTTCAAACCTGGGTTTGTTGCACAAATTTTCAATATGTTTGAAACTTTGCAAAATAAGATTTGGTGGAATTCAAAAGATCCCTGGCAAGCTTGTGAAAAGCATCCCTTTTCCACGTCTCAGGTCCTGGATTCAGGAGGCCTGGGATCTGCCTGTGTGACAAGAATCAAGGTGACTCTATTAGTCTGTGGTTCATACTTGTAGAAACACTACACCACGCTATAAAAGCAAAGAGGGGCCCATACACTTTATGAAGACAGAAGGTCAGAAAATACAAATTATATGGAAAAAGATAGAAAAAGAGAAGTTATAAAAAATGAAAAGGTAACAAAATAAGATGGAAGAATTGAAACCAAACATAATGTTTATAGGGATAACCATAAATAGAATAAACTCATTGGTTAGATGAAAGGCCTCACACTGGATCACAAACAAAAAGTCAGCTATATGCTGCTCACCAGCAGTCACCTAAAGATAAGTCAAAAATGCATTCAAAAGACAGAACTTTATAAAGACAAATTTTACCTTTTGCAAAGAAGATCTAACTGGAATTCATTCTTCTGAACTAAATAGTATAACATCACAGAATTCAAGAAGCAAACCTACGAGAAAAGGAAATGAATAGAAAAACAATCTTTTCAGGAAACATTAACTCACAGATTAAATTTTAAAAATAAATACTTGGTTTAAAGGATGTGAAAAAGGTAATAAATAAAGTTGATTTAATTCGTACATTCAGCATTTAAACACCTGAGAATGGTCATGACATCTTATTTTCAAGCTTCCATCATGCAGTTATAGAAATTGATCCTATCTTAGTGAATAAAAACTAATTCAATAAGGGGTGGCTGGGTGGCTCGGTTAAGCATCTGACTCATGGTTTCAGATTAGGTCATGATCTCACGGTTTCTGGGTTCAAGCCCCATGTCAGGCTCTGTGCTGACAGTGTAGAGCCTGCATGGGATTCTCTCTCTCCCTCTCTCTCTGTGCCTCCCCTGCCTGCTCTCTATCCCTCTTGCTCTTTCTCTCTCAAAATAAATAAATAAAAACATTGGAAAAACCTAATTCGATAAAATTTCGTAAGTAGAAAGAATATAGATTACATTAATTTTATGAAAAATAAAAATTATAGAAATTAAAATTTAAAACTTTAACCATCTGGAAATTTTAAAGTTCTATCTCAGTTATTCTTGTGTAAAATGGAATATTGAAACTGGTGGTGCAGAATATATCTAGAAAATGAAAATAAAAACTCTAGATATCGAAATTTAGGTGGCTTGTCTAAAACTGTATTCATAGAAAAATTAATAGATGTTAAGAATTTTTACTTACTAAAAGAGAATAAAATATTAAATTAAACACTTAACTCAGATTTAAAATAAGGAAGATTAAAATGATTAAAACAGAAATAAAAGTTAGATAAATAGTAGAACTGATAAATAAAACCAAGAACTGTTTTCTCCCCCAAGAACTGGTATTTAAAACTGGTGACAATCAAATATAAAACGATGCAGTGGCACAACTAAAATACTAAAATATTTGAAAGATGTTAATTGTCCCTGAATTAAATTTACAAACTTATATGCTATCCAATCAAAATATCAACAAATGTATTGTTGCTGTTGTGTTTGTTTGCTTGGAACGTGCTAGACTTATTCTAAGGTTATCTTGAAAAGTATATCTATATATCTATATATCTATATATCTATATATCTATATATATATATATAAAGAATAACTAGAAATAACATGAAAGGGGCAAACAATAAGAGTGAATATGCTGAACAATTTTAAGATGTATTATTAAGACATAGAAAGTATAACTCTTTGGTCCTAGCACAAAAAAATGACTTCTTGTTCCAGAGATTTACTCAAGTACCTATAGGAATTTGACATACATTAAAAACATTTCAGAACATTGAAGGAAAGCAGAATCATTCAACAAATGGGGTTGAAATAACCCATGAGGTTTTTGGAAAAACACTATAGGTAAATCTTTACCCCTTGCTCTATAATTAACTCCATATGAATTAACATTTTAAATATAAAACATGAAAATAAAAGTGTTAGGAAAAAATCATAGAGATTTAAAAGAATTATTTTGATGGTGTGACCAAAATCTATCATTAAAAGGGAACACTCGATACATTTTACCTCGTAAGACTTAAATGTATGGGTGGTAATCATCAAAAAAAACCAAAAAACAAAATAAAAAATAAACTAAGAAAAGTATTTACCAAAAAATACACTGTAGGCAAAGGGATTAAATCCCTTAATACACAAAAGGATCCTACTAATTTTAATTTTAGGCCCCCAAACTCCCTAGAAAAAATTGTCAAGAGATATAAACAAGAAGAAAGGTCACAAAAAGGCAATACAAAGAGCTGGTATATGTAGGAAGAGTTGATTAATTCTGCTCACAAACTAATACACACTTAGACACACTTGGATGTTTAGATGCCATTTTAATCTAATCACACTGGGAAATAATTAAGAAAGTGATAAAAATCATTTGGGCAGTGTGTAGAGAATCTGTTAGCAGGGTTAAAATATAGTTACAACTTTTGCTGAGCATTATGGGAATATCTATCAAGATTTAAAATAAGATAGATATCTTACGATCCAATAATTCTAGTAGGAATAAACATACACAATAAAGCACAAAATATATATGTATAAACATTAATAGCAGCATTTAATTAAATTTTTTAGTAACAAATATAAGAGATGATGTCTAAGACCGTGTGTGTGTGTATGAAAGACAAAAATTGAGAGATAGGGAGAGAATGAGAGAATCAAGCAGGTGCAATTTAATTTTCAGTTTTATACTTTTGTTTTTAAATTTTTTTTAAAGAAACTTGTTTTATTGGTAAGCCAACTTAAACTACATCTTTGTCCATTTTAGTGAGAATGTACATGGGCATCATAATGTTAAAAAAACAACAAATTCTCGTTCTATAAAGAGTTTTATTTTTTAATTAATTATATTTGTTTTTAAAGTTTATTTATTCTGAGACAGAGAGAGAGAAGGGGGGGAGAGAGAGACTGAGAGAAAGAGAGAGAGAGAATCCTAAGTAGGCTCCCTGCTGCCAGTGCAGAGTCCGACATGGGGCTCGAACCCATTAACGGTGAGGTCATGACCTGAGCTGAAATCAAGAGTTGGACGCACAACCAACTGAGCCACCCAGGCACCCCTAAAGAATTTTCTTTTAGTGTAGTTTAAACTTCAACCAATATGAATAACAATTTATGTTGATGAGTTTCTCGCTTTCCCTTCTTTTCTCTTTTTCTCTTTCACACACACACACACACACACACACACACGCACACACACACACAACTAAACTTCATAGGAATGGGGCCATTTTGGCCCTTTGGATTTCTGAGAGACTTTTCTGAAAAGTTTGCCTGAATGAATAGTAGGTCAAACAGCTGGGGCTGCAGAACTCAGTAAAACCACACAAAAGCTGAGGGAAATTATGTTTTCTTCCTTTGATTTATGATCTTGAAACATCTTTTCAGGAGGAGAAATCAATCCCACAAAGCACTGAAGTTAAGAAATAATTAGGCATTTTGAATTTTTCAACAGCCACAGAAAAGAGATCCACATTTACATAAAATAGTGTAGCATGTAGAGAGAGCCTGGTTTCTGCAGAAAATCCCTCCTATATGGAAGTGTTCAATTCCATATTGCCTTCCAATTGCTCCCCCACCTCCCAAATAAAATGCACAAAAATCTATTGGAATATATTGTGAGATTTAGATTTTCATATATTTTCTTACCACTTATTGAAGAATATGTCACATTCCCATATTAAAGTTGATGGTTTTATTACCAAGACATAAATATATGTGATTTTGAATTTCAGACCTGAGGTCCTCAATAAAAAGCATCACAATTAAGATGATGCAAGTGAAGAGACAGGATTCTAAATGTTGTGTAAATGAAGAGAAATGAAGAACGTTCTGGAAAATATCTCAGCTTATGATCTGAGTATTTTAGACATGTCCAACTTTCCTATCTCCATGGAATTTGCTTCTTGGTAATTTTCCACTAAGAATTTCAGTGCTGAAACAAACAGGATCATTTGGTACCCCACTTTACATCAGACATTTTCCTTAGTAAAACATCATTCTGAACCCAGGAAATAGGAACTGAGGACACACATTTCTTTAGCCAGTCCATCCAGTGATGGTAAGAACCCATAAGAATCCATATCCAGAATCTATCCAATTACAGCAAATGATTACTTAATAGCCTATTGGGAAAACATTTCCGCCTCTGGGTTGCAAAAAGGTCTTCAAAAATAGCAGGGCAGATAGTCCCAGGTCTCTGTGACCTAAAATGTCTAATGAAGCTGAAGAATTATTAGAGCATCTTAGAGAAACCTGAAGCCATTCAGCCTAATGATTTAGTAATGAGGTCTCTGTCATCTGGTCAGAGAATAATGTGGCTTCTAGCTTAGTATTTATTCAGCCACATTTACCAGTGCCAGTAGCACTGGCTTTGAGAAATTTTCTATGCCCTGGATATTCTCAGGCAACACACTCTTCTGGTTAAATAACTCTAAAAATGGATTTATTTTGTGATGTGTTCCACTTCTAGGAAATTAAATGATAAAGTCTAACTAATAAAGTCAAATGTAATAAAGAACCAAGACTGAAAAGCAGACATCATGCTGAAAATTCGACTTGTGTGTATGAGGTATAAGAAAAGTTTTTTCTTAGTTCAAATTTTAAAAATCCATATATGGCAAAGTACGATCATTTCAGAGGAGAGATGCAGGGAAGGGGGAGAAAGAAAGGAAGCCCAAACTTAAAAAAAAAAAAAATCTACATTTTTTTTTTTAAACATAAAGACTATCACAATTAAACCTGCACTGGCCTCTGGTGGTCAAAATGGAAAATGTATTTGTACAGATGAATTACATGAATGACTGTTTAATATATATTAACAACTAAAGGTGAGACAACCAGACATTTCACTTTGAGTAAATACTTCATTTTAACCAACTCACTTGGCTACAACATTTCTCCTAATTATTAAAATTGAATGTTTCCTCTTAGGAGAGGTTTCAGTTCTAAAGTTTTCGACTTTAATGCAGGTGCTATAAGCAGTAAGTTGATTGGCTGACACCACTCATAAACTTGGGATTTAAGTATTCACATGTGTTACAATTTATGTATAGGAAAGAATATTTTCCTGGATTTCATAGGCTACTTCATTTTAGGAAAGTAGCCTATGAATTATTTAATGCCTTATTTTATCATGCACACTAAAAGAACACTATTAGGAACATAGAAACATACGTGATTGTCAAAGAATATCAGGATATAGAATCTTAATCCAGCAACTTAACTTAATGCTTTTTTAGTGGTTACTGTATGTAATATTAGAGACATCTTAGAGTACTGATCCTTAAGCAAAACAAAACAAAACAAAACAAAACAAAAGATGTATAATTCATTACAGCTCTAAGAAATATAAGATTTTTAATTCCAAGCTTACTTAGAATATTAATTTTTCTATTTCAAGAAAATTAAAGCCTGCATTTTCCTGGCTGTTTACTTTAACATCTTCTTGGATAATTTCATGTGGAAGCCAACAGATTTTTTTACTAATATGTTCCTTGAGCTTAAAAAAACCCACCAAAATGTATAAATCATTTTATCTGGCTCCTCTTCTTATTTTAATAGCAAGGCATGTTTTTTACAAAGGAAGATATGACAGAAACTGTGTTTTACTTTTGTTCTTTCCAATAATTAGAACATTTAAAATGATTTCCTGTTAAACTTTGTAAATTGTGTCTACTGTATTAATTGGATATGAGCTATTATTAAAAGACAGCAGCAACACAGTGAAATTATAAATGGTCTTGAATTTTAACATCTTAATTTTTCTCAAATAAACTTCTCTCAATATAAAACCTAAATATGTGATAGAAGATAATTTTAGCACCAAACAAGGCCTTTGGGACTTAGCTTATTTCAGTTCATTCAACAAACATTCATTGTGTACCTATTTTATAAAAATATTGTGTTGGCTACTTAAATCAGTGAGGGAAAACTACAAAGATAAAAATGTATCTTGAGATTAAGATGCTTGTAGTTTTTTAAGTTTATTTATTTATTTTTGGGAGGGAGAGAGAGAGAGAGAGAGAGAGAGCACCAGCGGGGTAGGGCAGAGAGGGAGAGGGAGAGAATCCACTGCTCTTAGCATGGAGCCCTACATGGGGCTCATTCTCACAAACCGTGAGATCATGACCTGACCTGAAAGCAAGAGACGGACACTTACCAACTGAGCCACCCAGACACCCCTGATGCTTATAGCTTTGAGGAAAGACAAGAGGGTTTAAAGAAAGTGAGATTATGAAGTGGAATGTGAAGACATGCATTGTATCAAAGAAATGACACATAGCACACTTAAGCTGAAATAAAGGCTCCTTTGAGGAGAAGGGAAGATGATAAACTAGAAAGAGGAGCATTATTTACAATTTTTAAGGAGAGAGAGAGAGACAGCAGCATTTAAAAAATATATGGAATGGGACACCTGGGTGGCTCAGTTGGTTAAGCGTCTGACTTCAGCTCAGATCATGATCTCCCAGTTCATGGGTTTGAGCCTGGTTGTTGGGCTCTGTGCTGACAGCTCAGAGCCTGGAGCCTGCTTTGGATTCTGTGTCTCCTTATCTCTCTCTCTGCCCCTCCTCTCTACTTGTGCTGTCTCTCTCTTTCTCTCTTAAACATAAATAATAAAAAAAAATTAAAAAATATGGAATACATTTAAACCAGAAGAAAAAATTAACAATTTAATAGTGATATGGGTGATAGAAGCAAGGCTTTAAAACTTGATTTGTGTGATGGCAGGTCAAATGTACAACTTTGTAAAAATTTATCAGCATGTGCATTTATTGCATATAAATTGTGCCTCAAAAAAGTAAGGGTCGTATTCAATTAAATTTTTTCTATTAGTTGGGCTCTTATTATTGTCTCTTCAACTCCTCTTATCCATGTTCTATCAACTTGCAAATTTCATAAATTGCTTCAAATAAGTGTAATCCTCAAAGTTCCCTCAAAACGTCTCTGTCTTACTAAATCATAGTCTTAACATGTTTTCCCCTCAAAATTTATGGAAGTTTATCACATAATAAAACATTTTATGTATTTTTAAAATTTATCATGAATGAATTGACCACCAACCTCATAATGCTGTGCCCAGTCAAGTAAATGACAACTTACTTTATTTTTTCTATTAAAAAAATTCTTTTTGTGTTTATTCATTTTTGAGAGAGAGAGAGAGAGAGAGAGAGAGAGAGAAAGGGAGATGGAGAGAGAGAGAGAGAGAATGACAGAGTGTGAGTGGGGAAGGGGCAGAGAGAGAGAGAGGGAGACATAGAATCTGAAGCAGGCTCCAGGCTCTGAGCTGTCAGCACAGAGCCTGATGTGGGACTTGAACCCATGAACTGTGAGATCATGACCTGACCCAAAGTCAGACACTCAACCGAGTCACCCAATGACCCCTACTGCTTTGATTTTTTAGAGGTATATGTTGGGTTTCAATTTAGAGATACATTATATATGTGGAAAGAATACATTGAGTTTCCTTCCTCAGAGTGTATATAATGATTTATTTATTTATTTATTTATTTATGGGAGAATACAAATGGGGGAAGGGCAGAGAGAAGGGGACAGAGGATCTGAAGTGGGCTCTGCACTGAGAGGCTGACAGCAGCAGCTTGATATGGAGCTTGAACTTACAACCTCGAGATCATGATCTGACCCAAAGTCCAATGCTCAACTGACTGAGCCACCCAGATGCCCCCATGCATAATGTTTTTAAGAGTTGGAACCATATTTTTATTAGGCTCCTTATTGCTACACTGCCCCCAACCCATGCTTTTACTTAATTTGACTAGAGCTTAATTTGATTTCAATAGAAGTGAGTGAAATTCTGTCAGACTAGGTACGACCCAGAGGAAAACTTCCTAAGAATTGCATGTTCTTTTGTGTGTTTATAATAAACAAGGTTTTACTATAGTCTCAGACACATTCTAAAACAATTTCCACAAATAATACCAAGCAGTGTATTTAAGGGTTTAAACTCAAATTCTTTTTATGGTTGAAGAGCTAATTACCACAAAATGGCCTACCATACATGTGATGGTTGATTTTATGTGTCACTTGAATGGGTCACAAGGTCCCCTGATATTTGGTTAAACATTATTCCTGGTGCGTGTATGAGAGTGTTTTGGGAAGAGATTAACAATTGAATTGGTAGACTGAGTCCAACAGATTGCCATCTGCAATGTCAGAGGCCTCATCCAATTCATTAAAGGCTGAGTAAGAAGGGATTCACTCAGTCAGCCTGACCATTTTTGAGCTGAAATGTGGGTTTTCTCCTACCTTTGGGGGACCTGGACTCAGAGTAGAACTTAGAGCATTGGTTCTCCTGGTTCTCAGGCCTTCAAACTCAGACAGGAATTTAGGAATTTACACCATCAAGCTCTCCTTCTCAGGTTTGTGACCCGGATTATAACTATATCATGAGCTCTCCCAAGGCTGCAGACTGCCAACTGCAGATCTCAAGACTTCTCAACCTCCATAATGATGTGAGCCAATTACTTATAATAATTTTCTTCATATATATATATATATACACATTTATATATATAGGTTCATATATATATATACACATATATGTATACATATGGTTCATATACATATATATAGGTTCATATATATGTAAGTTCATATATGTATAGGTTCCTATACATATATATATGTGTGTGTGTATATATATGTGTGTATATATGTATATATGTATATATATGTGTATATGTATATATGTATATATATGTGTATATGTATATATGTATATATATGTATATATATATACACACATATATAAAGGTTACTCTAGCGTCAGTGTAAACAAGTGATAAGTAAGTCACAGCACACATTGAAATTCTCTGTTCAATTTTATTTTTCACTTTCCTCAGGATGCTTAAAAGATAGGAGTTTAACTGTAGTCCAGAGAGTTTGTCTTCAACAGGAGAAAAGTGAGATGACTTCCACATAAGGAGCCCAGTAGCTAAAAAAACAGTTGAGTTAACTCTGATATCCTTGGTGTGCTAGAAGAATCTTACTGTAAATATCAAGAAACTTAAAAAAAAATCCTGCTCTTTTTCTTATCTAATTCCTGTCACAGCTTTTTCTACACAGAGATGTGTGCCTAAAATGCTTTATACAACATTCCAGGTCATATGATTTATTTCTTTCTTAAAAATAAAAAAAAACAAATGAATATTACTTGACATATTCTACTTTACTTCATGGAGGAAGAGAGTATGCCCCATCCTATACTATCTAAAGATGAAATGCTGAACTTTGTTGAGGCAAAAAAAGTCACTTTTTGAGATCTTCACAACACGTAATTGTTCTACTTATTCTATGTTTGCTTTGTAACTTAGCCAATATCTTTATCTGAGCAGTAGTACTGTTAGGACTAAAGGTTTTGGGTTGCATTTGTGCATCTTATTTTGTGCAATGTCTTGTATGCTCATTGGATTAGTTTCCTAGGGATGGGACAACAAATTACCACAAACTTGGTAGCTTAAAACAACAGAAATTTATTCTCTCACTGTTATAGTGGCTAAAAAGTCTGGCAAGAGGGTCTGAGGGAGAACTCCTTTCTATGCCTGTCTCCCAGCTTCTAGTGGCTTCCTGAAATCCTTGGCATTCCTTGGCTTGTAGTTCCATCACTCCAATCTCTTCCTTCATCTTCATGTGGCCCTCTTCTCTGTGTCTCTGTGACAAATATCTCTTTCCTTTCTTTTATAAGGATACTGGTCATTGGATTTAGAGTCCTTCCAAGATGATATAGAGATCCTTAATTTAATTATATCTGTAAAGACCCTATTTCCAAATAAGGTCATATTCACAGGTACTGGAAATTAGGACTTAGACATATTTCTTGAGGAACTATATTCATGCAAGGATAATGTTTAATTATTCTTTGGTGTTGCTGTTCATGAAAATGTGACAAAAGAGAAATTGAAATTAAAATGTAACAAAATGTTAATCAGAGGATTTATGCTTCTTGCAAAGTTGGAGTAATAAGAACCAGGCTAATCCTTCTACATTAAAGAAACTGCAAAATGGGTAAAATATATGAAACACTGGACCATAGGCAAGACAGGACTATGATCCCTGTTAGAAGGAGAAACAAGTTGAGCCCTATTATTTTTCAATTTTACTGCCTAGGTAGAGTTTACAGGCTGCAGTGCAGTAAGGGAAACACAAATGGAGCCCAGAAGCCTTCCTGAGTTGAGTAGATAGTAATAAGAATTTGGGAAGATCAAGGCAGGTAGAATGTATGTATATATAGTTGGAGATTTAGAAAAAGAGGGAGGGGATGGAGAATCAAAGCAAGTTAAAAACTTATAAGAAATAGAATAAATAATAGAGAAGAACACAAATCAATGAAATAGGAAAGAAAAACATAATAGAGAAAACTCAACTAAATCTAGAGCTAATTTGTTGACCAGATTAATAAAACTGATGAACTTTTAGCTAGAATGTTCATAAATAGAAAAGAAGAAAAAAATTACCAATATTAGGAATGAGAAAGGGACATCACTACAGATCCTACAGATATGAAAAGGAGAATAAAGAAATATTACGGGGGCACCTGGATGGCTCAGTCAGGTAAGCATCCAACTCTTGATTTCACCTCAGGTCATGATCTCGTGGTTTGTGAGATTGAACCCCACATGGGGCTCTGTGCTGACAGCATGGAGGCTGCTTGGGATTCTTTCTCTACCACTCTCTCTGCTCCTCCCCTCCTCATGCTCTCTCTCTCTCAAAATAAGTAAACATTAAAAAATATTATAAACAATATTGTGCCAATAACGTCTCCACGTTCACGAAATGAGTAAATTCATTGGAAGACATAAATTAAGAAAATTCACTCAAGAGGAAATAGATGACCTGAATCACCCTATATATGTTAAAGAAAGCAAGGCCTAGATAGCTTTACTTTTGAATTCTACCAAACATTCAAGGAAGAATAGTATAAATTCTTAGTAAATGTTTCAAAGCTACTACCCTGATATTACAGACCAATATCCCTCATGAACACAAAGACAAATTAAATCCAGCAATATATAGAAAGGCTAATAAACAGATCATGACCTAGTAGTGTCTACCACAGGAATGCAAAATTAGTTTAATATTTGAAAATCAATCAGTGTAATTCACCATATTAACAGAAAAAAAAGAAAAAGCATGATCATCTCAAAAGATGCAATTCCCCCCCCCCCCAAAATATAGTATCATTCCTTGATAAAAAACTCTCAAGAAACTTCAAACAGAGGTAATTTCCACAACCTGATAAAGAGCATCTGGGAAAAAACATACATCTTATATTTAATGGTGAAAGATTGAATGCTTTTCCCCTAAGATTGGAAGTGAGATCAGGGTGTCCCATTTTACCACTTCTTTTCAAAATACGGCAGAGGTCATAGCCAGGCCCACAAAGCAATGAAAAGAGATGAATGGCACCTGGATTGAAAAATAAGAAGTAAAACTCTTTATTTGCTGACATCCTGACTCTCCACATAGCAAATCCTAAGAAATCCATAAGAAACCTATTAGAGCTAAGAGCTGAGTTCAGCAAAGATGCAAGATACAATCTGTGCTCTTTATTTATTTTTTAATTTTTTTTTAAATTTAATGTTTTTATTTATTTTTGAGAGAGCGATAGAGTACGAGCAGGGGTGGGGCAGGGAGAGGGAGACACAGAATTTGAAGCAGGCTTCAGGCTTTGAGCTGTCAGCACAGAGCCAGATGTGAGGCTTGAACTTGTGAACAGCAAGATCATGACCTGAGCCAGGACGGATGCTTAACTGACTGAGCCACCCAGATGCCCCTAATCTGTGTTCTTAAAAAAAAAATATCAAAATAAAAAAGCTTTCTTATAATTCTCTTGGTTTCACCATGAGCAATTAATTTGGTTAAGGGCTCATTTTAAGGATTATCTTTCATGATCGGTTCCCCTTACTGTATTCCCTCAAAGTACCCCCAAATTTTCCTTCACAGCCCTCAAAGATTTTTATCTGATTTCTTAGGATTTTCTGATTAAGTTTCATGGCTGCTTTATTGATGTGTTTCAATGCCTAGCCTGTGCCTCAGCTGCAAGGAAACCACTCACTAAATATTTGAGGTATGATGCAGTAAATTTACTAAGAATGTGTTTTAGAAGAATCATTGGCTAATAAATTTTGGACTGTAAATTAAAGATATTCTTCAGGGTACAATGCAAAAAAGTTATTTTTTTTCTTGTGTGCCATGCATTGTGCTAAGTCCTTGAGGTATAAAGATAGAACAACTGCTCTCAAGGAGTTCACAGTAATTTTAACCATCACATGCATATAAAGCCAATATAATTCTCAAATATTTTTGGAGGAAAGGGAGACAATATAGCCTTCTCTGTTGGAAAGAATTACTTGAGTAGAGTTTTATAAATCAAAACCTTATGGTGTGTATGAAAGATTTATAGACTTTTATTAATGTGAGGTATAAATGAATTAGAAACAGTGCTTATAAGACCCTGTTGGTAAGAGAAAAAATACAGTCAGTGTCTTAGAAGGTTCTTCAGAAGATCATATGAATGCTTTAAGTTAGGCTCTAGTTTACAGCCTACTGTTTCTATCCTAGAAACTGTTCTCATCCACCTCTCCTCTTCATTTCAGTGATTTATTTCATTAGGACTTGTTGGAAATTCTCCATTTTGAAATTGGGATTTTTGAGTGTGTGTGTTTGTTTTCATGGGATTTTGTCAACATGAATTATGTCAGAGATTTTGTTACTGGAGAAAGATATTATTAACCTGAAGAATCTGAGTGAAAACAGACTTGGCCACCAACCTCAGAGATAATTTATGTGGAAGGTAAGTGGTTTGACCCAAAAAAGAAAAATAATATAATGCTCATTTATTATTACCATTTTTTTTGCCAAATAATTCCATTTAAACAGATTGGTTTTATGCATTTTATTTTTTTTCTCCTAAAAGTCTGCACAAAATTAAATGGATACTTATCTTTAAATTTTCTCTCTCTTTTTAGGAAGGAAAGACAGAATTTTGTTTTACTTTTTAATAACCTAGTTCTTTGAAATCTTTTAAAGAGTAAAGTATAAGTCACAAATTCAAAAATTTTGGAGCACAAGTATGATAAGAATCACCAGGAGTATTTGTAAAAATGCAAATTCACACTTTCCAGCCCTGGAGATTATAATCCATTTACTAGTTGTAGGAAATCCAAGATACACTTTTTTTCAACATGTAGAAAAGGTAGGTGATCTAGTTTAAGCAGCTTAATATTTTACATCCCCTCAAAAAGAAACATTATACACTGAAGGTGGATTCAAAGAGTAATTGAGTATTTTTCTTAACTATACTATTAATTTAAAACTGAATTTCTGGAACAAGACACATCACATACTTAAATATAACAATTCCAAATGTTAATCATTTTTGTTTTAGTTGTTATTTTGAATACACATGTATGCTTTTTTCCACTAGGGAAAATAATTGAGAATGAATTATAATTGTTTTAGATCATAAAAGTAGATTAAAAATAGCTGTAAGATAAAAGAAATCAGACACAAAAATGTACATACTATATAATCCCATTTATATGAAATTTTAGAACAGGTAAAAGTAATTCAGAATGACAGAAAATAAATTGGTAGCCGGGGTATGGGGATTAACTACAAAGGGGCATAAGGGAACTTTATGGGTTGCTGGCAATGTTCTGTATCTAGGTTGTAGTGGTTATTACATGAGTGTATATATTTGCTCATAACACTTCCACTTAAGCATTTTATTGGATGCAAACTATACCTCGTTAAAGTTGATTAAAATATTTTTGAGGTTATTTTTTTTAATGAGGGTAAATTTCTGAAGCAAGTATTTTAGGTAGCTCACATAATCTCCAGCAGGACCATAAAATTGACCTTGGAGGCAACATAATCAGGAATGTCACATCCTACTGCAAGGAATTCTAGAAAAGTGAGTTTCTGGATTCGACCTTTAGAAGGTGGGATTTTTAAGTTGGGTAATTTTCCAACTTTGTCTTGATCCCTGTCTTCTTTATTTGTGTGCATGTGTGTGTGCATGCTTTCTTTGAAATTTAAAAACATTAAAAAAAAATAAAGAGGAACATAACATTCATCCATATTCTCTTTATCTAGACTTAATTACTTTAACATTTAGACACATGCTCTGAGCTCTTTTGCTGTTGATTCTTTAACACATATTAAAGAACCAATGTATGAATTCATTGCCATAAAAATTAGAGAATTACAGATAATGCTCAAGCTGACATTAATCCCAGAGTTGCCATTTTGATCTCATTTACCCTCACTAGAAGCAAACATTAGTATGAGTTTTGTGTACTTTTTCTAACTTTTTGCATATATAGGCATGCATAGAAAAATATATATATTACTTTGATTTTTGAAAATGTACCTAAATGGTATCATGCTGTGCACATGGTTCTAGAACTTGCCTTTTTTTTTTTTTAATTTTTTTTTTCAACGTTTATTTTTTATTTTTGGGACAGAGAGAGACAGAGCATGAACAGGGGAGGGGCAGAGAGAGAGGGAGACACAGAATCGGAAACAGGCTCCAGGCTCCGAGCCATCAGCCCAGAGCCTGACGCGGGGCTCGAACTCACGGACCACGAGATCGTGACCTGGCTGAAGTCGGACGCTTAACCGACTGCGCCACCTAGGCGCCCCGAGAACTTGCCTTTTTAACTCAATGTGTTTTTCAGTTCTACCAATATTGATACATATAGGTTTAGTGGTTAGCAACTCTAAGTGCAAATAAATGAGCACAACAGGAACAAATGTAGATTTGGTAGCTCAGGACAAATACTGTACTATTAACTCCATAAAACTCATTAGGAATTTTTAGGAATTAGGAGTTTTTATTCTGCTAAGAAAAAATTTTAATAATCTGGATGCCAGCCTCACTGGTCTCCTACTTCCCTACTTCAGGTAGTACCTTCTCTCTACACAGAGACAGCCAAGCAATAAAGAGTTAAAACACAACAATCTGACCATACTAGATAAGAAAAAATAAAGCTGCAAAACTTGGAGAGAGACATTAACTTCCTAAGTTGAGCGAAGAAAGTGTAGAATTGGCAATTGCCTGTTTATTTATTATTATTTTTAATGGTTATATATTTATTATTTAATGTTTATTATTATTTTCATTCTTTATTTATTATTTAATGTTTATTATTTATTTATTTTAATGTTTATTTTATTATTTTTAAATGTTTATTTATTAAGTAATTTAATGTTTATTTATTTTTAAATGTTTCTTTATTATTTTGGGTGCAAGCATAGGAGGGGCAGAGAAAAAGGGACAGAGAGAATCCCAAGCAGACTCTACACTCAGCACGGAGCCCCACAGCAGGGGCTGATCTCACCACCATGAGATCATAATCTGAGCCTAAATCAAGAGTTGAACGCTTAACCAACTGAGCCACCCAGGTTCCCCAGTAGTTGCCTATTTAGACTAACCTGTATACAATGAGTTTTTGTATGGTAATTATTTTGAAAAGCTTATTTTTCCCCATACTACTCTAACACTAAAGGCATTGTATGGTAGCAGAAACTATATAGTGGTAATAAGATTAAAAAAAATTTTTCTTCTGCAATTGTTTAATTTCACATTTAAAACTTTGCATATAAACTGGCAATCTCAACTAAAGAATAATTATGTTAATTTATATTTAAAGTTATCAACATAATTAATGGTATTTCAGGTTAAAGTTAAAATGAGTTTTGGTAAGGTGTGACAATTAAATAATTCAATGAAATCGAGACTCCAGTATCATTTTTAAAAGTGCACTCATAAAGAAGAATAAGTAGTTGTTTGGATGGGCTGGCGGTGAGGGCAATAGCTCTTACAAAATATTCTCCAATCTACAGACACATTTGCTTTCTCAAACAGCACATAATAATAATAACTAAGGATTATATAACGTTTGCCAAGTGCCAGACACTCATGAACACATGGTACAGATTTTAATTAACTTGAACCTTGCAACAATCATCATTATCACTATTTTCCATTTTACAGATGAGGAATCTGATACAGGAAGCTCAGGAACTTGTTCAAAGTCATACAATTAAGATGAAGAACAAGTGAGATTTAAACCCATTTGGGTTAGCCCTAGAGTGCATACACTTAAGTAGAATGCTATTCTGTCTCTTCTGAATACACACACACACACACACACACATATGTATAAATAACATGTCCATTATTTTCTTTAACCTAATGGAAACCACCAGTTAAAACAGGAAGAAAGTCTCCAGTTTAAAGAGAATTTTACAGAAGTATATTTCAGAAAAAAATAATAAATTATACATACAAAGAAGATTTGGGTCCCTCTAAATTCTCATTCTGATAAGCTAGACCCTCACTACAGCAACTCTAGAATTCCCCCTACATACATACATATGTGTGTGCATTTATGTATGTGCACTTTTTGTTTGTATATGTATTATACATATAATCCCAACGGTGGGAAATTTTTCTTCTCTGAAGAGGATTTTATCTGGAGATAATCAAGAGCATTTTGAGCTAAGACCAGTGGGTGATGTAGAGTTGCACAATATTAATTTGAAGTAAAAATAAGGTTGGGCTAAAAATAATGAAATGGCCTTTTTAACATTCAGTGACCAACCGTGACATTTACTTTTTCTAGCAAGGGATCTAAATATCTTTGGAATTCCATTATAAGGTGGGTCTTCTATTTCTCTCCCCAACATTTTTCTTCCTCTCTTCATTGAGGGTAACATGTTGGAAACTTGGACGTATACAAAATTCTTTGTGTATATGAACTCCACACTGTTTTGTAGCTTATGCAACAAGCAGAAGTTGCCTTGCCCATTGAGTCCATATTGTGGTAAAAGCAGCACTCAGCTGTAGTGCTGTGAGAATGCAGACATTGTAGTCACCCAAGAAAATCTTCCCTTCATAAATAGTTCATTAGCAGATTTTTTTCATTTTTACACTTGACTGAAACTTAGTTTTCTTTATTTTCACATTTGTGGGGAAAAAAATCATTTACCCAGTCCAAGACAAGTGGAGATCCATTTGCTGTATGAAAATGAACTCTGTCCTTGGCATATTTGTGGAGTCCCGTAGTGGTGTTCTCTTACCCACTGCTGCCATCTGCTGGTCTTATGCCTGTTAGATTTTAGAGTAAGCCGTGCATAATGCTCCAGTCAAGATGATGCAAAATGCAAATATCATCAATAGGTAGTTTTGTAGACCCTGAATAATAAAAAAAATGTAACTGTAATTAAGAAAATTTGAATCAAACATGCAGAAAGCACAGACTCTTAAGATTGCTAGGGACCTTGCTAACTCTCTCTGCTCCAGCCATCTGCATGCTTTTTGCTCTTCCTCCAAGCAATCATTCAGATTCTCTTGAAAACCCACAAGAGCCTTGCTAATTCACCCACTCAGTAAATACATGTGGGCATCCACTTTGCATCAACATGTGCTGGAGTTAAAATGGTGAGCAAAATGTGCCCTTATGCAGATAATTATATAATATGGGAGGCAGAAGTTAATCACAGAAAAGAATGTTACAAAGTGAGAGGAATGTTAATAAGTAAACAAGCATGATTGTTTCTGAGGTGTGTTACAAAGGAATCTCAATGAGGCTGGTTTGGATGGTGGAGAATTAAGCTTCTAACTGTAAGTATCAATTAATTGGGCAGGGAAACAGGTAGGGACTCCAGGTAGAAGGAATTTTATGTGCAAAGCTCTGTTGTATGAGAAAGTATGATACTTGCCAGGGAAAGAAAGTCAATGTGACCCATGCAATGAGTTAAGTGGATAAAAACCAGGTTGGAGGGCTATGGCCCAAACATACATGGGGCTCATAGGTCATGTACAGTTTGAGGTTTTATTTTTCCAAGTAATGGGAAGGCAAAGACATAGGCAGCTGGACATGGTGAAAAGATGGGATTCACATTTTATAAAGCCCACACTTATTTGCGGATGGTGAACAGATTGGAGGGGTCCAGAACGGATGCAAAGAGATCGTTAAGGAGGCAACTAGAGTCTGCTTGGGGACAGATGACGAGGTACAGATGGAGAGATAGAGCTCGATCTGAAGGGTGAGAAAGGAACAGAGAGACTAAGTTTGCCTTGCCCAGCTCTGGGTAGGTCCACTGATCTTAAAGATGGGAAACACTGAGAACCACTTCCCAATGTGGCCAGTCCATCTCTGATTAACAAATATCTTTCTGTGTTAAGTAGAAATATTTTATTTACCATAAGTTCTATCTATCTCCAGGGTTACAGATAGATCGATTCTAATCTCTCTCCCACAAGATAAACCCTGAAACATTAAAAAATAACTGTCTTATATTCCTGAAGCAATTTTTTTTCCTGATCAGTATTTAACTCCTTTGACCATTTTTCATATGAAATAGTTTCAAGCTCCCAGGCTATTCCCATCTGAATACTGGCCAGGCTGTCTATATCCCACATTAAATATAAACCCTGGTGCTCTAAGGTAAGGTTTGAACATCACGAAGTAAATAAAACAGGACCAGCACCTCCCTAACTTTAGATTTTCTGTCTATGTTTAGACTTTATGTCTAAAAGTGCACTGAGATCTCCTGACAGTCAAATAATATAATATCATTATTAGCTCTTATTAGGATTAATGCTAATTAATACATAGCCAAAATTCCAAAAAGCGTATAGTCTCTTTCTTCAACCTAATAAAGAATTGGGAGAGAATGGATTAATTGACCTGTATTTGATGATGAGAGAAGTCTTTGTAAGTCGAGTTGGGGACAGCTGAATTTTCTGATTCACTGTGAGTAGGAATATTACCCAAAGTTCCTCTAATACAAGTTCCACAAATGAAAACAGCACCACAAAGCCTTGCTAAGTACAGAGGAGCTTATTAACACACACACACACACACACACACACACACACTCCTGCTAAGACTTTAAGGTTCCCTGATATCTTGTCAGTGTTGAAGACTGCAACCTTTACCTAGATACCTGTACTGGTGGAGAGCAAGCACTCAATACCTATTTGTTCAAAGAATGAATACACTCAGGTGATTTCCAAATGTCATTTGTGAATTAAACAGTTGATACAATTACTTAAGTAAGAAAAAAACAACATACGGGGCCCTCACTTATTACCATTTTATAACCTGATTATGGGACTAAGCTCTCTGATTATTTGCTAAGCTCTCTCCTTTATTGTCTATGTAGACAGAAGAATAATGTTCTCAGAGAGTAAAATATTTTTCCCTTTAAGGTGAAGAATCTGTTCAAACTTCCCAGTCTCCTAGAGAAAAAGACCAATTATATTTGGGCAACAGCAATTGTTTCCCTTCATCAAAGGTGAATATTAGCACTTAAAAGATCATGCTAACATTCTCCCCAAAGCAAAAAGTTTTTAACTTGGATTTCTGAAACAGTTACTAAGGTCACAAATCATCTCATCCTCTATCTGAGATTAGCTACTGACCTATAAATTGTTGTAGTGATAATCTCCTGTATTTCTGTAGACATTGTGGCTAATGTGTGTTTCTAAAAATAATAATTTATATCTAGCTTAAAATAGCTAAATATAAAATTCAAACAAATTTCAAACAAAACAAACTTCCCAAAGAGGAACAGATAGCAGATATAAAAGAACACTGGAAGTGGAAAATATCCAACTGGTGCCCTATGGCATTAAGAGTAAATGAAATAATTAAACCCTTTAGCACAAAAAGTACTTGGATTTCAGATTAAATTCTTACTCCTGCAGGTTGTAGACTTTCCAATATGTGTCTTTGAGTACTGCTTCAAGACATAATTGGTAGGGCCTAAAAGTCATAGAGATACATGTGTTGCTTTTGTTTTCCTCTAGGGTTTTATCTTGTTTCTAAGAAGAATAATGTTTAAAAATTCTGATAGGATTTTGGTGTCAGTGTTCAGTTGACAGCTCTTTCTTAAACTCGGTGGCATGTAAAGTATTTAAAACTTGCCTTTAAGCCACCCATTAAGAGGCAGTTAGGCACCTGCATTGAATGATAAGCCTCACTGAATACTTCTTAAATTTTGTTTGTAGACAGATTTGTAAGTTCTTCTTCTGCTTTTTTTTTTTTAATTCCCAGAAGGTCAATAAAAGTCACTCTCTGCTTTCACCTTGGCCCTCTCTCTCTTTATTTTTACATACATACTTGGCCAAACTCACTTTCAAAATTCCAGAGACAATTGCGTTGGAATTTTGTAGAAATCACACTGAATGTGAATTGGAAATAACGGTCTACTGACAGCAGTGAGCTGCTCCCTCAGGAATACGGTGAGCTTCCCCATTTGTTCTGATATTATGTTTTGTAGGAAGTTTTTGTGGGAAATTGAGTGGTTTTATAAATCTAGCATGTTTCTTGCTGATTATTTTCTTATCTTTTAATAATTTCTATAGTTTTCAATAATATTCATTTTCCACTTTTTAATCAGTTATTGGTATTAGAAAGCTATTGATTTTATATTTATCTTATATTTCAGCACGTTACCAAATAATCTTATTGGATCTCAAGATTTTCAGCTGACTGGCTTGAATTTTTAACGCAGATAATGTTACATGCAAATGACAATTTTCTCATTTTCTTCCCTACATCTATGTTGCCTCTTTCTTAATTTTATTTTATCACACTGGCTAGGATCTCCAGAAAATATTGAATAACAACAATAATGGAGAAATCTTTTGACTTCCAACTTAAAGAGAAGACCTTTTGTTTTCAGCTTTATTGAGGTGTAATTGAGAGAGAACTTTTGTTTCACCTTAGCTATTTGTTTGCTATTGTTTTTTGACAGACAGCTTTCTCCTATTTGAACATTTTGAAGAGTTTTTTTTTCTTAATTAAAAACTGATTTTTAATTCTAGCACATGCCTTTTGAAAAAATATTATCACATAGCTTTTCTCTGTTTATCTAACATTATGTTACAGTGATTAATTTGCACATTATAAACTATCCTTGCACTCCAAGTTAAGCCCTACTTGGCCATGGCTTTTCATTAAAAATTTGGTCTGAGCTGTCGTTTTAAAGGTGTCCATAAGCAACAAAAAAAGCTTTCTTTGAATGTCCTTTAGTTCTTTTTAGAGGACTAAGGAATTAACAGTAGGCTCAATGGTTAGGGTTTCTCTCTCCCAAGAGGTTCTTGTAACTAGAAAAGAAGATTTTTGATTCAGTTACATTATTACTGCAGTAGTAACTAAGGTAATTTCCAAATCCTTTATTTTAAATTTATTTTTGGTTTGTGCTTCTTTTTAACTATAACTGCAAATAAGCTATGCTCACTTGTGATTTTCTAAGGCTTCAGTATGTTATACTAGATAATAAACACCCAATTTTTAAATAGAAATCATGGGGCACCTGGGTGGCTCAGTCGGTTGAGTGTCCGACTTCGGCTCAGGTCATGACCTCATAGTTCGTGAGTTTGAGCCCCGCGTCTGGCTCTGTGCTGACAGCTCAGAGCCTGGAGTCTGTCTTCAGATTCTGTGTCTCCCTCTCTCTGCCCCTTCCCCGCTCATGCTCTGTCTGTCTCTATCTCTCAAAAATGAATAAAAATGTTAAAAACATTTTTTAAAAATTAAAAATAAATAAATAGAAATCATTACCTTGATTGGGGAAGAGGAAATACTTGCAAAGACATTACGACATGTTTTGGACATAGAACTACTTTTTGTGGAAAGCAACCCTAACTAAAATAAATGAGAAATGTGTATGAAAGTAATTTATGGCTCTATAAATGTTTTAAGTTGTCTTATTCATTTAAAAAAAATAAGATATTGGTGCATATATTCCAAACAAATTTATTATTTTTTAAATTTGAGAATCTTGTACTGTCAAATTATAGTTTTCTAAATCAAAACATTTCATTTAAAATACAGGAAATGATATTTTATATCTAATACTGAATAATCAATCATTTTAAGGATCATCCAGGTAGATGGGTTGCCTTTTGGTTCCCAGATATTAGTGACATCAGATTGTCTTAGAACCAGAAATTATTTGTTATTATAGCTGCAGATTAAGATAGAAAATATTACGTCTATGATGCCTTGACAGAGTGTCTCTAATTTGTATAAATATTTTTTAGTAAAAGCTATTACAAAAATACTATTCACATATGTTCCTCAAATTAAGGTAAATGGGAAAAATTCTGAAAACAATTAAAAAGTATTTTTTTAAGATTTTATTTTTAAGGATTCTCTACACCCAACATGGGGCTTGAACTCATAAGTACAAAATCAAGAGTCACATGCTCCACTGACTAAGTCAACCAGGTGCTCCTACAGCAATTTTTAATGCAAACAACACACACACACACACACACATCCTAGAAGTATTTAATAAATGCAATTTTAAATCACCATCATTTACACTTGAAAGAAAAGTGGTAATAGTCCTTTGCTACCCCACCATTTTCTTATAAAGTTGCTGGTTTGCTATGGAGCCTTTGAGAGACATGAGAACCAACAGAAAAATCTATTCCCAAGGTCCATTTGCCTCAGGGATATTTTAATCTTAGGATAAAAAAATCTTTCGTCTTGACAGGAGTTGCGGCAAGATGGCGGCTTAGGAGGACGCTGGGCTCACCGCACGTCCTGCTGATCACTTAGATTCCATCTACACCTGCCTAAATAACCCAGAGAACCGCCAGAGGATTAGCAGAACAGAGTCGCCGGAGCCAAACGCAGACGAGAGGCCCACGGAAGAGGGTAGGAAGGGCGGCGAGGCGGTGCGCGCTCCACGGACTGGCGGGAGGGAGCCAGGGCGGAGGGGCGGCTCGCCGGCCAAGCAGAGCCCCCGAGTCGGGCTTGCAAAAGCGGAGGGGCCGGGCGGACTGTGTTCCGACAGCAAGCGCGACTTAGCGTCTGGGAGGTCAGAAATTAACAGCTCTGCTCGGAAAGCGGGAAGGCTGGAGGACAACCAGAGGGAGAGCTGCTGAGCCCCCTGACAACAGAGCTCAGTTTGGTGGGGAACAAAGGCGCTCGCCAGCGCCATTTCCCCCGCCCATCCCCCAGCCGAAATCCCAAAGGGAACCGGTTCCTGCCAGGGAACTTGCTCGCTCCGCGCAAACACCCAACTCTGCGCTTCTGCGGAGCCAAACCTCCGGCAGCGGATCTGACTCCCTCCTGCTGCCACAGGGCCCCTCCTGAAGTGGATCACCTAAGGAGAAGCGATCTAAGCCTGCCCCTCCTGCCCCCGAGCACCTTGCCTACCCACCCCAGCTAATACGCCAGATCCCCAGCATCACAAGCCTGGCAGGGTGCAAGTAGCCCAGACGAGCCACACCACCCCACAGTGAATCCCGCCCCTAGGAGAGGGGAAGAGAAGGCACACACCAGTCTGACTGTGGCCCCAGCGGTGGGCTGGGGGCAGACATCAGGTCTGACTGCGGCCCCGCCCACCAACTCCAGGTATACACCACAGCACAGGGGAAGTGCCCTGCAGGTCCTCACCACGCCAGGGACTATCCAAAATGACCAAGCGGAAGAACTCCCCTCAGAAGAATCTCCAGGAAATAACAACAGCTAATGAGCTGATCAAAAAGGATTTAAATAATATAACAGAAAGTGAATTTAGAATAATAGTCATAAAATTAATCGCTGGGCTTGAAAACAGTATACAGGACAGCAGAGAATCTCTTGCTACAGAGATCAAGGGACTAAGGAACAGTCACGAGGAGCTGAAAAACGCTTTAAACGAAATGCATAACAAAATGGAAACCACCACAGCTCGGCTTGAAGAGGCAGAGGAGAGAATAGGTGAACTAGAAGATAAAGTTATGGAAAAAGAGGAAGCTGAGAAAAAGAGAGATAAAAAAATCCAGGAGTATGAGGGGAAAATTAGAGAATTAAGTGATACACTAAAAAGAAATAATATACGCATAATTGGTATCCCAGAGGAGGAAGAGAGAGGGAAAGGTGCTGAAGGGGTACTTGAAGAAATCATAGCTGAGAACTTCCCTGAACTGGGGAAGGAAAAAGGCATTGAAATCCAAGAGGCACAGAGAACTCCCTTCAGACGTAACTTGAATCGATCTTCTGCACGACATATCATAGTGAAACTGGCAAAATACAAGGATAAAGAGAAAATTCTGAAAGCAGCAAGGGGTAAACGTGCCCTCACATATAAAGGGAGACCTATAAGACTCGTGACTGATCTCTCTTTTGAAACTTGGCAGGCCAGAAAGAATTGGCAAGAGATTTTCAGGGTGCTAGACAGAAAAAATATGCAGCCAAGAATCCTTTATCCAGCAAGTCTGTCATTTAGAATAGAAGGAGAGATAAAGGTCTTCCCAAACAAACAAAAACTGAAGGAATTTGTCACCACTAAACCAGCCCTACAAGAGATCCTAAGGGAGACCCTGTGAGACAAAGTCCCAGAGACATCACTACAAGCATAAAACATACAGACATCACAATGACTCTAAACCCGTATCTTTCTATAATAACACTGAATGTAAATGGATTAAATGCGCCAACCAAAAGACATAGGGTATCAGAATGGATAAAAAACCAAGACCCATCTATTTGCTGTCTACAAGAGACTCATTTTAGACCTGAGGACACCTTTAGATTGAGAGTGAGGGGATGGAGAACTATTTATCATGCGACTGGAAGCCAAAAGAAAGCTGGAGTAGCCATACTTATATCAGACAAACTAGACTTTAAATTAAAGGCTGTAACAAGAGATGAAGAAGGACATTATATAATAGTTACAGGGTCTATCCATCAGGAAGAGCTAACAATTATCAATGTCTATGCACCGAATACCGGAGCCCCCAAATATATAAAACAATTACTCATAAACATAAGCAACCTTATTGATAAGAATGTGGTAATTGCAGGGGACTTTAATACACCACTTACAGAAATGGATAGATCATCTAGACACACGGTCAATAAAGAAACAAGGGCCCTGAATGACACATTGGATCAGATGGACTTGACAGATATATTTAGAACTCTGCATCCCAAAGCAACAGAATATACTTTCTTCTCGAGTGCACATGGAACATTCTCCAAGATAGATCATATACTGGGTCACAAAACAGCCCTTCATAAGTTTACAAGAATTGAAATTATACCATGCTTACTTTCAGACCACAATGCCATGAAGCTTGAAATCAACCACAGGAAAAAGTCTGGAAAACCTCCAAAAGCATGGAGGTTAAAGAACACCCTACTAACGAATGAGTGGGTCAACCAGGCAATTAGAGAAGAAATTAAAAAATATATGGAAACAAACGAAAATGAAAATACAACAATCCAAACGCTTTGGGACGCAGCAAAGGCAGTCCTGAGAGGAAAATACATTGCAATCCAGGCCTATCTCAAGAAACAAGAAAAATCCCAAATACAAAATCTAACAGCACACCTAAAGGAACTAGAAGCAGAACAGCAAAGGCAGCCTAAGCCCAGCAGAAGAAGAGAAATAATAAAGATCAGAGCAGAAATAAACAATATAGAAACTAAAAAAACTGTAGAGCAGATCAACGAAACCAAGAGTTGGTTTTTTGAAAAAATAAACAAAATTGACAAACCTCTAGCCAGGCTTCTCAAAAAGAAAAGGGAGATGACCCAAATAGATAAAATCATGAATGAAAATGGAATTATTACAACCAATCCCTCAGAGATACAAACAATTATCAGGGAATACTATGAAAAATTATATGCCAACAAATTGGACAACCTGGAAGAAATGGACGAATTCCTGAACACCCACACGCTTCCAAAACTCAATCAGGAGGAAATAGAAAGCTTGAACAGACCCATAACCAGCGAAGAAATTGAATCGGTTATCAAAAATCTCCCAACAAATAAGAGTCCAGGACCAGATGGCTTCCCAGGGGAGTTCTACCAGACGTTTAAAGCAGAGATAATACCTATCCTTCTCAAGCTATTCCAAGAAATAGAAAGGGAAGGAAAACTTCCAGACTCATTCTATGAAGCCAGTATTACTTTGATTCCTAAACCAGACAGAGACCCAGTAAAAAAAGAGAACTACAGGCCAATATCCCTGATGAATATGGATGCAAAAATTCTCAATAAGGTACTAGCAAATCGAATTCAACGGCATATAAAAAGAATTATTCACCATGATCAAGTGGGATTCATTCCTGGGATGCAGGGCTGGTTCAACATTCGCAAATCAATCAACGTGATACATCACATTAACAAAAAAAGAGAGAAGAACCATATGATCCTGTCAATCGATGCAGAAAAGGCCTTCGACAAAATCCAGCACCCTTTCTTAGTAAAAACCCTTGAGAAAGTCGGGATAGAAGGAACATACTTAAAGATCATAAAAGCCATTTATGAAAAGCCCACAGCTAACATCATCCTCAACGGGGAAAAACTGAAAGCTTTTTCCCTGAGATCAGGAACACGACAAGGATGCCCACTCTCACCGCTGCTGTTTAACATAGTGCTGGAAGTTCTAGCATCAGCAATCAGACAACAAAAGGAAATCAAAGGCATCAAAATTGGCAAAGATGAAGTCAAGCTTTCGCTTTTTGCAGATGACATGATATTATACATGGAAAATCCGATAGACTCCACCAAAAGTCTGCTAGAACTGATACAGGAATTCAGCAAAGTTGCAGGATACAAAATCAATGTACAGAAATCAGTTGCATTCTTATACACTAACAATGAAGCAACAGAAAGACAAATAAAGAAACTGATCCCATTCACAATTGCACCAAGAAGCATAAAATACCTAGGAATAAATCTAACCAAAGATGTAAAGGATCTGTATGCTGAAAACTATAGAAAGCTTCTGAAGGAAATTGAAGAAGATTTAAAGAAATGGAAAGACATTCCCTGCTCATGGATTGGAAAAATAAATATTGTCAAAATGTCAATACTACCCAAAGCTATCTACACATTCAATGCAATCCCAATCAAAATTGCACCAGCATTCTTCTCGAAACTAGAACAAGCAATCCTAAAATTCATATGGAACCACAAAAGGCCCCGAATAGCCAAAGGAATTTTGAAGAAGAAGACCAAAGCAGGAGGCATCACAATCCCAGACTTTAGCCTCTACTACAAAGCTGTCATCATCAAGACAGCATGGTATTGGCACCAAAACAGACACATAGACCAATGGAATAGAATAGAAACCCCAGAACTAGACCCACAAACGTATGGCCAACTCATCTTTGACAAAGCAGGAAAGAACATCCAATGGAAAAAAGACAGCCTCTTTAACAAATGGTGCTGGGAGAACTGGACAGCAACATGCAGAAGGTTGAAACTAGACCACTTTCTCACACCATTCACAAAAATAAACTCAAAATGGATAAAGGACCTAAATGTGAGACAGGAAACCATCAAAACCTTAGAGGAGAAAGCAGGAAAAGACCTCTCTGACCTCAGCCGTAGCAATCTCTTACTCGACACATCCCCAAAGGCAAGGGAATTAAAAGCAAAAGTGAATTACTGGGACCTTATGAAGATAAAAAGCTTCTGCACAGCCAAGGAAACAACCAACAAAACTAAAAGGCAACCAACGGAATGGGAAAAGATATTTGCAAATGACATATCGGACAAAGGGCTAGTATCCAAAATCTATAAAGAGCTCACCAAACTCCACACCCGAAAAACAAATAACCCAGTGAAGAAATGGGCAGAAAACATGAATAGACACTTCTCTAAAGAAGACATCCGGATGGCCAACAGGCACATGAAAAGATGTTCAGCGTCGCTCCTTATCAGGGAAATACAAATCAAAACCACACTCAGGTATCACCTCACGCCAGTCAGAGTGGCCAAAATGAACAAATCAGGAGACTATAGATGCTGGAGAGGATGTGGAGAAACGGGAACCCTCTTGCACTGTTGGTGGGAATGCAAATTGGTGCAGCCGCTCTGGAAAGCAGTGTGGAGGTTCCTCAGAAAATTAAAAATAGACCTACCCTATGACCCAGCAATAGCACTGCTAGGAATTTATCCAAGGGATACAGGAGCACTGATGCATAGGGCCACTTGTACCCCAATGTTCATAGCAGCACTCTCAACAATAGCCAAATTATGGAAAGAGCCTAAATGTCCATCAACTGATGAATGGATAAAGAAATTGTGGTTTATATACACAATGGAATATTACGTGGCAATGAGAAAAAATGAAATATGGCCTTTTGTAGCAACGTGGATGGAACTGGAGAGTGTGATGCTAAGTGAAATAAGCCATACAGAGAAAGACAGATACCATATGGTCTCACTCTTATGTGGATCCTGAGAAACTTAACAGGAACCCATGGGGGAGGGGAAGGAAAAAAAAAAAAAAAAAAAAGAGGTTAGAATGGGAGAGAGCCAAAGCATAAGAGACTGTTAAAAACTAAGAACAAACTGAGGGTTGATGGGGGGTGGGAGGGAGGAGAGGGTGGGTGATGGGTATTGAGGAGGGCACCTTTTGGGATGAGCACTGGGTGTTGTATGGAAACCAATTTGTCAATAAATTTCAGAAAAAAAAAAAAAAAAAAAAAAAAAAATCTTTCGTCTTGTTTATCTGCCAGATTTTACATTAAGTAAAATTTCCTTCTCATCATATTTTATTGGTTATTTAACCAAAATCTCTTAAAGGAAAATAAAGTTAACTAAAGCATTTTTGGACTGGGGGCTGGGGTGGAGAGAAATATGTTTCATAATAATTATCACAGCTTTAGTATTTTCTTTCCTTGTTAGGGATGATAACATTTTGAACATCTTCACTTGTTAAATCCTTTCATGTGTTTTCTGCCCTGGGCTTAGGAGTCACATACAGTTTTCAGAAAAATAACAGAAACATAGTATTAAACATAGTATTAAATACCTTTCTTACCTGGACCTATCCCTGTTTTCTAAATCTGCCCTTTCTTGTACATACCTGTATTTCCTTAAACTTGAAGACACCCCACATTGCAGCTATAAATCCTGGACCCTTAAATAAAAAGAAAAGTTCTAATTAGATTAGTTATTTTTCTGTGACGTGTACTCTACATACAGTAAATTGGAGAGATGACCTTATGCTTTGAGTAACTTTTTGCCATGAAAACAATACAACAATATTGTCAGCTTAAACTATTCATAATCTCAGCTCTAATTCAACATTAACCAAGGTAGCATTAGGTAAAAAATAAAGATTTTTTTGTTTCTTTATGATTTTTATATTTATTGTATTGATGATGCTGTAATATTTTGTGCCATGTAATACTTTTCTTTAATGTTATCTACTTATAATATTTTCATAAACAAATAGTTTATGTTTTTCTAACGAACTTAGGACAATAGAAATAGGATTAATAGAAGTAAGTGTAGGAACAACTGATAACTTTTTTGGGAATGAGGCAATCTCATAATTGAAGAAACTGTAGTATGTTCTCTGAGACCCAGCCAATAATGTACTTTAAAAAATTTCTTGTGGCGCCTGGGTGGTTCAGTCGGTTGAGCATCCGACTTCAGCTCAGGTCATGGTCTCATGGTTCGTGAGTTCAAGCCCTGCGTTGGGCTCTGTGCTGACAGCTCAGAGCCTGGAGCCTGCTTCCAATTCTGTGTCTCCCTTTCTCTCTGTCCCTCCCCACCCCACGTTCTCTTTCTCTCAAAAATAAATAAACGTTAAAAAAATTTTTTTTTTAAATTCTTAAACTGATACTATTGCACGGTGATGAACTATGTCTAACATTAAATCCCAACGAATGCTAATGACAGTATTATGGAAAGATACAAAAGCCATGTAAAGATAAATAAGCAATAGGTTTATTCAGACAGGAATAAAATAATATAGGAAAAAGAAATGAGAAGAAGTAAGGTAGAAAGGATGATACTGCAGTTTGAAACTTTTAGCTATTAAAGTTTATTAACTTTTTATAGCTGAGAAGGAAAAAAAATTGGAATTTGGTCTTTGTGGAGAAGGTGTATTGTATCAGCATTTTTAGGATTCCTTTTCAAGCTCTGCACAAACTCTGGAAGAGTTTCACATAAACAATTCCAACACGTTTTTCCCCTTCCACTACTCCAACCATCTACACGGCTGGGTCAGCAAAGTTGGACTCTACTCCCGGTATGTAAGCGAAGCAATAAAAATACTTTACTCTGTTTATCAGCATCTGGAAGGTTCAACATCAAAAGAGCCAGAGAACTAGGTCAAAGGAACTGTCTTTTATCAGTGACGTAAGGTCCTAAGCCTCAAAATCCAAATCAAACAAGAAGCATCTGCGTCCTTCAGGCAATTCCACACTGACTTGGGACAGGATAAGAGGAAACAATAGAATGGGGGATATAATATTAATGTTATCATGCCAATCGCTCAAGAATTTTATCCTCTCTAATCTGAAAATTTATATCCATTCAGAGAACATAATAGAAGACAATGCCAAAAGGTATCATTGCCCTTTGAGGCTTTTTGGGTGATGATTTCCTAAATATTAATTTAGACGTGGTCTAAGGGTTATTGTAGGGAGTGATGTGGTTATAGGAATGTTGCTTTGCTAAACGTAATGCAAGCACAGTTCAAAGTGTGGACATCCTCTTTGATTCAGGCGGAGGAGAGCCAGGTAGGAAGGAGTTTTGGATAAGAAATATAGCTGATTTTTTGGCAATTGGGATTGCATATTTTCCTTCCATAAAATGAATATAAATTGCACATTTGTAAATCAGCCTTTGAAAATGAGGTGAGCTTGAGCTATCTTCAGAAGCTGAGCTTCTGAATAAACTGATTCAGCTTTTAGATTTATCAGAGAAAATTTAGACCAGAGGGAACAAGCTTGCTCCTGCTACATGGGTTTTTTAATTCTGTTTTCTTCCCTCCCACCTTCCTCTCTCTTTTCCTTTCTCCCTCCCTCCTTTCCTTCTTTCCTCCCTCCCTCCCTTTATCCCTCTCTCCTTCCTTCCTTCCTTCCTTCCTTCCTTCCCTCTTTCCTTTTTAATTATCATTTGCTAATAAGTAACATAGAGGCTGCTTTCAAGAAACTCACAATCTAGTTACCAGTGAGTACATAACAGTGGAAATATACATACCTGGGAAGAACAGTGCTTCCGGAATTAAAAAAAAAAGTGCTCTTTTGATAAAATAAAATTGATCATATTTATTATTGAATATTTATTATATTCAATAAATTCAATAAATATTATTGAATATTTATTATATTGAAGCTGGGTAATGGGTATGTTTGAAATTTTCCACTAAAAAAAGTTAACGTTAAAAAAATCTAGTTCTCCCAAGAAATGAAATAAAGAAAAATATGAGATCCTTGAGGAAAAGACTGAATCTTGTCTGCATGTGGAAAAGCTTGTTTTTGGCTAGAGTAATGAAAATGAAACCAAACAAGAACCTAGTAGTAATGTTGCTCAATTCCCTCAACTCCCAGGAACACCTGTTTTCCCCAGGTAACAAACCCCAGGCACCAGAGGAAGCTCCACCTGGTGGGTGAGAAGACTTTGCTTATATCACGGTGATTCGAGAACAGTCCTTCAGACAGGCAAGTCTCCAAAAGCCACAGTGATTACTCCCACCGACCATCTGCCCATACCTCACCTACCTCAGCAATTTATTTCCACTGAATTAGGCTTTAATGTTTTGTCCTAAGTCTTTACCATAATTTAATACAAGAAAGCGTGATAGAAAAACCAAATCTCTGTCTACTGTAATTTGTTTGAGGAATATTATTTATTCTTACTCAGTGTCCTCTGTAAAAGGCCCCAATGTGATACATTCTATTCAGAACTTAGTGCCAGAAAATAAATGGTCTCTTCTGAGGAAATAATATGTTAAAAAGAATTAGCTACCCCATTAACTCCCTTTCGTAAGCACAGCGCAAAACTTGATGTTTAATCATATAACTCATCCAGAGACAGTAGTTTGCTTTAGCACTTCCTGAAAGCCTTCTTTAAAAAGTACCAGATGAAGTTCCACATGAGGAGTCTGAAGTACTTCCTGTCTCACAAGGTTTTCATGAGCTTCAAGTGCCAGAATATACGCAAGAACATTTTTAATTTATAAACTGTCATATAGAGATAAATACTGTTATAAACAGCAAATTACAATGTATCCAAAATAGCATTAGGTAAAATGACCACACAAAAACTGCAAGGATATCAACGATTAATAAACCTGCTAAAATGAGGTTAGCAACGTTCCCTTAGTGGTCAAGGACGTGAGACCAGAGGCTGCTGGTGAATCCACATGAAACTATTATACACATCGTACTCTTAAAAAAATCAAACTCCATGACAGTCCTCAGTGATTCACTAGGGTTGCTTCAGAAAAATCAGATTTACCTTTAAAAAACAAAACTGGGAAAGACGAGTTAGCTACTTACAGCAGTGATTATTGGAAAACTGACCACAGCACTGAGAGAGTGGTTAGCTATGAACCAACAGCAGGTAGCTATTGCCCAAAGAGCTCCTGACAGGAAACCTGAAACACACACAAACAGTGCACACTTACAAGCCATGTTCCTCTCCTGAAAAATCCATGCTCTAGATACAGCAGGAATATTAAGCTGCTCATATCAACGCATTCCCATTGACATTGTCGGCCAACATGGATTTTTGAGCTGTGTTTTACGATAATTTTGGAAACCAAGTCATTTTTTTTTTTTTGCTCTTGATGGCTGTGGGTATAATTATCAATTTTTTCACTTTCTTGACATTAAATAAAATACCCAATGTTGTGGTTGAGGTAAAGATTGGGTAGTGGAGAAGGACCAAGGGACGATACTGGATCTGAGCATGCTCTGTGAACACCATTTATGCTAAACTATAAACCTAAAGATGCTTAGAGCTAAGGGGGGAAAAAAAAGCCTCCTAGAATTTGAAAGAAAATACCAGATATAAATTTCAGGATAGTTTAGCTAAGTGTTCAGTACATATCTTATCATTTTTTATAATGGTATAGCAGCACACATTGACTTTACTGAATCAGGTATTCAAAATGAATCTCTGACATATGTTTTATTTTGTTCTTAAAAAAATTTTGCTTGTGGACTTATGTCCCAAATTGCATTATGGCAAACTCTGAAATAAGTGAGAAATTATATGTATTTTTTACCACCAATGCCGAATGGATTAAGCCCAAAGCATGCACATTCAACATATGCTTTTTTCAAACTCTAAAACGGCTTCTTATTATTTTTCAGAGAAAATGTTTGTTGACCTAAGTGACTACAAATTTCTATTTGTTGACACTTTAAAAAAATAGTCATAGGACTCTGACTTTTAATAAACATCCTGAGGTGATGAAGAAGAAATAATAAAGTCTGATGGTCAATTTACAAGATATTCTGGTGTAGGAAACCAGTAGATCTTAGATTCACTGCTCAAGTTTCAGGTTCTGTGATGACTAGTATTTCATATCCAGTTTCATGGCTTTTAAATCCTTCATATTTAGTTGTGAGTTGGGTCAAAGCAATTAGGGAATGAACATACACACAGACACACACACACACAGGATGGCTTGGTTTCCAGACGACAATTAATCAAACTGAGTGTACTCTCACAGAGTAAGATTTTTTATAGTAAATATTCTTACCTGGCAAGACTGCTTCAGGATATAGCTTAGGGTTATTTTTCATGGCTATACAGTAGGCGAAAAAGTAGACTGTACTCGTAAGAAAGATGCCGCTGAAGTGTGCAAAAACATAGTCTAAATCTGAAAATACATATTATAAAACTCTCAAATGTGTCATTCATTTCAAATATATTTAAGGTTCTAATAATAAAACAAATCCACCAAAATTAACCTTAAAAGTAAACAGTCATTAATTATATTTTATTATCCTAGTTTTCTACATGCTGTTTGTATGGAATTAAATTAATGTATTTAAAACTTAGAAATATGAAGTGGTAAATTAGTTATTATAATCAAGTCTAAAAGACTTTTTTATGATTACCTTGGAAAGATAAATAAGAAACTATAAACATTATGTGAATACGATCTTCTTTTTAAGAATTGTATTCAGACTGGGCTGCCTAGGTGGCTCAGTCTGTTAAGCATCTGACTCTTGATTTTGGCTCCCGTCATGACCTCATGGTACATGAGACTGAGCCCTGCGTTGGGCTCTATGTTGAGAGTGCAGAGCCTGCTTGGGATTCTCTCTCTCCCTGTCTCTCTGCCCCTCCCCTGCTCACACACCTGCTCTCTTTCTGTCTCTTTTAAAATAAATAAACACTAAAAAAAGAATAGTATTCAGACTTAATTTTATCAATGGCTATAGCAAATCTCCAGGTAGGCTGTATTTGGGGGTTGTGTGTGAAAAAATTATGGGAGTGCTAATTTTATATGGTGACCAATTTGGAGACCAGCATCTCTGTTGCAGATGACGTTATCTGGAAGGATATTCAGCAAGTTATCCCAAAGAGAGTTTTATTCAATTGTTTATTATAAATCTCATTACATTATGGTGGCCCAATATCTGAGAAACCGCAATTCCACTGATCGTTTGATTAGGTTGTACTCTAGTCATACAGACGGGTGTACTATAACTTATTGGCTGGGAAGGCCACATTGGATGTTCCTCTCAACTAAAATTTTGACAAAGATGAGCGGCCATGTTTAAGGAGAAAAGCTTGAACATCAAAGAGTTTGTCTATTCTTCTAAAATCTTAGACCCTACTTCTGGATCAACACATCTATGGACCACCACAAGAGGCAACATAACACAGTTTTTAAAAGCACAGACCACCTGGATGGGATCTTCAATCCACTACTTGCTAACTTTGAGACTCAGACAAATTACCTAATCTCTCTCTTAGTTTTATTAACTGTAAAACAAGGATAATAATGGCATCTAACCCAAAGGTTGCTATGAGGATCAACTGAGTTATTATTGTAATGTGCTTGGAACAGTGTCTAGCACAGTTCATGTACTACTTATGTGTTCGTTAAATAAATGAAATAAAAAATTATACCTCTCTAGGATTATTTTTGAATAAATTGGAATAAGGTGTATTCCTACCAGACTACATTCAAATTGTCATAGGATAGATCCCTAAGAATTGATTGTACTATTTACATAAAGAGATTGTTGAGTACATTTTTTATTATGTCCCAGGACCAAGAACAACTGTACTCCTGGGTAATTAGTTCTTTTTATCTTGCATTCACCGATTTGTGGGACTGATCTGATTTCCCTTGTGTCTGTAAGAAACCTTAGAGCCAAATTTATGGTTCATTTCTAGCCAGTGTACAGATGTGTCACAGAGTTTAGACTCATTCCTGGTTCCATTTTATTTTTTCACTCTTTTTTCTCCTTCTCTTTTAATTTATCCTATGTTACTCTATTTTTATTGTTTTTTTTTCCTTTACAAATGAAAAGAATAAAAACACCAAAAGTATTGTATACACTCTTATAAAAAAGACAGAAGTTAGTAAAAGATTTGAGTGGTGTTCATGGGGCTGAATATAAAAAAGGAAGGAAGAAACAACGGTCTTCCTTCCTCACTCTATCCACTCAATTAACATTGTTCAAATACCAGCTTTTTTTATCAGTCTTTCCCTCATGACTTTTGCCCTTCAAATTTTTCCCTTATCTGAACATAGATCACATTCATTTTCAGTACCATCTAATTTAGAACTTGATTACCCACAATCTCATTCTTTTATGATTTCATTGATGGAAACTATGCTGTAACATAATGATAGGACTGCTGCAGTAGACACCCTTTCATCTCCTGATGAGTCTGTACAAGGCTATTTCATATAGTGTTAAGTTTATACCAGAGAGACTAATTCTATCACTGGAAACTGAGATAAACTTGGGAGCCTATGTTGGGCTTTTCAATGCACTACTTTATGCTTTAAAAACAATATCCTCTAACGAGGCTATACTTTGACCTTTATTTCATTTTAAAGTGATATGTACTGCACTTCAGTTTTTTTTTTTTTTAAGAGGAGAAGAGTACATATTTTCCCAGAGATTAACTAACTGGAAAATAATCGCTAAGTCTTACTATAAAGCCAGGAACCATGTGTTAACATCCAAGTAGCTGATATAAATCCTGACTAAAGTTGATTATATTTATATTTGATGATCATGTGAAAATACTCAAACAGTCCTTTATTGCTTTTAATCTTTAGTGACCATTTACAATGAAAAATATCAAATCTATGTGCCAGGATTTACTACGTAATCGCATTCTTTTTATATTCTTAAGTAGAAAAACAGGTATGGAGTTTATTTATAAAGTAAAATAATGTTTTACTCTTACCATACTGGCTTGCCCCTGTGTATATGCTATCATTTCTTTTGCTGTGGTCCTTTATATAAATTATTGGCACAAACGTAGACCCGTAGAGTATTCCAGATATCACTGCAAGACTGCAGCCCCTTAAAAAACAAATACATCACTGCTAATCTTGGCCTACAGCAGTATTTCTGACAAACACACAAATGGAATCATAATGAAAGCATGCTTCAGAGTATAAATCACAAGCAGTTAAGCAGAAATCACTCATCTATCTCAAGCAACATGACTGTCAAAAGTCAAAGAAATACCCTGCAGGGTCAGAGCAGCATCAGGGCACAGACTGAAGCTTTGGTCCCCCACTGTTTAATAGTGGACGTACACAATTTACAGAAGTTATAATGGATTATCATTGTAAATTGTCATTACATAGATAGGACAATTGCCATCATAATAAACTTGGCTCTCTAAATATGCACGATTTGTGAACTGATGCTATGCCCTCTGCTTCTTTTTTAACCAATAACACCCAGCACAGGGCTAGGATAGACAAAATACTAAATGCATGCTTGTTCAAAACAATGATGGAAATCCACAGACTTGCCTATGTCAACTATGCCTTAGTCAACTATGGCACGGTCAAGAAATGCTGATTTAATAAAATAATTTGGATATTTGCAATAACACATTACTTTTTGTAAAAAGAGAATATTTCATCTTAGCACAGGGTTCATGTTGACTCCTCAGACTTGGGCCTTATTCACATGAAGCAAGTATTCCCAATAATCTTAAGGAGAGATGATTAATATTTTGGAACAATCCCTTTAAGTTAATACAAAGGATAACGGCATGAAACAGGAAAGTTTTAGGCAAAAAAAAAAACAACCCAAAACAAAACAAACAACAAAGCCAAACAAACAAAAACCAAACCCATTTCTTTCCAAGCTTAAAAACATATTCCTAAAGTTGATTTTAATAGGAGCTCACAGGGCCAATCAGCTCTGTCCACACTGGAAATCCCTGTGTCCTGGTGAAGCCTGGAGCACATAGTCCTGAAAGGGGTATCCCAGGCACAGACTGGACTAATAGATCAGGTCTAGCCAATCATGAGACAATCAAAAATGGTCAGAGAAAGACAGGTATCACATGATTTCACTCATATGTAGAATTTGGGAAACTTAGCAGATGATCATAGGGGAAGGGAAGGAAAAACAGAGAGAGAGGCAAACCATGAGAGACTCTTAAATATAGAGAACAAACTGAGGGTTGATGGGGGTGGGGGGCTAAATGGTGATGGGCATTAAGGAGGGCACTTATTGGAAGGAGCACTGGGTGTCATATGTATGTGATGAATCACTGGGTTCAACTCCTTAAGCCAAGACTACACTGTATGTTAACTAACTTGAGAATTAAAAAATAAATATACATTAAAAATGGTTTTCTTAACAATCCCTTAAGAAGGGAGAAACTTTGTGAAAAAATGTGTTTTTTTTGAGAGACTGGTTTTACTTTGAAGCAAAAACAGCAACATGTTCATCTTCCAAAGCTCATTTGTGAGCTCATTCTTTCATTCACTCAATTGATTTAAACATTCATCGAGCATTTGTTATGCACCAGGCACTGCCTCTTTCCCACTGTGAGAATAGTGTACATACTAACAGAGGAAATGCTTTATATTCTTCAAGTGCTTATGTGTGTCACCACAGAAGGTCCAAAACAGTCATTGACTGTAAATCGCAAGCTATATGCTTACACATTTTCACATTTCTCTGCAAATCCAAAAACGTCCCACAAGAAACTCTAAAACACAGGGGCTGATGGTAAGCCAAACTCTCTCAGTCTTTATGATAGTGGGGGGTAGAAATACATGGACCCAGAGTATACTACTATATTTGAAAATGAATATCTTGAGATTATAAAATCATCTAGCACATGAGTGTAGGGACTTCCAGCGGATGGCAGGCCTCCTGGGCAGTGCAGTATTAGTGAAGTGTATTGCCTAATTCGACTGTGATTGCTGAGAGCATATCGGTCACTCTGTGCTGTGGCCTATATTACCTCTTTTACCTTAGGCACAAAATTGCTGCAAAATGAGATTGCTTTAGTCAGCTTCTTATTGGCCAGAGATACTGCACTAGCTTAAGAATTCCATGAAACACTGAGATCAAGGACCTCTGTACCTAAAAACTCAGCAGAGGACAAGAAGGTCTCTCCACCATCAAACTACAGGAGTCAGAGCTTATGTTACTATTTTCTTCTTGAACTCAGATGAGTATCACTTCACTCCAGTAACCCTTGCTTTACCCAAATATGAAAGAGAATAACGGAACCTCTTCTTACACTATGCGCTGTTGCAGTGTAGAGAGTTTATCCACCCAGGAATAGTCACGACAGGGATCTTGAATTTTGTTGATCACCTATTGAAAATATTGGCACGAACCAAAACAAAAACAGCACTCCTTGATAATCACATTGGTGACAAAAAGATTTTCAGTGTTTTTCTCTTCTTTCCCAAACATACTTTAAAATATGAACAATTGACATTATGCATTCTGATTCTGTGGATATCTCCAGACTCAAATGTTTCTGATTCTGTTCCTCTTTCATTCAGAATGGTTTGGCAGTTGGCAACTTCTCTGTTTAAATTTTTTCAGTTTAATACATGGCTACTTTGATACACCTATCAAAAGTAACAGAAGTTAACAATGCTTGTGTTTCTTTTGCATATTTTAGTAATCTGTTAAAAAAAATTAGAACCAAGGAAAACTCAGACTCTTCTACGGAATACCTAAGATTGATAGGCAGTTTTCTTAGTTTTTGTTTTTGTTTTTTTTTTAACTGAATTACTTAATAAAACATGTCCAGCCATGTTTCATGGTTAGATTAATATTCGGAGTCAATAAAAATTATAGGCAAATTTATAATATTTATAATATTGAATATGATCATCTTTGCCTTTTGGCTAAAGTTTACTTGATGTAATACTCTTACTGCTCTTGTAAGAGATAAGAAGTAAGATTTGAATTCTTTGTCATGTGTTAAGTCAAGTTTTCCTTTGGCAATACTGCTTTCTTTTGTGATGAGGAGTTCATAACGTATGGTTGTGTAATACCCAATCATGCTGCTTATGTATCTTTACACTTGGTTTGCTCATATCCCTCCATCTTGCTTAGGAAAATCTAAGGCAATTAGCCTACAATTTATCTTGTACCAGGTGGCATTTCTTTTCTCGTTCTCTCCCTTGGCTTGAAGAGTGGTTTGAAGATTCAGGAGGTATCCGAATCCATAGGGTAGGCAAGGAACATGGGAATGCTCCTTCACTCAGTCGCAATTTGTCCCTTCTCTCTGTGACATTTTCCAGAATAGAGATGTCTATGGGTTAGCAAATCTCTTTCCCTTATACTTCAGCTAATTATTAGTTAACTTTTTCAACCTAAGGGTTCAGTCACCTTATTTGATGAGGGTTTTGATAGGGGAAGAGGGAAGAGAGAAGAAAATGTTAATTTTGAAGTAAGGAGTACAGGGAGCACCCTCAGGGAGGCAGTACGTCAGTGGGGGTGTGGGATTCCAGTTTCAGAGGGCATCTGGATAGCAATGGAGCCATGGCAGCTAGGAGAGATACTTGAAATAGAAAGGACTAGAGTCTGGGCTCATGGCAATGGGGGTTCGCCCTGAAGTCATTTCTGTGTATGTGGTCACTGGCACCTGTCTTCTGTCAGATCTCTTATAAATGTTGTCCCTATTTAATATAGATTTGCTACTCCAGACTCATTTAGGTTCTTCAAACTCAACCAGTGATTTGTTACATATTTCTTGTCTTTATCTTTGAGTGGAAAAGGATGTGGCGAAAAGAGAAAAAGGAAGAAAATCAAGTCCTACTCCAACTTCCCTATGACTTGATTTATCCTTTCACTGGCTGCCTTTGATCCCACTACTCTCTCAGGGCTTTACTTTCAGACCTCCTTCCTCTCTCTTACTAAAGTAACTTTCACATTCTTCTTCAGCCTTTAGGGTCTTCTTATTACAGAAATCCTTAAGCCATTCCAAAATATGGGCTTGTTTATACATCTCCCAGTTGGGATCTACCAATAATAGATAGAAGTAGGTCTCTGTGATTGGTGAAAAGCTTTCCTGTGGCAATCTTGATGGATCGCTACCTAGACCTAACTATAATAAATATGTAATATGAAAACATATTTTAGACAGCCCGGATGAAGGAAAAAAAGAACTACTTTCCCATCTGTGTTTCAAATCTATGCACTTTCCTTTTACCTCAATTTTATGTTTCAAATCATATGGTTTTTCATATTCTACTCACATGCTCTGTCATTAACGGTGTGGTGTCCACAGAACTCGTGCTGCTTGGTATTTCGCTTTTGATGAACAAAAATATGAAAGCACTGTAACAAAAGTAAATTTTAGTGATGGTTATCATAAGCCTGGTTCATATCAAACTGCCTGCATTTTTATGAGAAAACAGCTTAAATCTAGTCCTGACGATATGATTACTTCCAAACTGCCTCTTCAGTGGCCCTGTCATTTCTCTAGAACCGCCATTCTCTTTGGCATCTCTTATTGTCCTTAATGGCAACAAGTTAGAGGCTTAACTTATAAGATTTCCCCTCAAATCAGATTTTTCTCTTGATTCTATTGTTTCAGCCAATAGCTGCATCTTTCTTTTAATTCTTACTTAACTCTGGAATCACATGGTAAAAAATTACCTTGAATGAAAACCACCTTGAATGACTATTTTGCACCTATGATGCCAAAAAAACCCTAAAAGTTTAAGAGCATCCTCAGGTGGACAGACAATAGAAGACAGATAACCACTGATGTGAGTGCAGAACTATACAACCCCCACTGAGGAGACTCTGGGGCCCTAGAACACGGTACATCCACACTCAGGTGAGGCCACCTTCATGGTTACACAATGGGATGCTACATGGCTACAAAAAAAGAAATGAGGCTGACCTCTGTGCTCTGATATGGAAAGATCTCCAGAGTATATTTTAAGAAATAAAACACATACACATAAGCCTGATGATTTTTTCCCGTTTAGCATTCTCTCATAATGCATTGTCTATTCACGTCCAGTATCTTTGTAACAAATGTTTCACTTAACATTGACTTTTGAACCATGCAAATAGGTTAAAATATGTTAAAATACTGAATGAACTTCAGAAAATTGACAGCTTTGGTATACTTTTGGCATTCCTTTAAGATTTTTTTAATGTTTTTATTTTATTATTTATTTATTTATTTACTTTTGAGTGAGAGACAGAGTGCAAGTAGGGGAGGGGAAGACAGACAGGGAGACACAGAATTCGAAGCAGGCTCCAGGCTCTGAGCTGTCAGCACAGTGCCTGATGTGGGGCTTGAACTCATGGACCGTGAGATCATGACTTGAGCTGAAGTCCGATGTTTAACCGATTGAGCCACCCAGATGCCCCTTGGCATTCCTTTTAAAAACATGCTTGCATTGTTCAAAAGTTAAGACCAGATAAGCTTTCAAAGTACATATGATGCTGAAATAGTGTAGGTAGCTAAGTGCACAATAGTGCATATAATGTGTTATTCTTTAAATACAAATTAACATTTCTTAGTTTCCTTAGTTCAGTCTCTCACATGCTTTAAAATCTTGAATGGTTCCATATTCTTTTCTATTGCAAATTTAACTTTCCTTTTTGAATTTTATTACTCTCTGCATTATGTTCCTTACAACCTACTTGACATAGTTTTCCGCATGGACTTTCATCCCTGACCGGTCCCTGTTTCAGCTTCTCTTTCACCCTCTCCAACCACCTGCTTCTGCTTGTGTTTCTTCCTTAGCTAGACACACCACGAACTCCCCTTTTCTTATCCAAACTAAAGAAGAATTGAAGTGCTGAACTTGAGAAGAACCCTCCTCCCTCCCAGCTCAGTCCGCACAGAATCTTCCTCTTGGCTGAATCCCCACAACACTAAGGGTAGTCATCACGTAATCCAGACCATTTACCACAAGTCCTTGTAAACTTTTTTCTCTACAGGTTTTCTAATTCAATGGAAGATATGATATCCTTCAAAGTTCTCAAAGTACTTAACACTCAGTAAAAATGAATACATAAAACCCAATTAAATGTGTATTTCTTAGTTAAACATGTGCTTCCATACATGTTAATTTGCAAAGCTATCATTAGACATTTCAACTGCATTTTCCTCACAAAGTTACAGTAAAAACCCTCTACTTTGTATCTCCCAGTGTGTCTTCGTAATAACAATACAGGATGGCATAAATACTTGAAGGGTACCAGTGAAAGTCTTCGAGTGTTTCTTCAAACAACTGTACGACTCGGCAACAAATCCGTTAGCCTCTCTGACCCTCAGCTTTTTTTATCTAAAGAAATAGGGATGTACCCACTTTTTCATCCAAGGAAATGGGGGTGTTCCCACTTAATTCTTTATAGAAAAGAATTTATAAAATTTTCAGTGTACTTTTTGGAACATGGTAAAATCTCAAAACAGGTTAGTAAATAAAGAGTCTATTTACTCTTTATTTAAGAGTGGGTGGAAGAGGGAGTTTTGAGCATGAGGAAAAAAAATCAAGACTAAGCAATCAGTGGTTCTTAGCTTGTGTGAGCAGTGTTTGTCATAAAATAGGTAAGTCATCTCGATTAGATCAAGAGGGAGTACAGGGCACTAAATTAAGACAAGGTAATGATGTTTAATTTATGTATGTGAACATAAAACCAAATAGATCACAAGGTCTTTTGGGCTACAGACTTACAGAACTTGGTACAGTGTGTCAGACACAAAGTTTAACGATAAAGTCTATGAATATTGTCAAAAGCATGGGAAAAAAATCAATATGTTTTACCTAGGGGTGCTTCTCTAAATTTTCAACCTTTCCAGTCCCCCTAGATTTGTGACCCTATACATCTTACTATTAGTAAAACTGGTGTATTTGTTTTTACACTCACAACTGAATTCAACAAACCTTTATTGAGCAGCTATTAAGTGTCAAGCAGTGTGGCAAAGTCTAATGGTGATGGTGGGAGAGATGGTATAACAGAAATGAACAGACTTTGCCCTTCAGGATCTCGAAGTTCAAGGATAAAGGAACTGTATGAATAATATAAAACAGACCCTGAGAATTTCCATAATAGAAGAAATACAAAATGCAGTGGAAGTTTAGGAATGACTCATTCGAACTAGGAAGAAATCAAGAAAACAACACATAAGATGGAAAATCTCCATTGATGTGTAAGGGTGGCCACAGAGGCTGAGGAAAGGGTCTTAGGGCTGAGGGAAATGTCTGCAGCATGTTGTGCTAAATAATCCTGACTCAAGGACTTGACAATACAGGGACAAGGCTGATCTAAGAAGAAGGGTTGAATCTGTAACTGTGGAGGACATGCCAGATTAAGGAGACAGATTTATTCTGAATCTAAGGGGGAGTCTTCCAACGTTCTTAACCAGAAGAATGATGACTGATTTGATAGCAGATGCGAGCAAGTTAATCCGGCAAGAGGAAAAACTGGAATTAGGGAAAGTCGATGTGAGAGATTTTTATAATCATATATAGGTGGATATATCATAGGGAATAGGTGGAAAGGAGAGGAAGAGCCTGTGAAACATTAAGAAAAAATTTTGCAGCAGGATTAGATACAGGATGGGGTATGAAAGGAAAAAAAAACCTCAAGATGACTAAGGTTTTGAATTTGAATAACTGTGGCTAATACATTCTACAAGAGGGGAAACACAGGATGAGGAAAGAGTCTGCAGGGAAGGGTAGAAAAAGAAAAGCAATTCTGACTGTGAAATACTGAAGGCAGAGAGAAAAGAACTAAAAGTCTAGTGTTCGTGGAATGCTGACCATGTGCCTGACCCACCAGGGTCCTCTTCCGTGCCTTATCTCACTTCAGATTGGGTAAGAGGTGCCTGGGGGGCATCTATGTAGAGATAGAGATGTATAGCTTGGTCCGTAGTTAGATATAAGGACTGTGGCTCTGAAGAAAAGTAATGGCCAGAAACAAAAATTGGATTTCCTCACAACACGACTCTCCAAGATAAGCAAGTTAAGTGAGAAAAAAACGGGGAACAGACTCAAGGATAATCCAAAGCATTTTTTAATTGGAAAGGAAATCTGCTTTTTTATGAACTCTGACTTCTGGATCTTCATTAAAGTTTAAGAGAACATTGTTTCTTAGTTTCAGCTCTACTCCCATCACCCACCCTTGTATATTCTCTCCTGAACCATGGATACTAGAAGGCTGAAAACTCTATCTTCCCAAACTGTATTAGCAGTTAGGTTTGCCAAGGGGAGGCATACAGATAGGCTTAAAGGTTGGGGGAAGCCATTTTGTTTTGATGGTGGCTTTGGTGGTTTCAGGAGCAGTGGTAACTCAGGGCATATTGATTGGAGAGTGAGCCCCAGGGCTTTGGGAAGAGCCCCTTCTCCTTCTGCTTCACTGGGCCTTATCACAATTTTGTAAAAAAATTCCCTATGTGAAGTCCTCTGCTGTTTAAAATACACAGAGTGGTTTTGGTTGTAGAACCTGACTGATACTTACCTTACATATAGGAAAAATGTAAGGTTAGAAATAATCTAACCAATCCTTTAAAAACTGGACTGTATAGACAATAGGAGCAATGGCTTCAGTTTTAAAAAGAAAAGCAATATCCCAAACAAATGTGACTGCATTCCAAATTTCCTTATACTGGCCATGAAACTCCAAGATTTTTCAGTGGATGCCCTTTGAACAAACTGATTTAACTGAGTTAAAATGATGAAATGAAAGTTTCCAGAAGGGCTGCTTGGTAAAGAAACATAGAAGGGAGCTGGAATGCACTGCAGGAAGAAAGCATTACATTTCTGTACCACAGACCAAGTTGCGTGATTCCCCAGGTGCACTGACTAGTTTACCACAGAGTTGAACAACACATGTCCACGGGGAAAACAGTAATTGAACATGAACTAGTTATTAATAAAAGTATGATTATTATAATAAAAATTACCCAATTTATAGAGGATTAGCCATGTGTCTAGCAATATACAAAGCACGTAACATATTTCTATTCATTTCCTCTTCAACATATCTGACAAAGCTGGCACAATTATTATCCTCACTTTAACACCAGATGAAGAAACCAAGGCTTGGAGAAATTAAGAGATTTGCCCAAGGTCATACGTGTAGAAGTGGTAGAACATGAGTAATTTGCAATTTTAGAGAATGTGCACTTTCTAAAGAAAGAAGAAACATGGAGAGAAACAATGCCTGACGGACTGAGTAAATTGGCCTGAAATTACCATTAAGTCAAACCTAAGGCCCGCTGCATTACAATTTGGGGGTGTAAAGAAATTGTTTTTGAGAGAGAGATTCAAAGCTAGTATGCTGTATGAATTGCACAAAATACATAAAATCACCTCTAGCCAAAAATGTCAGGAATCTGCTATTTTAGAATAATCTATGTTATTTCTTCTCCAATTGGCCTGGAACCACTCTCTTAGGCAACATTTCAATGACAAAGAGATTGTTCCTGAATGTGGCTGGGGAAAAGCCATCATTGCAGGAGGAAGAGAAATATAGTGTTCTGTCCCTGAAGAATAAAAAAGTACTAAAATCTTTCCAGGCAGTGCCATCCATTATGTGAAGCACTGACAGGGTATATAAATGGAGTCGAGAAAGGAAAGGGGACTGAATTTAAGGTGACCTAATTCCTGTTGGAGTTTTATTGATTGACCACTGCCATATAGAGATTTAAAGTCATTTTCATCCTCATTCATATAGTGCATACCACTAGATACAGATACATCCAAAAATACATATTTATATGAGTATATGTTTTCATACATGAGACAGTAGTTATCTAACTGGGGTAAGAAGAAGAGATTAGGTGGCAGGAATGTGGAAACTGTGGCAAAGAGTAAGTAAGTAATGCTAAGAGGAGAGAATCAATGACTATTCCAGGGGCATCATAACATTTATAAATATAGTATTTAAAAAAAATTTTAATGTTTGTTTATTTTTGAGAGAGAGAGCAACAGAGTGTGAGCGGGGGAGGGGCAGAGAGAGAGGGAGACACAGAATCTGAAGGAGGCTCCAGGCTCTGAGCTGTCAGCACAGAGCCCGACGCGGGGCTCGAACCCATGACCCGTGAGATCATGACCGGAGCTGAAGTCGGACGCTTAACTGACTGAGCCACCCAGGCACACCTATATAGTATTTTTTAGTTTGCAAAATAATGTGCCATTTGATTCTAATTCATGAGCTATGTACTGTGATTTTTCTAAAAAGTTACAGATAATGAAAATGAGCTTCAAAGCAGCTGATTTGCCTGAAGTCTCAGAGCTTTTGAGAACTAAAACGGGGCCTGTGACCCCAGACCTGACCCTTTTTGTCCTCAAAATATGTGAACGTAGATAAAGAATCTGAGGACAAATCATGTCACTTTTATGAAACACAGGCTTAAAAAAATGTAAACACACTGAGATCTCTGAAAGATATTCTAGATGTCTGGAAGAACAGTTAAATTAGAAATGACTGTATACCTTACTACCGATAATCCAGCTCCAATGTAATTTAGCACTGGTTTTGACACTTCTTCTGCATCCATTCCAAACCAGCCAAACCTAGAATTGAGAAAGTTACATCACATTTTTTTGAAAATGTGTTCATCATAGTGTTTAAGAGCATGGACTCAGGGTCAGATTCCTGGATTCAAATCCTAAATCCCTCTCTTACTAACTGTGACTTGAATAAGTTAACTATGTTTACTGTGCTCAATTCCCCATGTTTAAAATGGGGTACCCATATGGTCGGTATAATTATTATACATATACCTTCCTTCATATGAAGATTCAGTGAGTTAGTATATGTAAATTTGGATGTTCTTTTCTTATTAAGACTAAGGAAGAAGGAAGACAAAATAAATGATTGAGTAATTGAATGCCGATTCATTGGCTGCAATTTTGTATAGGGTTTATTGAAACAGACTTTTTTTTTTCAATATATGAAATTTATTGTCAAATTGTTTTCCATACAACACCCAGTGCTCATCCCAAAAGGTGCCCTCCTCAATACCCATCACCCACCCTCCCCTCCCTCCTACCCCCCATCAACCCTCAATTTGTTCTCAGTTTTTATGAAACAGACTTTTAAATAACTGCTTGGTTAAAGATCACTCCTTTTTGGCATCACCTAAATTTTTTTTTTTTTTTTCACGGCTTGAGTTTATAGCGATGATTACCAACAACCACTGTGAACCATTCAGGGCAAGAGTGAAAGAGGGAATAACAAGAAGCAAAAGAAAATAGCACTTGTAAGGTTGGAGGTCAGTTTGTTTTGTTATTACTGGGGTTGTTATAATGCTTTGAGAGGGAAGAGGAGAACAAAAAGTAAGGTAAGGGTGACATCCTCCCTGTTTCTTCTTCTTTTTTTTAAGTTTATTTATTTATTTTGAGAGAGAGAGAGAGAGAGAGAGAGAGAGAGAATTCCAAGCAGGCTCTGCACTGTCAGCACACAGCCCGATGTGGGGCTGGAACTCACAAACCATGAGATTATAACCTGAGCTGAAACCGAGTCGGATGCTTAACCGACTGAGTCACCCAGGCACCCTGACATCTTCCCTTCTACTTGTCTTCCCAAACTCCACTTAAGTGTTCATTTTAATGCTTAACAAGGGGAGCACAAATAGAACTTTCTATGATGATGGGGCACTTCTACTGGTGCACTGTATACCAGGGTAATTTCTAGCCATATATGGCTATTGAGCTCTTGGTATATGGGTAGTGTGGCTGTGAAACTGAATGTTTAATCTTATCAAATTTTAATTAATTTAACTTTGAATATAAATGGACACATATGGCTTCTGGTGACCCTGTTGGACCCCTCTGGAGCTGAGGTTGGCATACTTTTTGCTAAAGGGCCAGAGAGTAAACACTTTAGGCTTTGGGAGCCAGATTGTCTCTCGTGAGCCAGACCGTCTACTCAACTCTACCACTATAGTGTAAAAGCAGTCATAGACAAAACGTAAATGGATGGGTTTGTGTTACAAGAAAACTTTATTTATAAAAATGGCTGGTTTGGTGACCCTGACCCAGGTTCTAGAAAGAAGATGTGCTTTAAGACTAGAAGGCCTGGATTTGAAGCATATCTTATTCATTCTGTGATATTCAGCAGGTTATTCAACCTCTTTGGTAGATCTCTAATAAGGTAGTGTTTACCTCATCTTTGTAAAAATGAGAGGAGAATGATGCACATAATGTGTCCAGCAAATTGTCACACACAAAAAAGGGAAAATAAACACCAGTTCCCTTCCTCTCTTCCTTTTTCTGTTCTAAGGAGACAACTCTTTACTATATCTTAACCAATATCTAGACCAGATATTAGAACTTAGAACAAAGAATAATTATAAGTAGCATATTTTATGTGTATGTCTTACCAGCTATAATCTCTGTGAGGTTAAGAACCATTATTCCTCTCAGCTAGCCCAATCCCTACGACTTGTCTTACATGAGTGTAGAGAATCTTACAGAAATTGTTTTCTGTTACCTTGAGCTTGCCCAGCCAGTTAAGGCATTAAAAGATCCCCAGATTAATATTCCAAGGCCTAAACCAATGGTTTTGATAATTGGGACAACAGCAACATTCCCTGTAGATGTAACATACCGGAAAAAAATATGTTATTTCTAATAGAAAAAAATACATTTACAAATTGAATTAGTTTTTAACTTCAACTGAAGCTTATGAGATTTTGACAAATTTAGTAAAGTACAATTCCTTACTTTTTAAATAAAATAACTACATTTTTGGCATTGAACTCATGGTTATGATTGCTAAAAGAAATAAACATAAGACAAAAGCTTACAAAGAAAAATATTAAATTAGCTCTTTGCCTAGTAGCACCAATGCTTTTTATCCTTAAGATAGGTCTCTATTCTGTAACTTTTTGCAGAAGCTGTAATGATAAAATTAGTGTCAACAGTAAAATTAGTCTTAGACTTGAACCAGGGCCACCACTGGTAGAAGTTTCTGGCCCAATATGGCCCCAGACTTTGCTCTTCCATGCTCACTGACTTGTCTTTTGGAATCCTGCATTCATTGCTTTGTGCTCTGGAAGGTCACTCAAGGCCAAATGCATGATTGTTTTTTTTTTTTGTTTTTTTGTTTTTTGTGTTTTTTTTTTACAATTCTTAACCTTTCAGCAGTCTGGCTTCAGTCCTGCAATCGCCTTTTAAAAGGTTTCCTCTCGTAGCTTCCAAGATGCCTTCATTTCCTGATCCCCTCCTCTCTCTCTTTAGCTCTTTCACTGTTTGCTCTCTCTCGGCATATTTTCTGGATTTAGATGCCCCTTAAGTATTTTCCCCTGAACACATTCTTCTTCTTGCTATATTCTTCTTTGGTTACTTGACCTAATTTCAGGATTTCAGCTGTCAGTTAGAGACACATAGTCCCAGTGGTATTGTTCTAGCCTGGACTTTCTCCAGAGTTTTAGTGCTATGCTCCCACCACTATGAGAGGCCTCCAACCAGAGGTCCTCCACTGTGGGAATGTCAGGAACTTCAGACTCAAAAGGTCCTAAGCTGAACTATCCTTTTTCTTTTTGGACACATACCTCTCTGTATTTTCAGCACTCATGTCAATGGTACCACCACCCTCCTCATCACCTATAATAAAATCCCTACATCATCACTCGTTGCTCCCTTTCCTCAACTCCCCATATCCATTCAGTTACTATGACCTATTTCATTCACCTCTGCAACATTTCTCAAATTATAGCCCTCTCCACTGAATCCCAAAGGAAACTGCTGGGTGATTATAAATACTTTAGTTGTGATAAAGATCTGGAGGATAGATGGATGCTTTCTTTCTTGCCCTCTCCCCATTAAACATAATAAACATGATCATGTGAATGGAAATTTAAAAGTTAACTCTTTTGTCCTCCAACTCATGAACTTCACTAAATCATTTAATTCTGCAGAGACTCAAAATAAGTGGGTACCCAATACATTGTTAACATTTTAGAATTTATTTGCTTTTAATCAAATTAACCCCTGAAGAGCCTTGATACTTTGAATTCGTTTTGCCAAATGGAATAGAAATCTCCTGGAATGTATTTATATTGATGGAAGAAAACCATCCTGACTGTCCAAGCAAAGGTACACATTCTTATATAGTTTCAGGAATTGATAAAGCAACAAAAGGAATATTTTTGCTTTTATTTTTTTGCCAGTACTTTTGAAATGATAATGTGTGCCTGTTTGCCTACATTTAAGGACAAATCTTAAAAATATATATTAGTAGAGGCTACTATTAAAAAATATTTTCTGATAAACATAGAGAAAAAAAGGCTGGAGCACTTAAACTAATATATGAGTTATGCTTGAATAGATAGGGAACAACTGAAATACATCTGCTATAATTGTCTACCAAGAACTAAGAAAGAAATCATTAAGAGGAAAAAAGAAATGCACCCAAAATATTTATGCAGCATTTGAATGAAAGAAACAAAATTAATTTCTAGTATCTATGACTAAGGATTGCTCAGAATTGCTGTTGATGCTATTTTCTTTTACTGTGAATCAGAGTCATTTTGATCGGTATTAAATGATTAAAGAATAAATTATATCATACATTACCTGTTGCCCAAATGCAGCCCCCAACCATTGCAAAAGGCCAAAATTTAGGGCAATGTAGTATCAGATTGACCGCCAGGGCAATCATCCATATGGCAGCACAAAGTACCCACTGGAGAAACATTCCTGGAAATAAGAGAAATTGGTTTCTGTTGTTCAAACTGATTTGAATAAATTTAATGGTTGGAAATATCAAAGAGATATTATTATAGGAATAGCTGCAACTTATCGAATGCCTGTACGTGGGTACTTTGTACATTGAACTTTTACAACTGTTAAGCATCATAATTAACCCTAGTTTGAAGATGGAGAAGATGAATGTGAGATGAAGCAACATGGCTAAACAGCTAATGGTTTGTAGACCTTGAACTTAAACCTAGGCTGTTGACTCTGAAGCTTACCAAATACAGTGCATTCCTGCCTAAGATTCTTTTGTTTGTTTGTTTGTTTGACCTGTTAGATACATCAAGAATTTTCTACCAAAGAGTACTGGCAAGAACAAGTCTATATACCTTTATTCAGATGCTGCAGGTATTGCCACCTCTCACCAAAACACAGCATTAAGAATTACAGAACAGCATAACAGTAATTTAAACCTTCAGGGATCATTTGTGCCACCCTTGGGATAAAAATAAAGCCATTTATGGCCACACATAGACCTCCTACATTTAGCGTTGAATGCCTGTGATGAGCCAGACATTACAAACCTGAGAATAAGCGTTCTGGGTCAGGGAATTCTCTTTCTGGGCTCTGGGTTGCCATTTGCTGCCAGTTATCCGAAGATGACATGGAGATATGAGGCATATCTCTACCTGACGCCTCTGTACCATCAAGGGTTTAGGGATTAAAAGGTTAAAGAAAAAGTCTACACTGGAACAAAGACTAGGGCAGTTATAACTCAGTGTAGCTCCTCTGACTCTAACTGGGGAAGATTTTTGCCTATTTCCATTCAATTTCATGTTGGGGGAGAGGAAAAAAAAAATGGCTGTTAACCTCTAAGACAAAAAAGGAAGATCGCAGAGATGAGAGGGAACTTCATTTGACAAGTTCTTCATTTCACAAATGAGAAATTGAGAACAAAAGAGCTGATGAGACTTGCCCAGGATCACACAGTTGTTGAGAGACACCTAAAAGCCAGTTCCTCTACCCCTTCAAATATATTTTGTTCTTCTTTTAGTAGTTTCCATTTCCATCCTAACTCCAAAGAAAAAGAGAAGAAAGGCTCTGGAAGAAAAAAAATTTGCAATTCTATTGTTTAATTAAGTAACAGGGTCTAAGGAACTGAGGGGATAACACAACTGCTTCCCACCCAAGCGTTCAGTGTAACATCTCCAGTTCTTTCTCCTGGCTACAATACGGGGCATCTGGCAAATATGGGGCGTCTGGGTGGCTCTGTCAGTTAAGCCACCGACTTTGGCTCAGGTCATGACCTCATGGTTCGGTTGGTAGGTTTGAGCCCCACGGAGGGCTCTGTGCTGACAGCTTGGAGCCTAGAGCCTGCTTCGGATTCTGTCTCCCTCTCGCTCTCTGCCCCTCCCCCACTTGTGCTCTCTCATTCTCAAAAATAAGTAACTAAATATTAAACAAATAATAAAGGCAAGTAGATTTTTAAAAAAGGAAAAAAAAAAAAAACCCTTGCTTCTCCTTCCCTGAAGTTCACATTACTGTCAAGTCGACTGTCGCGTGCCATGTCTAGAAACACTGAACTATGCAAAGTCATATAGTAAACACTACAGAGTTTTTATGGGGAAAAGGGTACAAAACTCAAGTTTCATCAACGCATATGAAAAGCAAAGACAAGAACCTAATAAAAATGGTAGTACGGTTTTACACCGGCTAAGCGGTGAAGAAATTCACAAGTATTAAAATAAACATGGCACTTTAACTTGAAAGAGACTTGAGGTTTGCTTATAGAAGTGGGCATTGCAAGTGTGGCAGCTTGTGAGCTTTTGTGAAGTTGGTGGATGGGGGTTCCTAACACCAGATGTGAATGGGTGTGGTGCTGATGGAGCTGGGGGATGTTGAGGAGTGCGTGCGCAAGTGCATCTTGTGCCTTACCGTGCATCTTTATTCATCTGGATGCAGTTTTCTGTGTTCACCTAGTGTTGTAGCAGAGTCGAAATCATACCTAAGCACAAAATTCATTTCGTGCTCAAACTGTTCTCTATCATACGAAGCTCGTTTGAAACTCGTGTTTTCGAAACAAGTGTATATTAGTAGCACTGACTAACTTCCTTTTTTTGTAAACATAAGAGATACGGCTAAAAAGCCTTCCTGATTGATGGTCTCTCTCCTAGCTTTACCGTGACGCACAATCTTAAGATTATCCTATACTGACTAAATCTCAGATAAACTGGCATGAGCATTATCAAATGATGTATCTTAAGCTCTATTCATTTGGCACCAGGTACAAGAAAATTGGTAGCCATCATTAAAACAAAAGACCGAAAAAGGGAACTTCACGTTTGAAAAGAATATAAAGTTAGCGTATTAAGGAAAAATAATTACCATCACCAGTATCATATTTTTTGAGTGGTACAAAGTTTGAGCCAAACAAAAGGACAGCCACAGAAGAGGAGATGAAACCAGTGGTTAAGTCTGTTCCATTATTGCTCATGGTTCCAGTACTGCCCAAGAGTGAGCCGGTTCACTTTAGACTTGATGCACTTTTCAAGAGCTTCTGAAATAAAATAAAAATAAGACAACTAAGAAGTTGTGAATCTGTGAGCAAGTTGTGACTTACATGTGATATTTATTGAGATTTTCCAAAGCATGCTAAGATTCCTTCCTCCAAATAAAAAGTTAGGACGTTATGAAATTATGTATTCTGTTTACACTCCATGTTCATTCATCTGTTGTTTTGTTTATTTTACCAACAGATACTTTTTGATCACTAATCTACAATTAAAAAAAAAAACTTTGGGGGTTCCTGAGCGGCTGTCAGGTTAAATGTCTGAATTCTGATTTCAGATCAGTCATGATCTCACGGTTGTGAGATCGAGCCCTAAGTCAGCCTCTGAGATGGGCATGGAGCCTGCTTAAGATTCTCTCTCTCTCCCTCTGCCCTTTCCTTGTTCACGTTCTCTCTCTCTCTTTCTCTCAAAAACAAAACCCAAGGGCTCCTGGGTGCCTCAGTCGGTTGAGCGGCCGACTTCGGCTCAGGTCATGATTTCGCGGTCCGCGAGTTCGAGCCCCGAGTCGGGCTCTGTGCTAATAGCTCAGAGCCTGGAGCCTGTTTCAGATTCTGTGTCTCCCTCTCTCTCTGCCCCTCCCCCATTCATGCTCTGTCTCTCTCTGTCTCAAAAATAAATAAACGTTAAAAAATTAAAAAAAAACAAAACCCAAAAGAAAAACTTTTTTTTCAGAGCTCGAAAACCTTATTTCTTCCAAAATCTGGAGACTATTTTTATTATATTATAAAAAAATTTCTCTTGTGTAGGCTGACTAGTAAAATGAAAAGATTTGTGGGCCAGGGCTCAGTTTACTTCAGTTGTGTGACAATCAAATTAAAGAGCACATGTGAAGACTTTCATAACTCTCAGTGCCTCAAAAGCAAATCGGAGCCTGAGGACACATTTAGGTTCTATTGCTGCTACACACTCACCATCACCTAGAGGCAAAGTCACTTATCAGTAGTGCCCTCATGGTCTGTATTTGTTTAAGCGATTCATGAAACTTTGTATCTTTCTGACTTAAAAAAAAAAAATGAACAGATAGAAGAATCCTTTAAAGATCTCTTCAAGAATTTCTTAAGTCTCTTCAAGATTTTCATCCTTGAAGAATCCCTTCAGGAATCTCCTACAGTATAAGATCAACAGTGGTATGATGCAAAATAGCTTCACCTGGTCAGCAGAACTATGTGAGGCAGCTATTCGGCTGCCTGTGCAATCTGCTGGACACTAGCCATGTATAGATAGCTAAATTTTCATTAAAAAGAAGCAAAGAACATTCAGTTCCTTAGCCAAGCTAACTAAATATCAAGTGCTTGATAGCCACAGATAGCCAGTAGTTACCATTCTGGGCAAGGCAGATTATAGAACATTTCCACCATTGCAGAAAGTTCTATTGGACTGCACTGCTAAGCTTATTAATAAGTTCTGGTTCCCTATGTTGAAAAGGACCAAAGCCACAAATACCCAAGAATCAGATATTTTTCATAACATTTGGAAAAGGCTATTGAACGTAATTCACCCTTTTAGTTGTCCAGGTTATGTGAGAAAAAAATAACACAAAAAAGTCATTTTATCACAGGAGGTAATCAGTCTTTCCACAATACCATTTTGAAATCACATTTTGCACCTTGACGTTTTGGTTCACCTCACCTCTTTAAGCCCTTTGGAATAGAATTTAAGACAATCCAGCCTTTCTTTTCCTCCAAACTTAATGTTGTGATGACTTCTTGTGGATATGTATGGAATAAAGTATATCTGAAATCGACCTTCCTTGTTATTTTATTTTATAGTGATAATATTTACTTTAAAAGTGTTTCATTTTTCCATCTATTGTTCTTTATGTGTTCTTGCAGAGAATATTTAAAAAAAGCCTACCAACAATATATTTATTCTTTGGCATCATTACGGATAATTTCACTGAAAACAGGGATAGCTTCAAAACTGCTCAATAAATCTTAGTAAGAAAAACATCTATTTGAAATTGTATGTGCTTTCTTAAAACAAACCCAAACAAATGCTGGTAAGACAATCTCTCCCATGGGGATGTAGTTGAGGAAGAGATGTTGAGACATACAGAAACACGGACATAGTAACACTACTTCAATAAAAATAATAGTCTTACTGTGAAGCACAAAGAAAGGTTTGGCCCTGCAATGGCTTACACGGGCTATTGTTCAAGAGTCAAGCAGGTGGATTGCTGCTAAGATGTCAGCACAGTAATAGGTCAGAGGAACTGGATATCAGGGGGCTGAGAAGACACATGGTTTGGTGTTATCTAAGAAATTAGTTTTTTTCCCCCCATTTAAATTGAAACAAAAACAAAACAAAACCTTTACAAGCACACTGATAAGAAAATGCCTAACTTTCAAAAGTGGCAAATTATTTCAGTGAAAAGATGCCTTTATGAAAGCCTATAGACAGCCCTAAACCTCTTAGGTTTCACTCCGATTGAAATAATTTGAGGAGCTAATCAGAGTGCATGAACTGCATTTTGAGTGCTGAACGAACATGATCAATGTTAATTTATTTAAAGTTATTATTACCTGCTGATAAATGAAATTTATTGCATACAGCTCTTGTGTGTTTCAGAAATCAAGTGATCTAATTTCAAAGAGGATTGGCAATATGCACTGTCTTTATCTAAATCAATGAAATTTATGTGAAAAGGTAAAGCCACATCACGTTTAGCACATTATTCCCAATTCTTTTTAATGCGGACATGTTGAGTTAACAAGTCTCAAACCACTTTTAAACAAAAGTAGTTTTTAAATGTTTATTTTTCAGGTGTCCTCTGATATTTTATTAAACTACATTCATTCATTTGTATTTTTAGTACCTTTGTTTCATTTATTAGTGAATACTTTTTTTCCTGTTCATTTAGCTTGTCAATTTAAACTTCTTTTGTTAGTATTTGGCACGTTCTGATCAATAATTCTTCAACCAAGAGTTCAGTTTTAGTTTCATGTTAATTTCCTCAACTCCCCTGGCAAGCTTTGCCGGCATCGTGGCTAACATTCGCAGCGCCGGTAAGGACATATTCAGAGATCTGATCTTTTCTTTTGAATCATCAGCGCATTCTGAAAAACCACGAGACACTCCACTGCAAAGCTACTGGGTTTCCTTTGATTGCGTGTACTCACTGCGCTCAGGGCTGCCGCTGAAACTCCCTCCAGCACAGCCCCAGCTGAAGCCTCCACCGCGCGCGGCTGCGCCCGCCTGCTCTCTCTGCTGCCGGGCCAGCGCGGCCAGCCTTTACTTCCTGCTGGGACAGTTACCTGTGACTGGGCGGGAGAAGGGAGGGTCCTAGCACCTATGACTCAGAAGTCTGTTGCCTCGGCTCGACCTGACTGCCCGGCCAGCCACTACTTCCTGTGGGGACAATTACAGACAGACCGACGAGTGGAGGAGGAAGCGCTCTAAAAAAAGAGACCCGGAGAGGCAGCCGAGGGCAGCAGGTTAGGAAACACCTTCCTCCAGCACCGGAGTGCAAGGTCTTGTGACTCACGTGGCTCCGAGAAGGCGTCCTCAGACCATCTGTCAATCAACCAGCAAACTAGAAAGACTTTTGTGTATTTTAGGACGTGATTGCTCAGGGAGCTCTTTGTGTGTCACCCTTTAAATGTCACGGGGCTTGGTAGTATCTTGTACTGTTCGTGGATGAAACAAAAGGCCAAGGAATTTCACACAATCGTAAAAGGCTATGTGAAAAGTGAATTTGCTTTCACTATCAAGAAATTCATCTGAACCACTAAGGTCACTAACATCTCGTGACATCACAAGATATCACTTGTAATCAGTATAATCAGTAATCTTTTGTAAATGCACCCAGACCATTTATCTGTAACTCTATAAATCTATAAATATTAGATATTTAATATCTATAAATATATAATATCTATTTATCTATAAATCTATATATCTATATAATATCTGTTTATCTATAATATCTATATATCTATATATATAATATCTATTTGTAAATCTATAAATATTAGATATTTGTCTAATAGGTACTGAGTACCTTGTGAGAATGTATGTTCTGTATCTCTTAAACTTGATTGTGTGTTACAATCACTGAGGAGGTTTTCTGTTTTATTTAGTTTTTAAAATACTAATACCTGGACCCCACGGCCGGCCAGCTGAAATAGAATCTCTGGGGATGTGGATTAAGGATCATTTTCTCCTCCAGGTGATCCTGTTGTGAAGCCAGGCTCGAGAATCATATTCTAGATCAATAGTTGTCAAATTTTTATTGCTGGTAACAATTATCTGGAGAATGAGTTAAGATACAGATTCCTGACATCTCGATTTAGATTTTGAGAAAGACTTCTCTATTCCTCCACCGTCTGATATGTAGCCTTTAATTGCATATGGCTATTCTAATTTAAATTAAAAATTCAGTAGTTCACTTGGACACTTCTTAAGTGTTCAGTAGCCACATGTGCAGATTATGGAACATTTCTATCATTGCAGAAAGTTCTGTCGGACAGAACTGTTCTAGACTCCAGAGCCCTGGGAGTGCAGCAGTGGCCTAGGGAGACTCTTTCCTTCATGTAGATTCCAGAATAGCAAGCGGCACAGATATGAACAAATAAGTTCAGAAAAGGGAAAGGGGAAGTGCTGAGTTCTGTCCCAGTCGAAGAGATCAAGGAAGTCCTCTCTGAGGAAGTGACATTTAACTGAGACAATTCAGTGGTTGGTAATGATTGTAGAGTTACAAGTGGGAGAAAGCAAAAGGCCTGCCCAAAGAGGCCTTATCCTGGAAGGAAATTCTGCTTTAACATTATTCACTTTTATAAGTGATAGTGTAAGAAGCACATGGGAAGGAAAAGCATCATGTCACTGAAAGAATTAAGAAAGCTAAGGCTTCTTACCTGAGGGAAAGGATTAATTTAGCGGTTCAGAAAATTTTTGAGGAAATGAGTTCCCCTTTCCTCACAAACGCTCTCCCCCACAAAATATAGGGCCGAAAGCAAACCTAGAATTGTTTCACTTCATGATTGCAAGAGACCTCAATGATCATGTGCTTTATCCTTGCTTCGGATTTGCATTGAGAAACTGAGACTCACACTGTTGTGAATTCCCTAAAATCTTTTTTTTTAATTTTTTCATTGTTTATTATTTTTGAGAGAGACAGAGAGACAGGGAGCAATCAAGAGAGAGAGAGAGAGAGAGAGAGAGAATCAGAAGCAGGCTCCAGGCTCTGAGCTCTCAGGACAGAGCCCGATGCAGGGCTTGAACTCACAGACCCCGAGATCATGACCTGAGCTATAGTCGGCTGCCCAACCGACTGAGCCACCCAGGCACCCCCGAATTCCCTAAAATCTTAAAGTGAGTTGGGGGCTGAGTCAGGCTTGAGGACATTTGTTAGAGGATGTTCCCAGGGCCAATGCTTTTCACATCATGCCACAGATCCAACCCAAACATGGATGATCCTCTATTTAAACTCAAATTGTCCTTTGAGGTTATTTCCTATGCACTAATGTCTAAACATAAAGGTCTGTGTTGAGGAGCACTAGGAAGTCCAGGTTAGCTTCATCTACTAGCTATTTACCTCTGGAAAAGTCACTTAATCTCTCTAAACCTGTTTCCTTTTATATATTATTACTGACATAACGAGATCTGTGTACCTCATCCTTTTATGTGGTCAAAGATAAAATGCATAAAAAATACTATTAGGACTTCTGGTTTCTGCCATGGCATTTAAAGATCTTGGGTGTTATCACTTCTGTCATCAGGACAAGAAGAAGGATAAACACACTGAAAATCAAGAACTCTTCTTAGATCTACCAGATCATTGAGGTCACAAGGTAAATCACCTCCCTGAAAAACCGGTAGAGGTAGGTGAATGCAGAGAATTGCACCTTATGAGCCACTAGAGCCAGTAATGGGTAAGGGCTCTTCAACAATAATGGTGAGGACCCAGGGTCAGGGGAGCATGCACACTGTAATGAGTTTACCTTCAGAAGTCCTTCCAGGTTCTCTCCATGAAGATCAGAGAAAAATTCCCTCTTGATTCTGGCAAGGGGAGGGAAAAAGGAACCGTTATGAAACACGCCCAGAGCCTTCGGCTCTCTGAAATAAAAACTAGCCTTCTAGGTAAGCTTCTTTATCAGAACTTTACCTGACTTGGAAGAGGAGCAATTGGGTGATTTAAGCCCCTTTTAGTCTTCCTGTGTCTCATTGGGGGAGAAAGAAAAAAGGGTCCAGGGATTCCGGCTCACTAAAATTAAGGAGTACATAAGATTAGAGTGCTTCCACTCCCCAATATCTTATCACCATGTTAAAATTGTTCCGGTTCAGTAACAGTGGATTACAAGTGAGAGAGCTGGAAGACACAGACACTGTTTAAGAAGGAGTTTCTGGGGCGCCTGGGTGGCTCGGTTAAGCATTGGACTTCTGCTCAGGTCATGATCTCGTGGTTCCTGAGTTCGAGCCCTGCGTTGGGCTCTGTGCTGACAGCTCAGAGCCTGGAGACTGCTTTGGATTCTGTGTCTCCCTCTCTTTCTGCCCCTCCCCCACTCACACTCTGTCTGTCTGTCTGTCTGTCTCTCTCTCTCTCTTAAAAATAATAAACATCAGGGGCGCCTGGGTGGCACAGTCGGTTAAGCGTCCGACTTCAGCCAGGTTACGATCTCGCGGTCCGTGAGTTCAAGCCCCGCGTCGGGCTCTGGGCTGATGGCTCAGAGCCTGGAGCCTGTTTCCGATTCTGTGTCTCCCTCTCTCTCTGCCCCTCCCCCGTTCATGCTCTGTCTCTCTCTGTCCCAAAAATAAATAAACGTTGAAAAAAAAAATAATAAACATTAAAAAAAAGAAAAAAACGGGAGTTTCTAAGAAAACACAAAGGCAAAAGAAGAGACAGAGGAAGGACATTAGGGGAAATTGAAACCCATGACAACTACAGCTGTAGCAAATGTTAAACACAGCCTAACCCCTGGTTATGTAAAAAGAAAACCTCACACTAAAGGCCTGTTTACAACAGTGTCTATTATTTGATACATCATATCTAGCTTATAAAAAAATTGCAAGAAATAGTAAAAAGCAAGAAAAAAACACAGACTAAAGAGATAAATCAAACCTGAGAACGAGACTCAGATATGGTAGACATTTTGGAATTTTCAGACTTCAGATTTAAAATACCTATTATTAGTATACTAAGAGCTCTACTGGAAAAAGTTAACATACAAGAAAAGATGTGTAATATGAGAGATGAAAACTTTACGAATCAAAAGAAAATGCTAGAAAACAGACACACTGCAACTGAACCAAAGAATGCTTTTTTAGAGCTGAGAATGTCAGTGAGCTTAAAGATATATCAGCAGAAAGTTTGCAAACTTAAATGTAGAGAGAACACAGCATTAAAGTAAAACACAACAGAATATCCAAAAACTACCGGAAAATTACAAAAATGTGTCAAATATGGGTAATGAGAGTACCCATAGTAAAAAGAGAAAGAGGAACAGAAGTATTTGAAGTAATATTGGCTGAGAATTTTCCAAAATTAATGATATATGATACCAAGTCACAGATCCAAGAAACTCAAACACCAACTAGGATAAAAGCAGAAAATATCTGCATGTAGGCAGGTCACATTCAAATTGAAAAAAAAAAATCAGGCAAAGAAAAAAGAGAAGGAAAAGAATATAGTTCAGAAACTTGGATTCAGATAAAGAAAGGAAGGACATTAGGAAAAAAATAAATGAAGACAAAATAAGACCTTTTACTTTTCATTTTTAATTGATCTAATAGATAACTACAAAACAGTAAGAGCAACAGTGTATTAGGTGGTTACAGATTATGGTTATAGCTTATATGGTCATATAGATTATAGCACAAGTGAAACGAATGACAGCGATTTCAGAAGTGACAGGAGGAAAGAATTAGGAATAGTCTATCATAAAGTACTTACACTATCTGTGAAGAGGTAAGGTGTTATTTGAAAGTGAATTTAGATAGGTAGTAAATGTATACTGCAAGATCTAAGGCAATTCCTAAAAAACTGGTAAAAAGAAGTATAGTTGATATGCCAAGAGAGAAGAGAAAGTGGAATCATAAAAAATGCTTAAATGAAACCAGAGAAAGTAGGAAAAAAAGGGGAGGGGGAGAAGACAAAGGAAACAAAGAATCGGTCAACAAATAGAAAATAGTGTAGGGTAGGTATTATTCCACCTTAAATGTGATAGTCTGAATACAACAATTAAAAGATAGGGCAAATAAAAACAGAACCCAACTACATGATGTTTACCAGAAATCCATTTTAATTATAAAGACACAGATTATATGGGGTGGAGAAAGCTATACCATGCTAGCACTAATCAAAATGAAGCTGGACTAGGTATTTTAATTTCAGATAAAGAAGACTTCAGAACAAGGAAATTATCAGGGACAAAAAGGGGCATGACATAATGATAAAGGGGTTAACTCTCCAGGAAGACATGACATTCTTATGTATGCACATCACTGCAGAGTATCGAATATATGAGGCAAAAACAGTTAAAATTGCAAGAAGAAATTGACACAAATTCACTGCTCTAGTTGGAGTCTTCAACACCCCTCCATAGTAATTGACAGACCTAGCAGGCAAAAAAAAATCAGTAAAGATATAGTTGAACTGAATAGCAGTATCATCTTCTGTATCTAATTGACAGTTATATAATATTTCATCCAACCACAGTAGACTACACATTCTCCTGAAGCTCACATAGAGCACGGACTAAGAGAGACTACATTCTGGACTATTTAATATATCTTAATGAATTTAAAAGAATAAATATCACAGAAAGTATGCTCTCAGACCACACTGAAGTTATACTAGAAATAAATAATGGAAAGAGAGCTGGAAAATCCCAAAATATTGGAATATAAAAAACACATATAAGTAAGTCATGAATCAAAGAAGAGCTCTCAAAATAAAATATATTTCAAACTAAATGAAAGTGAAAATATTATGTATGAAATGTATGACATGCAGTGAAATCAGTGCTTAGAGGGATAGAATTCATATATTAAAGAAGAAAGCATTGAAATCAATAATCTAAGTGTATACAGTAGGAAACCAGAAACAGAAAAACAAATTAAATCCAAAGTAAGGAAAAGAAAAAAAAAGGCTAGAGTATAAATCAATAAAATTGAAAAACAGAAATCAATAAAGAGAATCTATGAGACAAAAAGCTGGTTATGTGAAAAGAGAAATAAAATTAAGAAATCTCTAGCCAGGTTAATTAAAAAAAGGAAAAAGAAGACACAAATAACTATTACTAGAAATGAAAAAGATGCCATCACTACTGATATTCTGGATGCTAAAAGATAAGGAATATTAAGAACAACTTTATACCCATATATTTGATAACCTAGATGAAACAGACCAATTGCTTGAAAGACACGATCTGCCAAAACTCACTCAAAGAGAAATAGATAATCTGAATAAGCCTGTATCTATTAAAGAAATTGTATCAATAATTAGTAGCCTTGTAAACAGAAAGCATCAGTCCTAGAAAAGTGCACCAGTGAATCAAACATTTAAAGAAGAACTTATACCAATTATCTACAATGTCTTCCAGAAAACAGCAACAGAAACACCTCCTAACTTATTCTGAGACCATCATTGCCTTAATACTAAAACCAGATAAGGAAGTTACAAGAAAAGAAAATAACCGACCAATATCTCTCATGAACATGGATGCAAAAATCTTCAACAAAATATTAGCAAATATAAGTTAACAATGTATAAAAAAGTATTGTATGCCATGATCAAATGGGATTTATCCCAGCTATGTAAAACTGATTGAACAATCAAAAATCAGTTTCTGTAATTTATCATATCAATAGCTTAACAAGAAAAGTCACATGATCCTATCAATAGGTACAGCAAAAGCATTTGACAAAATCTAATACCCATTCATAATAAAAAAAATACTCAGCAAACTAGGAATAGAGAGGGAACTTCCTCAACTTGATAAAGAATATCTACAAGAAAACTACAGCAAACATATTTAATGTCAAGAAACTAGAACTTTCCCACTAAAGTCAGAAGCAAGAGATGGGTGACCCTTCTCACCACTGCTTTTTAACATTATACTGAAAGTCCTAACTAATATAATAAGACAAGAAAAAGGAATAAAAGGCAACAGATTGGGAAGGAAGAAATAAAACTGTCTTTGTTCAGAAATGATATGTTTGTACATGTAGAAAATTCCTAACAATTGCCAAAAGAACTGAAACTAATAAGCAAGTATAGAAATGATGCATGATACAAGATTAATATAGAAAAGTCAATTGTTTTCCTGTAATACCAACAATGAACAATAACATTTATAATTAAAAACACAATTCCATTTACATTAGCACTCACCAAAATAATTTGGTATAAATTTAACAAAATATGTACAAGATCTATATGGGGAAAACTACAAAATTCTGGTGAATGAAGTCACAGAAAGACTAAATAAATGGAGAGATATCATTTTCACGAGTAGAAGACTTAGTAATGTTAAGATGTCACTTCTTCCCAAGTTGGGCTTGATTCAGTGCAATCCCAATCAAAATCCTAGCAAGTTATTTTGTGAATGTTGACAGACTGATTCTAAAGTTTATATGGAAAGTCAAAATACCCAGACTCACCAACACAATACTGAAGAAGAACCAAGTTGGAGAAATGACACTACCCAACTTCAAGGCTTATTATCCAATACTGCAATGAAGACCATGTGGTATTGGTGAAAAAATAGACACATAGGTCAGTGGGATAGAATAGATAGCCCAGAAACAGATTCAAACGTATATAATCATCTGTTCTTTGGCAAAGAAGCAAAGGCAATTCAGTGGAGAAAGTATCGGTTTTTCAACAAATGGTGCTGAAAGAATTGGACATCCATGTGCAAAACAATGCTAGAGGCAGACCTTACACTTCTCACAACTGAATATGTACCATACACCTAAATGTAAAGCACAAAACTTAAAAGCTTGGAGAAGATGACATAGTACAAAATCTAGGTGAACTCTGGTTTGGTGATGAGCTTTCATAAACAACGCTAAAAGCACAATCAGTGAGATACACAATTGATGAATTGGACTTATTAAAATGAAAAAAAAATGTATGCTCTCCAAGACATTATTAAAAAATGAAAAGACAACCCTCATACAGGAGAACATACTTGCAAAACACATATCTGATAATAACTTCCATCTAAAAATATTTAAAACTCTTAAAAGTCAACAACGCAAGTTGAAAAGTGGACTAACGGTCTGAACAGATCTCACGAAAGAAGATATAAAAATGGCAGATAATCGTACGAAAAGATGCTCAAAGTAATATATCATTAGTCAATTGAAAATTGAAACCGCAATTGCGAATTAAATTGCAGTTTGAAACCATGTACACCTACTAAAATAGCTGAAATCCAAAAATCTGACAATATAAACAGACAGGCTGTGGAGCAATTAGAACCCTCATTCTTCGTTGGTAGAAATGGAAATGGTATATAGTTCCTTTCGAAGACGGTTTAGCAGTTTCTTATAAAACTAAACATAGTCCTACCATATTATCTAGCTATCATGCTTCTAGGTATTTATCCAAATGAATTAAAACTTAGGTCTACACAAATGTTTATGGCAGCTTTATTCATAATTGCTAAACACTAGAAGTGCCCAAGATGTCTCTTAATAGGTGAATGGATAGACAAACCATAGTACATCGTACGGTGGAATATTATTTAGAAATAAAGAGAAATGAACTATTAAATTACAAAAAGACATGGATGAATTTTAAATGTGTACTGATAAGTGAAAAAAGCTAATGGGAAAAAGCTGCATACTGTATGATTCCAACTCTATGACATTCTGGGAAAAGCAAGACCAGGGAGACAGTAAAAGTGCCTGTGTTTCAAAGAGTTCAAGGAGAGGAGGGGATGGATGAATATGTGAAGCACAGGGATTGTAAGGACAACAAAACTATTCTTTATGACACTCTCGTGGTGGGTATATGACATTCGACATTTGTCAGAATCCACAGAACTGTGCAACCTAAAGAGTAAACCCTAATATAAGCTCTGGGCTTTAGTCCATAGTAATGTATCAATATTGGCTCATCAATTGTAATGAGGCAACGCATCATTAATATGCAAAGATGCACACTAATAAATCCGTTCATAATAGGGGAAATATGAGAGGGGAGAGATGGGCCATATATGGATACTCTGTCCTATCTGCTCATTTTTTCTGTAATCTGAAACTGTTCCAAAAAATAAAATCTACAAAAATATTATTATTTTGAGTTTGTGATTATTTTATAGCAGCCACACTCTTTTCCCCAGTCAGGTGAAGCATACCAACTACATTAAATTTAAAATACAGTGATATATATGTGTATACACACACACAAATGTGCACTATTTGTTTATCTTTTACAACCATTCACTAAATATGAGAAATACTTCTAAAGTGAGACTTCTGTCAAGTACTATTTTATTCTTCCCTAAAGAATCAAAACCACTGTTTCCCGTGTGTAATCTCAGAACTCATGTTTATCATTTTACGACCCTTTGGGGTATGTATGGATGTAAGAGCTTTAAAAAAATCTGTTATTTTCTCTGCTTCTCCTAGTTGCTAAGTGATCCTAGAGGCTCCTATAAGGTACATTTTGAGGATCTCTATAATGAGAAATTACAAATGGTGTGAAGGCAGAAAAAAACCTGCTGATTCATCAGATAATGTAATAATGTACTTTAAAAATATTTTTAATGTTATTTATTTTTGAGAGAGAGAGAGACAGAGAGTGAGCAGGGAAGGGGCAGAGAGAGAGGGAGACACAGAATCCAAAGCAGGCTCCAGGCTCTGAGCTGTCAGCCCGGAGCCTGATGTGGGACTTGAAACCATGATCTGCAAGGTGGTGACCCGAGCTGAAGTCGGATGCTTAACTGAGTCACCCAGGTGCCCCTGTAATCATATGCTTTAGTGTTTAAAAGAGCTCTTCCTGGTTCTTTGGAAAAGGTGGAATCAATTTAACACAAAAAATTTTCAAGAAGAGTTTTACTACATAATGAAACAAACAAAAGTTTCTAAGAATAATTTGAAATTATTAGGTAATATTAGATAAAATACACTATGGTACTGAGTGTTGTTGACTTAATGTTGAGATAGATATTCCTATCTTGATCCAGAGCATATTTTTCATGTTAAATATTTTATAATAAAGTTTATCTTGTTGAATAATAAAACTATTACCTTATGTTGACTTTTTACAAAGGTTCACAAAAATCAAAGCTTTGTTCCTTAAAAAGTTCACAATTCTGTAAGTATGCTCAACCAGTGATAGTTTTAATCTCCTGAGTTTAAGAAAACACAAACACTATTTGCTTGTTTGTTTTTCATTTATATTAATTTTATAATGTCTTTAAAGCAGTGTAGAATGAGAACATAAAATGAAATAGTTAAGAATAATGGATAAAAAACAGGGAACTTATGGCTTGCCTGGGTGGGTCAGTGGGTTAAGCCTCTGACTCTTGGTTTTGGCTCAGGTCATGGTCTTATGGTTGTGTTCATGGGATCCAGCCCCCATCAGGCTCAGTGCTGACAGTGCAAAGCCTGCTTGGGATCCTCTCTCTCCTTCTCTCTCTGCCTCTCCTCCACTTGTATGTGTGGACTCTCTCTCTCTCTCAAAACAAATAAATAAACTTGAAAAAAAGAACAAGGAACTTAGGAAAAAAACAAGATAAAACAAAATGAAAGGTACAGATCCTAAGGACTCATATAACTACTATAATTTAATTTCAATTTTGGTCTGAGTTTCACAAAGAAAAAGGCAAACAATTGGTTAGGATAGTTTGCCATTTAACTGCTATTTTTGAATTTTTTTTTTAACGTTTACTTATTTTTGAGACAGAGAGAGACAGAGCATGAACGGGGGAGGGTCAGAGAGAGAGAGGGAGACACAGAATCCGAAACAGGCTCCAGGCTCTGAGCTGTCAGCACAGAGCTCGTCACGGGGCTCGAACTCATGGACCTTGAGATCACGACCTGAGCCGAAGTCCGATGCTTAACTGACTGAGCCACCCAGGTGCCCCTTAACTGCTATTTTTGTAAAACAATCATTCAGGAAAGAAAGGTACTAACAGCACATTTTAGAAACAGCTTTATAAACTTGGAGTGGGTCACAAAAGGTCTGTGTTTGAAGCATTTTTAATGTTACTATTAATTGAATTTTCTTGTATCTTTACCATTCATATGCTCATTGGATAAATCTTTATGAAGTATGTATTATAATAAATCAGGCACTGCTCTAGAGATTGGAAGTAGACAAAAATCTCTGCATCAAGTAAGCTTTCACCTTAGTAAGGAGAGCCAGATAATAAGTGATATATATAGTATATTAAATAGTAATATATGGAAGGGGAAAAAAGAAAAAGAAAGGAGGAAGGAAATGCAGAATGTATGTGGGTGTGGGTGTGTGTAGGGAAGCTGCATTTTTAGAAGGGTAGTCAGGAAAGGCCTCACTCAGAGACAGACATTTGAGTAAAGGCATGAATGAGGTGGGGGAAGGGTGAGGGACTGGTGAGCACAGGCCCTGAGGCATATTTGAGGGATGGCAAAGAGGTCACTATGGCTGGGACTAAGGTGGAGAGAAGGGAGAGTGGTAGGAGATGAAGTTAGAGAGGTAATAGTGGTGAACAGGATGGAAGTCATCGAGAGGACTGGCTTTCTTTGGGGAAAATTGGGAACCACTGAAGTATTTTGATCACAGTGGATGTATTAGTTATCCATTGTTGCATAACAGATTATCCCAAATGTAGTAGCTTACATAACACTTATCTCTCACAGCTTCTGTGAGTCACGAATTCAGGAGTATCTTCGGGTAGACTCTCGCTGAATGTCTCATAAAGTTGCTGTCAGATGTTGGATGAGGTTTCAGTCATCTGATGATGTAGTTGGGCCTAGAAGGTCTACATTCAAGTTGCTTTACTCACATGACTGTCAAGTTGGGTCCAGCTGATGGTTGAAGACCTCAGTTCCTCTATACATGGGCTTCACCGTGGGACTGCTTGAATGTTCTCATGACATGGTGCATTTTTCCCTAGTGTGAGAAATTAGAAAAGGTGGAAGTGTCATTGTCCTTTATGACCTAGCTTCTGAGATCACACACCATTGCTTCTGCAGTATTCTATGGGTCACACAGTTCGTCCCTGATCCAGTGAGAGAGGAGACTACGTAAATGGCATATGGATACCAGGAGCTGAGGATCACTGGGGGCTGACTTAGATGCTGATTGCCAGGGAAAACGGGAAGAGAATTACTGAAATAATGCCCTTGCATGGGCACAAGCACATGGGATCTAGCACAGAAGCAGAGGGAATAGCCCTTGTTAGGTGCAGAGAAGTCACTGATAGGAACAGTGTATCGGTGCAATTGCAAAAGGGTGAGAAGTGGGAATTTGACCACACTCTTTTCTGGCTTTTCGTTCTTTTCTGCTTCTCAATGAGATAGTAAACAAGGTCATAGGCCAAGAATGAGGACTGGGAAGAGGTTTTTGAGGTTCATATTTCAAAGTTTTCAGTATCACTCAAGTGATACGGTGGTTGTTGTCATATTACTTGTTTCATTATATTAGTAAGAAGAAAAACCCCTCTTTTTGACCATTCTTGTACTCTAAGAGGCACAGACCACATTTTAGTAGAGTGAAAGGAAACCAACTCTGTTTTTTTTGTTTTTCATTTTAAAGTCTGATTTTTTCCTCTTTGGTCTCAAGACCTTTCTATGTTTATAATATGGAAACTTTTATCTATAAACATACTTTGTTTTGCAATTAGGTTATTTTCTTTACTTCTGCTTATGGAATAGGATAAAATACAGACAGATCAATGTGCTTAAAGGAGACTGGGGCGCCTGGGTGGCGCAGTCGGTTAAGCATCCGACTTCAGCCAGATCACGATCTCGCGGTCCGTGAGTTCGAGCCCCGTGTCAGGCTCTGGGCTGATGGCTCAGAGCCTGGAGCCTGTTTCCGATTCTGTGTCTCCCTCTCTCTCTGCCCCTCCCCCGTTCATGCTCTGTCTCTCTCTGTCCCAAAAATAAATAAACGTTGAAAAAAAATTAAAAAAAAAAAAGGAGACTCTAAAATGTGGGACATGTTTGTTTCCTAGCCCAATCAGCCTGAGACCATATGGGACAAACCTTACACTAAATAAGCCAGATGTACAGACTCATTGAGATGTGGGAGACAGCACAACAAAGGAATTGTGGGATGTTTCAGCAAAGGAAGGAAAAGAGTTAAGGATTTTACCAAAGATTGGAGTTTGGGTGCAGTGTAAATGCAGCAGTGTTTTGATGGGCAGTATGTAAAGGGACCAATATCAGTTCTGGACTGTGAAATGTACCTTTTTTTTTTCTTTTCCTTTTTAAGTAGGCTTCATGCCCAGTGAGGAGCCCAAGTTGGGGCTTGAACTCACAACCCTGAGATCAAGACCTGAGCTGAGATCAAGAGTTGGACACTTAACCAACTGAGCCATCCAGGTGCCTCTAAAGTGGACCTTTCTTGGAAAGAAAGTTAAAATAGATGTCAAGTGTTATTCGCAGAGACCTGCTATCTGAAGCTCTGCACGTGGCCTGTAAATCAAGGCTGCTTCGCTGTGTCACAGCTGAACTCTTCCAGACAAGAGTGGGATGTTTTATTACTACTGAATCATTTCAAACAAAAGTGTTTCTGATAGTCTATGATTTTAGAGAAAAAGATTTCTCAGTAAGAAATCAGTAGATGCTCCAATATTTGCGCTCTTATGACACTTTATGGCTGCAGCATATATTTGGGAGAAATGTTGTTTTCTGATAAATTTTCACTTGGCTTTATCTACAGTTCTGATTCTGGACTGATGAATGGTAGAGAAGATTTTTGCTTTGTTTTTCGTTGTTTGTTGCTATTATTACAACTTCCTATAGTTTAAAATATTGGGGCCTAAGTCACTGTCTCTTCCTGGGTAATCTTGTTCAAGACACTTGAAGAGATTGTATCTAATAAAAAAATGTAGTGTAAGGATGTTGGGAGAAATCCTCATCAGTCTTTGTATGTAAGATTAAGCCTCTTTTATTTTTAATGACCAAATTACAATGCCTCCCACAGTATGTTGACAAGACCTCAGCATCCAAGAGTCTTGCAATTATGTCTGGCAATCTCCAAAGGGAGCCTCCCAAGTGCTCACACTCCCAGTGTGACATCTTCGTATTCTTCCTTTCTTGTGTTAGCTTCCCCAGGCTAACAATCACTACCATCCAAGTCGTCTGAGAAAGACCTCCTCTTGCTGTGACTGATGAGCAGGTGGCACCCTAGCCATGTTCTCATAGCTGTTGCTCACCAAGGGAGCAGAGCATTGAATGGTTCTATATGGACCTCAGGGGATACCTCTTCTCACTATGATATCTTCTGGGTCTTAGAGCATTCTGTTCATGCTAAGTCTTTCAGGAAAGCTGCTTCTCTCTTCTGTGCCTCATCTCTTGCAAACAATCCTCAAAAACATAACAAGCAAAAAGGAAACAAAAAATCAGAGAAATAAGTCAACCAGTAGTAATAATAATAATAATAATAATAGAAATGAAGTCCGTATTCTCACAGATCTAACTCTGATCCTACCTTGCATAATGACGGATCAAACTACAACACTTGACTTCAGCTACAGAGTGCCACAATTTTGTCAAGAACAAAGAACTTGCCTTACATTTATACAGCTAAAGGGATCATCTGTTGATTTTCTAAAAACAAAGGAATGGTTTGTCTAGGTAATTTGAAGGCTACATCTTTAGAAGACCAAAACTTATTATAGTGCTACATTCAAAGTTTTTGCTTAAGTTTACTCTTCAGAAATTTAAAATCTCTTGACTCAAATCTTAGCTAAAAGGAAATCCTTTTGCATAAATAATCTTTAACATGCCCTCCAATGAACATATATGGCCTCTCATACCTTGCTGGTTGGTCTGACCATGTGATATTTCTTTAACAGTGTTCCACAAGGTGTAAGTCAGCATAATACTTATGGTGGAATGACAAAGGAGAAAGATCATCGGGGGTGCTGATGAGCATATCATTGATGAAATCTAGCAAGAGCTCTAAGTGAGGTAGAGAACTAAGTCAGGAAAGAAAGGTACTGATGGGGCTCTAAAAGAAAGCCTTCCGGATGGAGTATAAAAACAACACAAATAATAATTATTGAACATTTACTTTGGGCAGGCACGGCACATAAGACCCTTATCTTCATTATCTTGTTCCAGACTTAGAACACCTTGAGGAGGCACATGCTAGCCTTATCTCCATTTTATGGATGAGGACACCCAAGTTCAAAGAGTAACTTGCTCAGAATCACTTAGCTGTAGTAAGTGACAGTGGCAGTTGTAAACCAAAATGTCTGTGATTTCAGTACTTGGAGTTATTAGTTCTCAATACAATTTTCAAAATATCATGAGATTTGTGCCTTTTTCTGACTAAATAGACCTGAAATGCACATGCAAGTCAGTATCTGACACAGGTAAATAACTAATACATCTATGTGTCTTGACACGCATACTCGATAATTCTCTAAGCTTGCTTCCTTCACTGATAAAATCAGCTACATCTTGACTTTTTTGGTTTCTGACTTATGAGTCCTCCTATTTTTACTATGTTACCACTATCCTTGTATTTTTCGGGTAGATGTCTCATTTTCAAGCTTATCATATTGATTTCTCCCTTTAGGATGAAAATTGGATGTAATTCAATTTCATGGGCCAGAACCACTAGTAAGAGATAGCTTTACGGTTGCTAAATAATCACAAGGAAAATATTAGATATATTTGAAAAAAATTGTAAACCATTAGCTATGCATCTGATGTGCAAAGTGTATTAATGAAAATTTATGATGGATCCAGCAACCCCATTTCTGGGTATATATCCAAATTAAATTAAATCAGTATCTCAAAGAGATATGCATTCCTATGTTCACTGCAGCATAGCCAACATAGGGAAACAATGAAGCAACCTAAGTGTCTGTCAACAGATGAATGGATAAAGAAATGTGATATATAATGGAATATTATGTGTGTGTGTGTGTGTGCGTGTGTGCATATATACATATATATATGCATATATATATATATATATATATATATATATATAGTGATGGAAGAGAATTCAACCATAAAAAAAGAAGGAAATCCTGTCATTTGAGACAACATGGATAAGTCTAGAGGATGTTATACTAAGTGAAATAAACCAATCACAGAAAGGGAAAAAAAAAAAACCCCTGCATGATCTCACTTGTATGTGGAATCTAAAAAACTCAAACTCAGAGAAGCACAGTACAGAATGATGGTTGCCAGGGCCGGGGTGAGAGGGTGGCAAGGAAAATGGGGAAATGTTGGTCAAAGGGTACAAACTTTCAGTTATAAGATGAATAACTTCTGGAAATGTCATGTATAGTTGGTGACTAGTTAAAATATTGTTTTATATATTTCAAATTTGCTGAGAGAGACCTTAAGTCTTTTCACCACACACACGCACAGAAAGGTAACTGGATGTAAGGTGATGGATATGCTAATTAGCTTGACTGTGGTAAACATTTCACAATGTATATGTACGTCAAATCATCACATTGTACACCTTAAATACACACCATTTTTATTTGTTAATTATACTTCAATAAAACTGGAAAAACCATACTAAAAAGGACCCATGAAGGTGAAACACTTAGCACAGGCAAAAAATCCAATATGAATATAAATGTAGTTCCTTTAGTTTAATCTTTAGTAGATTTGATTTTTCTCTCCACTGCTCATGAGAAGGAATAAAAAATTAATTAAAAGCCGAGTCCAATCTATTCATTTAAGCAGAAGCTTTATCTAATCCTTGGTCTCTCTTAGCAAAATAAAAGCCACACAAATAGTGCCCAGTTTGCCAAATAGCCTCTCAGTTCCCCGATTTCTCTCTCTCATGGTGTCGCTGGCTATAGGGGAAGGGTGTGGCTTATGGAACAACATGAACATGAAGAGTCAAGAGTCCTGAGATGTCTTATGCATCTTCTAGTTTCCAGAACTGCTTCCAATTTAATGTTGGTATTTTCTGCTGGCATTCATGGTCAAAGTGTAACTTTTGTCTTTTGCTTCTATCACTTAATGGAGACTGTCCACATCATTGGCGGCAGCCACATTGATAAATCCAACAATTATGTCTCTGTCATTATTTACGTGACCCTTCAGCAGGATCTGTCATGGTTGATTTTTCCTTTCTTTTTGCTATTTTTCATTGACATGGCTTCCAGAACACCACATTCTCCTGGTTTGTCTCCTATCTTCCGAAGGCTCCTTCATCAGTCTGCTTGGGTGGTTTCTCATTTCATCCCTGACCTCTTAATGTTGGAGGGCCCAGATCGCTCTTCTGAAATCCAGTCCCATATTTTGAATAGCTTACCTGAAAACTCCACTTAAAGGTCTGAGAGAAAACTCAAACTTACCCCCACTCTGCCCTTCTTGTAATCTTCCCTTTCTTAGCCAGTGGCAACCTTATTCCAGTTGTTCAGACCAAAAATCTTGGAGTCCTGAGATTCTGCCAGTCCATGACCTTGTCTCATGCCCAATACGAGGGAGATAGAAATTAGGATATTTTGTTCCTAAGGTCCTGCCTTTGTGATTCCCAACACTTTCTCTTCTCTTACCTCACAATGTCACTCTACTATAGCACATAACCACATGATTGTTTTGAAAACTGGAGTTTTGGGGCGCCTGGGTGGCGCAGTCGGTTAAGCATCCGACTTCAGCCAGGTCACGATCTCGCAGTCCATGAGTTCGAGCCCCGCGTCAGGCTCTGGGATGATGGCTCAGAGCCTGGAGCCTGCTTCTGATTCTGTGTCTCCCTCTCTCTCTGCCCCTCCCCCATTCATTCTCTGTCTCTCTCTGTCCCCAAAATAAATAAACGTTGAAAAAAAAATTAAAAAAAAAAAAAGAAAACTGGAGTTTTGAGTAATCTTAGGGTAAAATTATATATAGTTTATAGTTTACATTTGCAGTTTATAGTCTGGGGTGATCTGTTTCGTCAGAATCAATTATATCCATAAATTGTCCTCTGTAGACTTGACTGATAATTTTAACTGGCCACATTTCCTTGGCTTTCTTTTGGCCCTGCATTGGGCCTCAAATTCAACAATGTCTAAAACATCATCTTTCCAGGAAGGGACACTGACAGCTATGTTTCTGCTTCTTCTAGAACTAGTACTGCAATTCTTTTCAGAATTACTCCTCTGTCTCCTCCTTGAGCTTCCTTGAGCGTTGCTATTTTCTTACGTGAGTCTGCCCCGCTGGCCTCATTTGGTTGGTTCAGGGATGTCAACCTGGCCTAAACTAAGCCAATCATAGTCTTTAAAAACCCTAGTTACAATGCACTGATCTATTATTATATGACACTAGGTGGGTCAATTAGAATCCTTTCTTAGAATTTTTGAACTTGGACGCACAGAGAGTAAAAGGCAGAGAGTAAAACTGCCATTTACTCTCTGTGCGTCCAAGTTCAAAAATAGAGATAAAAACCTAGTTTAAAAATAGAGATAGAACCAAGTTCAAAAATAGGGATGGAACCTATGAAAAGTGAAACTAGGGAGCTGTTGTGGCCACATTTCCAACTCTGTAAAAGTAGTCTGTAGTGAGAGAGAATGAAACAAATATCCAGAGAGAGGCACTGATGAAAGGGGGGAGGACTCGTGATATTTCAGTCCCTGAATCTAGTTTCCCTGAGGCCCAGTTGTATCTCTGGCCTTTCGGAGGTATTAACGGAGAATAGTATACTTTGTATTACAGAGTCCCATTGCTAACTAGCTTAGGGGAGAAAAAAGGAATTTATTTTCTTATATGGTTGGGAAGGAGCTTACAGTAGCTAATATGATCAGTGAAGTAACTGCATTAACCAGGCCTCTATTTATTTCTGGAACTGACACTTCAGAACTGCCAGATCTCTTTTTATCCATCTTGCATCTCTGCTTGCCTCAGCTTTTGACTTGGTCTCACTTGAACCCCCGCCATTAGGCTTTTTCTAGGCTGCTGAGGAAGACAGTTGTAAGCTGCTCCAGTCTTTCATCTATCCTAAACTGTGACCCCAAAGACAAAAGCTCTAGGGAGAAAATCTCTGTTAGTTTTAATGAAAAGTCTCCTGAGGTCCCCTGATTGATTGGCTTAGCTCAGGTCTTAGGACCACCTCTGAGCTAATCACTCTGGCCAAAAGCATGGGTGTTATGATTGGCCAGATCCAGTTCCTATGCTATTTCTATGTGCGTGGGTAGGTCAGACATAGCTGTAATCAAAACATAAAAGTCTTATTAGAATGGATATCAAAATATATTCTAGGAAGACAGCACCATAGCTCTCACTGTTCACTACCCTATTGTTGGTTTAATCCTTTCTTAGATTCCATGCAGCAAGAAAAGTCATTTTTTTTCCCTAAGCCAAATGAGTTATTTTCTTTCATTTGCAATCAAGAGTCTTGATGCATATACACTTTTTCATCTCTCTTTTCCTTAGGTGCTTGTCTTCCAGAATGGAAGGGTTTGCTGAATCACCCGTTTTGGATATGTGGGAATCCTCTTCCGTTTCTGCCTATTCCTCATTCTCCATACCCAATCAAATATCCTAGGTGAGTTCTAACTAAAATATTTCTACAACCAACCTCACTGTTCCATCCGTATTGTCACCACTGTTCTTCATGCCTTTATCATCATATGCTTGATTTGCTGCCTTCATTAGTCTTCTTACTTTCAGTCTTGTTTTTTGCATTCCGTCCTCCACTCTATTGTGCAGGTAAAATGGTAGTGTCGTTTCTCTGAATAAAATTTTCTCTTGGCACTCACTGCTAAGAAGCTAAAAACTTCTTGGTGATGTGTACAGGAGCTTTTGTGTACTTTTGCTAAGGATGCCTCATGTGTCCCTCGGTGTTCAGGTCTTCGCATCCGTTCTTACCTGTGTGTCACATTAATTGGCTTTGTATTATCTTTGTCCTATTCCTTGCAAGCATTGCTGCAAAGCTTGTCCTAAACGCCAATATCAAATCAGATGTCTTTTATTTGCTCTTGGGATGCCTTGATAACCTGACTCTTTCTGCCTTTATTATTTACCAGGTTCTCAAACATACTGTTACACATAAATCACTTACGGAGCTTGGTCCTTACCCAAGCCAGACACATTGCATCAGAAATATTTTTTTATTTATTAAAAAAAAATTAATGTTTATTTTTCAGAGAGAGAGAGAGCGAGCAAGCGGGGTTGGGGCAGAGAGAGAAGGACACACAGAATCTGAAGCAGGCTCCAGGCTGCATCAGAAATATTTTTTTTAATGCCTTTCAGAGATTCAGAAACAGATGGTTTGTAGAGCATTCATTTGGCTGACACTGTGTTTGAGTATCTCTTGCTACTGCCTGCTTTTGAAGTTCTGATTCCTCTACCTATTTCTGAGACTTCTGATTGGCTGAACTGTCTTTGAAGTCTCTTCAGGTTTACATCCTAGTCATCCCTGCTCTAGACTTTTGTGCTATCAATTGGGAATCAGCTATTTCAACCATTGACCTCTCCTATAGTTATATAGCCCCTTCAGTATTCCCCATTCTTGGATTTATTCTATTCTTGCTTTATCATCTCAACTTCAACTCCTAGTTCAAGTATAAATTATTTTTCTCAACTAGTTTGGCTATATCTCCAATCACAAATTCTCCCTCTCATTTGAGAGCCCTGAATTATGATTGCTAGATAGTTACTAGTGCTTTTTTTTTATTTTATTAAAAAAAATTTTTTTAACGTTTATTTATTTTTGAGACAGAGAGAGACAGAGCATGGAGCATGAACGGGGGAGGGGCAGAGAGAGAGGGAGACAGAATCAGAAGCAGGCTCCAGGCTCTGAGCCATCAGCGCAGAGCCGGACGCGAGGCTCGAACTCACGGACCTCGAGATCGTGACCCGGGCTGAGGCCGGACGCTTAACGGACGGAGCCACCCAGGCGCCCCCTCTAGTGCTTTAAAATTATTGTCATGGCTCCAATTAGTGGTATGTTACAGCTGAGGGCAAATTGTGTGCATCTCTTCCAAATTCCACATTCAATGAAATCATATTGTTTGAAATTGGCTATGGTGAGAATATTTACATCACAGAAATCAGCAAATACTCAGAAAATGTTACTTCCCCCTTCCCCCTGAAGGACTGGTAAATGTTACCAGCCAACCCTATTTCCAGTAGAAGACCCAGATGTGGGAATCCTGGTGCCAACCTAGAGAATCTGGAATAATCCTAGTAGGTGAAAAACAGATACCATGGATTAATAGCAGCTGAAAGCAAAGGTGGACTGAGCCTGGACAGTTAATGGTCTCGAGGCCTTAAAAAGTAGAAAAGTAGGATTCTAAACCTGTTCCACTCCTACATTGATCCATCTCAGTTAATGGCAACAACAGTCACAAGGACTTTACACAAGTCATTTAAGCAACCTGTGTATCAAGTTCCTCATCTATAAAATGGGAATACTAATAACATCTGTCTCATAGGGTTATGAGGATTAAATGAGTTATGATTGGCAAAAGGCATAGGATAATGCCTGGCACAATCATGATTTCCTGACGTAGTATATAGATGTTTAAATAATTTCAGATAGAAACCCATAGAATTAACCTTGCTTTTATCTTTTTTTTTCATACCCTATGTCCACTCTGTCAAGAAATCCTTTTACCTTGAATATATATGTATATATCTGGATCTGACTTCATCTTATCACCTCTACTGTGGCCATCTTGGGTCAAGCCTCCATCATCTCAATCTAAATTGTTTTGATGATGGTCAGCAGATAGTTTTTCTGGCTTTCACTCTTGTGGCCCCTCCTACTCACCCCCCCAACTCCCCGTTATTTTAGTCTGTTCCTAAAATAACAACCAGAGTGATCCTTTTCCATCATTTTTACACAATGTTAACTCCTTAGCTGAAAAACCTTCCAATGGCTCCCCATTTCCTTAGGGGTAAAAGACAAAGTCTTCACAATGGCCTACAAGGTCTTGGCCCCACTCTAAGCTCTCCTCTGACTCTTTTTCTATGACATCCCCTCACTCAATTCTCACTCAATGGCCCGTCTAGCCATTCTATAATGGACTAAGAGAGGAAAATATAGTAGGATTGTGAAAATAAGAATGGGTATGACAGTAAGAACGGACATAGTGAATGAAGTGGGGGCAGGTGTGGAGGGTTGGGTTTAAGTAGGTACAGAGCAGCCAAGAAAGAGTCAGAATAGGAGAAGGTCAGAAATTTTTCCAAAGCAAATCAAGTAAGAACAAGATCTATACCCAGCCACTTGGAAATGGGCCTAGTATGAAAGAGCCAAAAAAGCAGCCCCAACTAATACCTTGCAGAGAACCTGGCAAACTTGAATGCTCCTGAGTCCTAGGTAGGACTGGGCCAAGTGTGGGCTGGCTTTGTTGTGGAGGTAGGTATTCAGTGTGAGAAAGCCTATGCATGTCTTGACAAAAAAATATTTCCAAACCTGGTGGTATGCAGAATACACTCCACTAATAATATTGACCTCCTTCTCTCCTAGAGAAATGATGAGAACTGAATGTTCCTTGGGAGCAGCTGGGATGAGGCTAGGATGAGGGCAAGGGTTAACACAGCAAAGAGCAAAACTGGCAAACAGGGAATTTGAAGAATTAGGCTTGATCTAGCTCATGGATAAACTTCCTTTTTTTCAGAGACGAGAAGGCATAGCACAAAAGTAGATTATACCGAGTTTCATCATTAAAATGTCATCTTGATAGGGCCAGGGTTGTAAACCAAACAAGCAGATAGTCAAAAACAAAGCAAATCCAAAAAACAAGTCTTTTGCTTCTCCAACTGAAAAATATTGCACTAAGAAAAAGATCCTGTAACAGAATCTTTTGGAATCCTACAACAAAATCAGGGTGGGATCCTGACTATTGTCTTCTAGCCTAGCCTCATCCCCTGGCTCCTCTCTTTTCTGGTGCTGATTTAAGTCTTTAATGCTGTTCCAGTCTGCACATGTACCTTTTTTGCTGTGTTTCTCATCGATGTGCTCACTGTTATCTCTTTGTTGCTAAAATTCAATATCCCTTACGATTAAATGGCTGTGCCTTGTGTACTCACTACTCACTTTGCTTAGGTCTCTATGCTTTAGTTTCCTGTTGATACAGTTGAACCTAATATTTTAATGTTTCTCTTGCTTGCCTTGTTCTCACCTGCATCTACCTCATCCTGGTTTCTTCCATTCCATGTCCTTGGCATGGTAACTCAGATTACCCTCAGATATATACCTACAGAGATAGACTATGTAAATATCTCACTGCAGGATAGAAAATTCCATCATAACATATCCGGTCACAAAATAAAAGATTATGGAGTGCCAACAAAGTCAAAGCTTGGTTTTACACTACAAAAATTTGCTTTATCTGAGAGTTTAGGACATGGTGATGAACCATTTCTACTCATATGCAGTCAAGCTGTTGGTTCCCTATGTAGTCTCCCACACAGCTAGTGTATCCTTCCCCCAGCTGCTGAGAGCACCGAAGCTAAGGCTTAGATCTACAACTTTTTGAGAGATTGCCCTTGGCTGATGGGAGCTGGCTCAGCTGAGATACTTGGGAAATTACTCCTCTCTTCTCCTACCAGTCAACCTGGATTCAATTTCAAACCTCACTTTTTGTGGAGGATCAGGTTGAAGCCAGGGGTTGGGGGAGAGCCCATGTAATCACTATACATGGCTCTTTGAGAAAGGTTATGTGTCTGTGACTTTGTGCTGAATGAGTGGTGCCAATTAAAATGATCCTTCCTCCCGTCTTTAAATAAAATTTACCTGGAGGCTTAGAATTTTTAGGTGATTCAAGCATGAAAACCTTTCTCCAACTCTGATTAGGGTATTATTTCCAGATGAGGGCTCTGATACATCTTTTGGACAAGCTGTCAAACCCATACTCCATCTAGTATGCCTTAACCCAGTAATGACTTGCGTCTTTTGAGGTAATATATCTTCAGACTTATAAAATACAGGTAGGAGGTAGTATGTTAGTCCCCCACATCAAATTGCATTGGTGTGAGGCTCTAGAGAGAGATATTGGATTCTGTTTCCATGGCAACTGCTTCACTGCTCAAGGGGAAAACAGGACAGCAATTGAAGTCTGTGTTAATAGCAGCTCTAAAAATAATCAGTAATGTGTTGAAACAAAGTGAAACACCCAGGAAGCAATAGGTAAAAATTATAACCATGAAGGGTGGGATTGAACAATAAGGTGTTGTGCAAATATTATTACAAATACAATATGCTTTAAGAATTACAGGATGGCTGATGACAAATAGATTTCTGAGGAGAATCAGTTATTTTATTTGTTCATTCAGGTGACTATTGAATACTGATTCTATGGCAGCTATGAGGTAGGGCCTGAAGACACAGAGATGTCTCTATCTTCCAGGTTGCCATGGCTTTCTAGAGACGATAGAATAAAAGTCCACCATAGTTATAATGGATGTTTCGTTTGTCTATCTAACGCCATTCTGTTTCCCACTGTGTTGCAGCCAGGAGATTAAGGATTTGTGTTGGATGGATATCACATCCAGCTCCAGGGGCAATTCAAAATCATTTACAGCAGCTATTGTTTTAGCAATAAGCATATAACCAAGGTATAAACCTCTATGACACTCTTATCTATAGTGATTGTCTTTTGCACAAAGCTCAGAAATCTTGTTTGATGGTTGTGAGATGCTTCTAATCTTTTTTACCTAGATGCGAAAGAGGGATCATGCAGTCTGCTGTTTCTTCAAGAAGCCACCTTGTGATCAGGAGGAAAGTCAGCCAAGGATACAGCCAAAAAGACCACAAAGAAACTTTGCCAGACATGGCTGAACTGAGCTAAAGCCTACTCTACCTCTGGATATTTGAGGGAAACTAGCCAATAAAATTCTTTTTGTGGAAGCTTGACTAGGGTCTCTGGGTTTTCTGTTGCCTGAAACCGAAAAGAGTATCCACTAATGTCAAATGACAATACCAGGGGATGGGTGAAATAATGGAAATAAGCAGAGGGAATTATTGGATGTACGGAGAAAGAATAAATAAAAGGAGAAAGAGTAGGTAAAAACTAACTTAATCTTGGAGAAAGGAGTGCAGGAAAATCCTATTTCCTGTATTGTGAGGTACAGAATCCAACTTTTCTGTCAGCATAGTGCCTGATTGTCTAACTCTCCAGGATTTCTGGCTACTGGCCAAATGGGTCTCTCTTAACCCAAGCTTCATGACATAGATGTAGCATGAACCTAAAGAGGCTTCAGCTCCAGTGCCCTTCACTTACACTGCCCCTTTGGGTCTGGGGTCAAAGTAGCAGGCCCAGCTACACATTGGCAGATTTTCCTAACTTAAAGGTCACTCTCTAAAATCTGGTAGTGTTTCTGGGCTGTGGGCAGGGTGGAGGTGGGCTGATGGCACCATTGAACTATTTCTATATTTTTCTGGCTTCTATTAAGCCCTGGTAAGCCCCATCAAGTACCTGGACCTTATATTTGACCCCAATGAACTACTCCCTGCTCTCATCTCTTCCTTGGACACTAAGAACTAGGCTTCCTGGCTGTTTAGCACGGCACATCCCCAGACTGGAAGAGTGCAGAAAAAAGGTGAAATCTGGCTGAGTTAGACCAGCTCCTATGGACAGAAGCTGTGTGTGTGTGTGTGTGTGTGTGTGTGCATGTGCACACATGTGCAAGTGCCTGCATGTGTAAATTATTTCACAATGTATACATATATCTAATGATCACATTGTACACTTTAAGCGCATACAATTTTATTTGTCAATTATACCCCAATATATCTGGGGAAAAAAAGCACTAAAGAAACAGAAATTGATTGAGTCACAAGATAATCATTGCTAAGGTGAAGGTAAAAGAACAGGAGTTTCATGGTCTTACATGCAGTGCGTAAGTGCTATTAAAAAACACCACCACTTGGGGCGCCTGGGTGGCTCCTTCGGTGAAGCATCTGACTTCAGCTCAGGTCATGATCTCACAGTTTGTGAGTTTGAGCCCCCGCGTTGGGCTCTGTGCTGACAGCTCAGAGCCTGGAGCCTGCTTCGGATTCTGTGTCTCCCCCTCTCTCTGCCCCATCCCTGCTCATGCTTGGTGTCTTTCTGTCTCTCAATTGTAAATAAATGTTAAAAAAAAGAAAACAAACAAACAAAAAAACCCCCCAAAACCAAACACCACCACCACCAAGCTGGAGATGAAAAGTACTCTGCAATAGAAAGTTCAATAATCTGAATTTCTGTTCCTGTTCTACTTCTAACATTAAGCAACCTGAGTAAGTGATTGACCTAGAATTCTTTTTTACACTATCAATCTGTTTGGTAATATGGAAGTCAGCAAGAAAGATTTAAAAAGAGCTTAATTAAGAAAACATAATTTAAAAATGATAGAATGATCTATATCTTTGGATAGTGCTGCTGAACATATAAAGTTAAATGAGAGAGAAGGTCTTGTATAGTGAAAATATTGCCTAATTTGAATTCAAGAATTCCGATTCTGGCTGTGCCTTATCTGTGCCTTTCCTTAGGTCATTTGCTTATGCAGGTCTCGATCTGCTTCCTCTCTAAGATCAGTGTGTCATATCAGCTTATCTCTCAGGCCTCTTCTGGTTCTAAGATTCCACTGTAAAATACAAGTATGTTTCAGTTATTCAAACTTGGTATTGTTTCCTTTATATAAAAATGTTTGTTTGAAACAATCCTTGCTGGAGTTTGTAGCATTTCTTGAATCTGAACTCTCAGGGCCATTTTTTTTTTTTCTTCAAATACTGCTTTTGTCAGGTTCTCTCCTCTCTTTCTATACCTCAAATTATTCTTGTCTTAAATCTTTCTCATAACCGTGTCTAAGAAGTCTCTTATACTCCTTTATGTATTTTCTAACCTAGTAACTGTCTGTGTTTCAGTTTATATATCGTTTTCTGACCCACCTTTCAGTTTACAAATTCTCAACTCTATTTTGTTTTTAAAATTTTTTTAATGTTTATTTATTTTTGACAGAGAGAGAGAGAGAGAGAGAGAGAGATAGAGAGAGAGCAGAGAGAGAGGGAGACACAGAATCCGAAGCAGGCTCCAGGCTCCGAGCTGTCAGCACAGAGCCCGATGCGGGGCTCAAACTCACAGACTGTGGCATCATGACCTGAGCCAAAGTTAGACGCTCAAACGACTGAGCCACCCAGGCACCCCTTTATTTTGTTTTTTAGTAAACTGACCAAGAGGTGGTTATTGGTTTTCTTTGACATATCTTTCCTTGAGTTCAGTGAGTTTTTTGGAACTTTGAACTGATGTCTTTTGCCAGTTTGAAAGTTCTCTGTCATTATCTCTTTCAATATTGTTTCTGCCACATTGTCTTTCTCTTTTCTTCTGGGCCTCCAGTTATGTATTAGATCTTTTAATTGTGTCCAATGTATCTCTTAAACACTCAGTTCTTATTTTTTTCCAACTTCTTCTCTGACAGTTTTTATATTTCTTAGGGACCTGTTTCTGATTTTACAAACCTTGCATTTTTACCTTGTCCAATCTGCCTTTTAAACCCAAATAGATTGGGAGACAGCCAAAGCATAAGAGACTGTTAAAAACTGAGAACAAACTGAGGGTTGATGAGGGGTGGGAGGGAGGAGAGGGTGGGTGATGGGTATTGAGGAGGGCACCTTTTGGGATGAGCACTGGGTGTTGTATGGAAACCAATTTGACAATAAATTTCATATATATATTAAAAAAAACACTGGAACCACAAAAAAAAAAAACAAATAAATACTTTTCATTGTAGATTTTTTTTTTCAGATTAAGAATATTCATTTGATTCTTTTTAGTGGTCCCAATTTTCTGTTGAAATTTTCTCATTCATCTTTTTTATTCATTTTTTGCTTTTTTAACTTTATAATCTTAGTATTTTAAAGTCTGAATCACCAGTGGATTCTTTATCTCTTTCTCTCTTTTTTTAAAAGTTTATTTATTTAAAAAAATTTTTTTTTAATGTTTATTTATTTTTGAGACAGAGACAGAGCGTGAACAGGGGGGCAGAGAGAGAGACACACAGAATCTGAAACAGGCTCCAGGCTCTGAGCTGTCAGCACAGAGCCCGATGCGGGGCTCGAACCCACAAACGGTGAGATCATGACCTGAGCCGAAGTCGGATGCTTAACCGACTGAGCCACCCAGGCACCCCTAAAAGTTTATTTTTGAGAAAGAGAGAGAGAGAGAGAGAGAGAGCACATGCACACACACATGCACAAGCAAGGGAGGGGCAGAGACAGAGGGAGAGAGAGGATCCCACTATCAGCGCAGAGCTCAATGTGGGCTTGGGCTGTAACTCACAAACCGTGCAATTGTCACGTGACCAAAATCAAAGAGTAGGATGCTTAACCAACTGAGCCACCCAGGCATCCCCCTGTCACTCTTTTTAAAATCATTGTCTCTATTTTATAGCTCAGAAAAATAAGACATTGCATGAAAAATGAACTCCACCGTATAACGTGTAATACAGTCACAGGTCTTAAGTAGAATTTGGTGTAATGACTATCATTTCCCACGTTTAATCAATAAGCATTGTTCCTCTTTTAGAGGACCTGCAGAAATTACCCATATTAAACACACTGAAAATAAACATTAAATGCCATTAAATGATGAGTAGCTCTAAATTTCTCTAACCTCTTTGCATTCATTAACTAGCTCTTCAGAGTGAAAATAATTATGGCTTTCTATTTCTTTAAAATATTGACTGAAAAGGATTTCCAGTTTCAGAAACATAAAAACTAATGTCATTTGGTTCTAAACAAAAATATACCTTAATTATCAAGCTAAAACCATAGCCAAAAAAAAAAATGACATTATCACCTGAGGTTTTCCTCAGCCTATTTGTTCACCATGTAATCAGACTCTCTTAGATTAATTTCAACAGAAAGTCTGCCAATTCATGGACTTGCCCCAAAGCACATCAGGGGATCGTTAATACATTGGGCGGTTAGAAGAACAGTGGTAGTAGAACATCTTATTTTATACAGAAGTGGGAATCGTTATGATTTTTTTTTCTTGTTTCAGTAACAAGATTATAGTACTTTATAGTATGGCATACTTTAATGTTTAAAGAATAAAAAAATGCAAGCGAGCACCATAATACACTTGAAAGAAGTGTATTTATTTCACGGGCCCAAGTGTATAACTTTCACAGGCACAAAGTTCCCTGTTTTAAGCGAATCTAGCTAACCCTCATTGTCCATTAGGACTATTTCATATATGCCATCTTACAAATAAGCAACGCTTTACAAAAGGCTCTTATCTACTACCTAGTTCTTAGAATAAATGTGTTTATACTTTGAACAGTCATGTGGATACTATGAAGACTATAGCACGTTATAGTCATGTGGATACTCTAAAGATTACTATACTTGATGAAATTTATTGCCTTCTGTCATGATTTCTTTAATCTCTTTTTACAGTGAACAAATGACTTTCTAAAAAGTCTGAATCTTGTAAGTACAGGTCACCTCCTGGTTAAAGCTGGAGTACTTCTCAGCAGCTAAAAATGTGATGGGCAGCCATTTTTCCTGGCCTTCTAACGTATGATCCAAACAAAGTACGCAAGTCAGAGAGAAGGACAAAGTTTTCAAGTCTTATTTTATGGAACTATGGGGATTCCAGCCAAATTTCTTCTGACAAGAAATTTTCAGTTGCCTTTGGGGGAGATGACCACTGGTAGCCTACTATTGGAGACATTTGGTGCAGGAAGCCATTGACTTGCACAGGTGTATGGGAAGAAGAATGGTCAAGCAGTAGCCTGGGCTAGAGGAAGTCCAGTGTGAAGTGAGATGTGCTCCCAGGTGCAAAAAGTGGCCAAATAGCATTGGACTGGGCTTCTCCAGGTGATCAGGGCCAGCAGTGGTGACTGTGGTGGTCCTGTGGATGGCACCTATATCTCTTTATTTCTTGTCTTTTCTCTTCATATTGGTCATTTTCTTTTATTTTTAGCATGCGTATAATTTTCAGTTGCTTTTCAGATTATGAATGATAAACTGTAGAGGCTTTATAGAATATTCTTCCAAAAAGTATTAAGATTTTTAGTCAAAGAGTTACAGTGAATGACCTTGATCCAGTCAAGACTTGTTTTTCAGCTTTGTTATGCCTATTTCCATTTTGCTTTTATTCATAGGGGTGGTCATTAGCCCTAGGGAATGCCTAGGTATCAGCGCTTCAAGTCTCTTCCATCTTGAATAACAATCTTTTAACACCCCTGGTGCTGTCTGGTTGCTGAAATCTACCTCAGTTCTTGAGCTTTCTGTCTGCTGTTTACTAATTTATTCAGGATTGCCTTGCACATTCACAGTTCAGAAGCTGACCAGCCATTTGAGGGAAATTTGAATGCAGATTTTTGGGCACTCCCTCTGAAGTTCCTTTCTCTCCAATATTTTGCTCCTCAAATCCCATCTCCTTGGGCATCCCCAAACTCACTCTCTGACTCCTCAGACCTAGCAGCATGCTTCTTTCTTCTTGAGCTCTTTTCACTCTTGCCAACACTGGGAAAGTGCCCTCAGAAAAATTCTGAGGAGTGCACCTTGTGTGCTTTCTTTTCTCAAGGATTCTTGCTGCTCAATGTTACTTGAGCTAGTTCTCCAATGCTTTCAAAGAATTTTTTATGTTTTCCCAACTTTTAAAGTTATTTTTGGTATAAGATTTAGTTCAACATAAGCTACATTATTGGGTCCAGAGCCATTATTTGTCCAGGGCCAAAAATTTTATCCATTAAATTTTAATTTTAACAATTTGTTTTATCACCTCTGAATGGTATTTTATTTTTATTTTTATTTTTTGAGAGAGAGAGCATGCATGTGAGTAGGGGAGAGACAGACAGAAAGAGAGAGAGAGAGAGAGAGAGAGAGAGAAGAAGAATCCTAAGCAGGCTTTATGCCCATCATGGAGCCTGACTTTGGTCTCAGTCTCACGACTGAGAGCATGACCTGAGCCAAAATCAAGAGTCAGATCCTTAACTGATTGAGTCACCCAGGCACCCCACCCATGAATAATATTATAAAAACTTTTTAAAAATATGTCCTCTTTATTTTTAATCCCTTTTTATTACATGCTCATTTTGTCTTCCTTTAAACATTTTATATATATATTTATATATATACATAATAAATTTATATGTGGATTCTGACAATTCTAAAATTTCTGTTTTTTTTTCTTCTTTGCATGCTTAGTGATTTTTCATATTCACCTCATATAAACTGATAATAATTTGTGGAAGTTTTAAATTTGAGAATCCTTCCTTTTTAGAAAACTTGTAAACAGTGGATTATATATGTTTTTCCTTATTTATTACGGGTCTAGGCTTAAAGTAAGAAGGCCTTTGAGTATCTAGCCTTACATACTGCTGAGGCAGAAGTTATATATTTTAATCTCAAATTATGCTTTCCATGGAAAATTTAGAAAAGTAATACAAATGTTTAGTGATATACTTAGATTCACCAAGCTTTAGACATTTGAAAGCCTTAGCTACAGAAATTCCAAACCCATCTATTAAACATTTATTTAAAAAAAATTATGTATTTGAGAGGGAAAGTTACCTACTTGCTAGCAGAAATTCAACCAATTTTAAAGGATTTTTTTTCTTACTTAAGGAAAAGAAAAATGCCTTTTCCAGGATCCAATAAGAGAATAGGTGAAAATAAGCTTTGGTTCAGTTTGAAATTTATGATGGATTGGTAGGTAAATTATTCATTAAATGAAAATGAATAATCTATGAAACTAATCAAGCCAGTCTAGTACCATTACTTGGCAGATGACAAATTTGGCCAGATTAGAATTGCCATATTTGATGCTGGGTATAGGCATGATCTAGAAAACAATGGGAAGACTTGAAATCTGAACGTAGAAGATGTGTCTATTAGACGTGGGCAGATTCTAATGGTGGTAAATGGGCGAGAAGGTGGAGAACTGACAGAACTAAAAGTTTTTAAAAGCAATCCAGTCTGGAAGGTCGGGTTCTACATGCTACCCAACTTGCTAGACCACCGAGTATCTTTTTGGAACCCAAAGTAACATGACTAATTTTAGCAGAATATACTCCTGCTTAATTTTGAAGTCTTTTGTTAAGTACAGAGGGAGATAGTGAGCAAATCCTGGATACCATGCTGCACTGGTAACTTGGTAAGACTGACCACTATTTCTTGAACCTGCAATTATGTATTCATCAGTGCTTTATTCCATCAATGTTTTCTTTTCCTGGTCTCTTTAGAGAGTGCTTAGTCATTAGCATCATCCTTCCAAGAAAAAAAGAGCAAGTACGTGGTTTACAGATGGCTACCTTCTTTCTGGGTCGTCACATGACAGAGACCAGAGAAAGGAGGCAAGCTCTCCTTTGTCTCTTCTTACAAGGGCAAAAATTCCATCATGAGGGCTCTACCTTCATGACCTAGTTACTTCCTGGAGTTCCCATCTCCATTTATATCATACTGGTAATTAGAGTCTCAACATATGAATTTTGAGGGGGCACAAACATTCAGTTAATAGCCCTTACCAAAAGCACCTAGCTAAGAATATTTTGTTTACAAATTCCTCAACTCAGTGGAATTAAATGTAGATCTATTGTCATAAACTGTATTTCTGGCTGTTTCTATATTATGAGCAATTAGTACAGAGATAAAAAAAAAAGGAGTGTTGCCTTTGAGCTGATGATTACTTCAATCAAGTTTGCTTTATTGCCCAAAAAACTGCAAAATAATGTGCCTTCTTAAACCAAAGCATTGGTAATTTCCTATGGAAAAAGAATTGGGGTGTGTTATATTTAGGGAAATGGCATGTTCATTCTTATACAAATATTTAGTTTTCTTCTGTGTGTCACACTACTTTGTATCTGCTCATTTTTTATGTTTCAGAAACCCATTCCGGGCTTCTCACCAAAGCTTTTTGGCTTATAATTTTTGTCTATGCTACACATTATGTGGCCATGGGAACCCTAGGACCGCCTTTGGAAAACAGTGTGATTTTCCTATAAAAAGTGTCTTGATGGGTACAGATTTGGCGATGGCCTTCAGAGGATTTGATTTCTTCCTGTAATTTTCCTTAGACAGTCCCTCCACACCCAGGAGCGTTCCTGGTTTTCATTCTATGGTTTGTGAATTTTTGTCACTCTCAAATTTCTTCTTTTCCCAGTATCTACATGCTATGACCTTGCTTTGGGAAAGGGCTAGAATCAGTACGGCTGGGTAGGTGCGGGTGCCTGACTGGGCAGAACATATGATATTAGCACAGTCTGTCTTTTCCAAACCAAGGAATGAAGTGTCAAAGAGGAAATGAACTCTCATAAAGAGGAAAAAAGTACAGAATAACTTTACATAAATTACAAGTGCTGTTTTGACACTTACGACAACTTTTTGCTCTTTTCTATTCTTCCTTTTTTGGCATTTTCCTATCTTCTTGCTGGCCTGCCCTGTTCTTTTGGGGGTTCCTCAACTAGAGCCATGGTTCTCAAACTTTAGCATACATCAGATTATCTTGAGGGCTTGTTACAATACAGATTGCAGACCCTCTCCTCCAGAGTTTCTAGTCCAGTAGGTTTTGGGGGGTTCAAGGATTCACATGTCTAATAAATTCCCAGGTGCAGTTGATGCTGATGGTCCAGGGCCACACTTTGAGAGACGATAGTCTGGAGATTGTGTTTTATCATCTTAACATTTTCATTCATTTATTAATTATTTCATTCACTCACTCATTCAGTCAGCATTTATTGGGATATCACTGGCCTTTAGTGGGTCTTTAATAAATGGTAAGTTGTTGTGCATTTCCCTGAGTCTCAGCAGCCTACGAGTACTAAGCACTCTTTAGTGGGAGGACTTAAACTGCACGGACTCTTACCCTCTCCTGCATAAAACAAGACCTCCAGCACCTCTCAAACAAGCATGCAACTGTGTCACAGAATGCCAGGGTTTGTCACTCAAATGCTTATCACCCAGTCATTTCCAGTTACCACATTCCAGCTTCTCATGGATGTTTTCTGTCTGTGCAGCTAGTAAGGTTGACTGACTCACTGCTGAGCCTGCTGTTGCTGCTGCTGCCTTCCACGTGAAGCATGAGGGTCTGTGCCAGGGGTGCCGCCTGCCAGGGCTTCCCAAAAAAGCGGTCAGGAAAATGGGGTCATCCCTGATCTGCTTCACATTTCCTTGCCTGGAAACCACAGAGGGCTGCTGATGCCTCGACATATCACAGAACAAGATGTGAAAATATATCCATCTGTGTTTGTCTGTGGTTATTTCCTGGGGCTTGAATCTACAGGACTGGGAAGGTGGGAATGGGTGGCTGGGCAGAGAATGTGATATTAACACTTTCTGTCTTTTCTAACCCGGCTTCTCTATCAGTTCATGAAACGTGCGTGTGCAGTTTTCACACCCCGACGACTTCTCAGATATGCAACACATGTCTGAATCACAGTGGGGGGCACAGCTGAGTCTCAGAACGTCTAGATGCAAATGAAAAAAAGGCCCCCAAATTTCTGTCTAGCTTCTTCCCCTGTACTTTTAAGGTGTTTGTTTATAATCCCGTTGCATTTCTAGAATGCCAAATTTAATCTAGTCTAGCCAAGGGGACTTCCTTCCACTGAATGTACTTTGCAGCTTCTTTCTTTTATACAAACTCTGCCTTAGGTGAGGAGAAAAGAGATAATTTGTAGCTCTGCATAATTTTCTGCAAGGAGCCCAAGGATTCAGATGGCTTTATCCAATCTTCACTCCTCGACATAGGCTCAAATGGTTTTGGTTTTCCTATCCCAAGCCACAAATTACCTAGGGCTGGCGTGTCTGTCCTCATTTCTGTCTGTGGCCTGGGAGTGGAGGTGGGAGGTAGGGAATTGAGGCCTTCAGCACCCATGGTTGAAAAAGAGGAGCTTAATTGTCTAGACTGTCCAGGGGCTTTTAGAGGGACCTCAGGGAGTTTCTGATTTACCTAATTCTTCTCTGACTCCATGATGACTCTGCATTCTCGGGGTTTAGAACTATAGAAAAAAAATGCTGGCTATTATAACATATGTAAATCATCTAATTATCCAGAAGGGAAATATGCTCTTTCAAATTTATGTCAGGTTGGCTGTCATACATTTTATTTGTTCCTTGTATTGTGCTCTGTCCATACAAACATTGCTTGGTTTCTGGTCATGTGGCAGGGGCATCCTGACGCAGACACAAGTTTATGTAAATAGAACAAATCCTCCCAGGGAAATGAGGTTAAAGGGATGATTATGGTAGATTTCCACAGCAGGAAAAGGCAAGGAGGCTCATGTTCCTCTTTGCCAGGTATAACAGTAGATAGAAGGGAAGAATACCCAATGCAATGAAATGTCAGGCCCTTCATCCCTTGGAAATGTGCCTATGTGGTGCCCTCCTGGTCACACGCGAGAGATCAAGGTATGACACTCAGCGTCACTTCACAGATTTGTAAGGCGGGCTCTGAGAAGACAGGCAGTTTTCTTTTCGAATGTTTCTTCTACCTACAGCAAGTGGATGTGGGTCGACAGGAAAGATGTCCTTAGGAGTGACTAAATAATCTAACACCAGATGAAAGTGCACATGTTTTTAAATCAAATATAACACAATAACTGTAACTTCTTTTGCATATAGTTTTAAAGACAGATATAGTATAGAGCACAATTTAAGGAACTACAAACTTCTTGGTAGCAATCAACCACCTTTATGACAACATTTCAAAGACTATAAGCCTAGGGGTTTTTCAGGGTCAGGACAGGCCAGCTCGGGGATGCCCAGGCCTGGTGTTAGAATGGATAGCAAAAGTATTAGCAAATTCTGTATGACAAGCAAGACAGAGTGGGTACCCAAGAACCTAGGCTAAAGCCAGGATTATAGTTCTAGAAGGCTATAGGTCCTGGAGAGTCGGGAAAGTTGTGAGCAAGGGTTAGGAACCCAGTGGAAGGATCTGGTCAGCACAGATCCAGGAACGAAGTGTCCATTTGTAGTAGGTGTGTAATCTATGTAACAAGCACGGGCCAACAAGGAAAAGCTTTAATACTTAGGTTTTCAGTGACTGGAGTCCTCATATATTCCTTTTCACTTTCTGAATGGCTCTGAGGAGGTACATGAGCCTGAGCCTACAGTAGCAGCAAAAGGTACACGTGACAGGAGTGGGGATATGAGAAATGTGAGTGAGAAATCTGGAGCCCTACGCACTGCCCAATCTGGTCCTGGAATTTTCCCAGCTTCAAGGAGAACCAGCCTTTATTGCGTTTGGTTCTTACAACTGGAAGCCTTGAAGGATTTAAAGACGATTTTACTGCTGATGAAACCTAAGACTTATCCCTTAACTGCATAAAGGTGTTGATTTGCTTCTGAACCCAGCCATTTCACTTGTAGAAGAGTGAATTATAAATCTGCACATTGGAAGTTTTTCAAACTATGGATTGCTGGACTCTACCTCAGACCAATTAAATTAGAATCTCTGGGGAGGTGGATGGGGCCTAGGTGTCTATATATTCTAAAAGTTCTCAATGATATTTTTCTTTAACTTTTTAAATTTAATTTTAAATGCTGAAAGTATCATAGACTCTTCATTGTAAATAAAAATATGTAAAAATTATTACTTCTCCTCCTTTTCTAGACAGAGGCAGAGCATATGCAAGATATAAAGAATATAAAATGACTATTTGTCTACCTACCACCTCTTTCATAAATCATAAATGGATAGCCAATAGATTGTCCCAAGATAAACGTCCTTTCACAAATATCATACAGGTCAAGAAATCAAATGCTACGACAGGCTCCAGTTCCTGCTCATGTTGCTTTTCCTCACTACCTTCTCTTGTCTCCAGAAAGGTATAAAAAGTTTCCCAGGGAATTAAAAAAATTTTTTTTAATGCTTATTTTTGAGAGGGTGGGGAGGGGCAGAGAGAGAGAGGGAGACAGAGGATCTGAAGCAGGCTCTGCGCTGACAACTGCGGGGCTTGAACTCATGAACTGTGAGATCATAACCCGAGCCGAAGTGGCACGCTTAACCGACTGAGCTACCCAGGCGCCCCAGAGTTTCCCAGGTAATTTTAGTGAGCCTTATAATTGTCTTTTGGGGTGCCTGGGTGGCTCAGTTGGTTAAGCGACTGATTTCAGCTCAGGTCACGATCTCACGGTTTGTGAGTTCGAGCCCTGCATCAGGCTCTACGCTGACAGCTCAGAGCCTGGAGCCTGCTTCCGATTCTGTGTCTCCCTCTCTCTCTGCCCCTCCCCTGCTTGCACTCTGTCTCTCTCTCTCTCAAAAATAAACATTAAGAAATAATGAAATAAAATAAAAAAAATAAAAAAAATAATTGTCTTTTCACTTTGTTTACCTCATGGATTTTTTTTTTTTAATGGAGAGAAAGTACTTTACGTGTGAGGATTTGATCAGTCTCTCTGATCACATAATATTAATACCAGTAATAAGTATTTTGAGTTTTATATGTATACGCACATGTTATAGGTATATGTGACTGTTATATCATGGTAACAAATTTTCATGCCAGTACTCATTCAAGGAATTGAGGTTTATTTTTCCAAAACAAAATTAAACTTCTCTCTTGAGCCACATAACACCCGATGGTAGAATATACCTTTCTGTTCAGTGTCAACAGTGACCATGAGCAATAGATTGCCACTGCTTCCCCCTTCTAGAATGAGGCTCCACCACGCCAAGGGAAATAGGTTGCTGCCTTGGGAAGCCAGGGGTTGCTGAGGCCAAAGATCGTGGTTGTGTGTATCGGGCCACTTGTGGGTGATATATACAGGCCCAAATGAGAAAGCCACCGTGTTGGCCATTTTAAATACTGAGAAACAGCCTGAAAAGAGATGACCTCAACAGAACAGAGGGCTACCAGATCCCAAGGGACTGAGGAGACATCAACAACCAGCGGGAAAGACAGTAATAGGGGTGTTTTTGAAGCAACTGCAGATGCCCACCAGATGATCAGCTTTATATACCTGCACTAAAGTCCAGAGACCTTATAAATCAATTCACGACAATGTAATGGAGTAGCGACACATTTCTACTGTTACTACTTTTCTGTTCCCACTACCCTTCAACTCGGGAATAGCCAGAGAGACTCGAGTGGGGTGAGTGGGCATATGGGTGAGGAATTGAAGGTCTTAACAGGAAAAAAAAAACAAAGCAATCCAGGATGAATTTTCCCTCCCCCTTTTCAGTAGGTTTTGGCTATGCTTTTTGAGGGACAGATGATTTCTGGAAAAGGAAAAGTTAAACAAAATTTGAAAATTTTGACACTGTTTGGATCAAACATTTTGATCAGGTTAGGTGCAGATTGTGTGTGTGTGTGTGTGTGTGTGTGTGTGTGACTAAAATGAGTGGAGACATTTTAAAAAATCCAAGTATGACTAGAAAAGTCATATCTGAGTTTTTTACCCAACGGAGTGGGAAAGCACTACTAAGCCACAGAGCAAGTTTGAATAGGCAATGGGGAGAATGATGAAAACTATTTTCTGATTACATCTGACGGACATTCGTGTCCACTGTGTTGGTTATATCCACATATTGACTATACCAATAATTCAATGAGTGTGTTCCTAAATCTACCATGATACCTCCCCCGACCCCCTGCCTCCTTGGTGCAATGGTGATTCTTCTTAAGCTGCCTGGGCTAGGAGAAGGGCCTCTGAGAAGTTCAAAAAAGTGCTAGAGGAATAAAGAACATTAACTAGCATTTCAAATTGTCATTCCATCACCGCTATCTCCTTTAACCATTACAAGAAACCAATGGGGTACGTGCTGTCATTAGTCTTCTCTTAAAGACGGAAAATGAGGCTAGAGAGGTAAGGCTACCTGTCACAAGGGACCACAGCTAGGAAGAGAAGAAGGGCTAGAAGCCAGGCTTTCACTCTCTGGAGCCCATTCTCTAAATATCCTACACTTTAGCCTCTACTAATCTCTCTTGTGGCTGTAAGGGGAAGCAATGCACTGGTCTTCTTCTAGTAAAAAGACCTTTTTTGGGGAGAGTGGCAGCCAAGCAAATTTACTAACTCATGTACCTCTCATCTAACTCTGAAATGTTTCTTCACTAAAAATTAAATTGCTTTAGAAACAGCCAGCAGAAGCTTCTGTTTGTTACAACCTGGCGTCTGCTTTTAATTTGAGGTGCACTTTTAATTTTGAGAGGTCAGTTGTTCTTCTCGATGTGTGAAAATAATAATATGGTTATAATAAAGCAACGCTGTCATGGCTTCCTTTCAAGAACTTAACATTTAGCACCGAGAAAATAATCTTGTGCTCATGGAAGTGAGCTTTAAGAGTTTTGGAACACAAAGAAAAATGCTTTTGGAAAAATGCTTGAATTCTCATGAAGGTTAGCCAAAATCCACAGGTACTTCTAGGCCATTGTCAATAGTGGAATTGTTCCTCTCCTTTCTCTATGTGGCAGAACTTTTAAAAAAACAGAGAGGTCTGAGTTCGAGTGCTAAAGTAACAGTTGTATTAGAATTTTTTGGCATTTTATCACTTAGAAGATTGTTCTTTCCTTTTCTCTATATTTTAATTCCCTGATCTTTTATTTCTTATTGCATTGTAAAATGTAGTAGTTTTAGGATTATATATCATACGCTGATCTCTTACCCCCTCCCCACTCCAGGATCCCAAACTTCTTTTCCAGTGGGGAAAATGTTCCCTGTAGCCTTCCTGCCTTCTGACTCTATTTGCCATAGAAGCAAAAAAAAAAAAAAAAAAAAAAAAAAAAAAAAAGGAGCTTAAATGACACCCAGAGGTCATCAACCCTACCTTTGTGCCAGGACATGCAATCTCCCCAAGCCAATTACTAACCTGTTTTTAAAACAACCTCCAATCAGAGAGAATCCTTGACTTCTTTTTGTGAGCTGTTGCACTGTGCAAGACCACACTATAAATGTCTTCGCCTATCTGTACGTACTCTTATCTCACCGTTCTATTTTTTTCCTCGTGGAAGTTAACCCTTTCTTACCTTTTTATAAACCTGTAGGCCCCTTCTTCTCAGAAGAGTTGGCAGACACATGTTACTCTGTAAACAGTCAACATGGTAAGGTGAGTCGTAGTTCCGGGAACCTGGGTGCTCTAAATCCCCAGCTACGTGGGAGGGACAGCAGGGCAACGGGATTCCTCATTTTCTAAAGTATTTATCCGGCTGCTGCCAAGAAAACACTCCCAATCCCTTTTTAACTTAGGAGACTGACATTTCTGAGTCTGTTTCCAAACAGGACACTAGAGGGCTCCCAGAGGTTAAGAATAAGTGGAAAATTATTTGAATGAAAACTGCTTCTGTACGGCTTTTGTTGTTCCAGAATTTAAAATCAAAGTTTATTTTTTAAACTATTTAAAAAAAAAAAAACTTAGGCATCTGAAAACTGGGATAGCAGCAGCCAGTTCACAAGTAACTGTTTTGCTTTGCAATCAGTAGTTTTCAAGGGAGCTTTTAAAGCTGAGCTGAAATATTTGAAATGTGGAACACTCTTGACCATGAAATATGTTCTACTTACATGCTTCAGCCTTTAAAAGTTCTTTGCATTACAGTCAGGGATTACATTCTTCCTGGAGCCAAGCATGGGGCCAGCTGTGTAAGTAAGGTTGCTTGTGAGTTCTTCTTTTTCATAATGTGAAAAAATAGAGCTTAAGATCCCTTTATTTTCTTTCAGCTGACTTTTGTGGAAAGAAAAGGAATGAAAAGCAGTCGGATTTGTGTTTTGTGTTTGTGTGTGTGTGTGTGTGTGTGTGTGTGTGTGACTAAATCAATGTAACTTCTGTTAAGATATATGGATGTTTATGGTTTCATATTACAATAATTCCTAATGCAGGATGTTGAAACATACTCTGAAGAAAAAACTGTACCATCAGATTAAGATAATATGTTTCTCAAACTGAATGTTAATACTTGATGCTTCTGCCCAATTTGTAATGCAGGACTTTAAAAAGTAAACACGGGATGGCAATAGATTGTTTTTAAAAACTACCTATCACTTGTCTTAAATTATTTCTAAATGTCAAAACGGAAAAGCCTGGGTTGGTCAAATGTCAATACATTTCTTTCAGAATCAAATTAAATGACTCCAGCTACAAGTTATAAAATATTCTTGGATTTTAGGGCTTTGTTTTCATTACTCTAAACTGAGTATCAAATCTATACATCTATCTTGTGTCTATTTGTTAAACTCTCTAAAAAAAAACATTTCATGGTGGTGATATTTATGAAAGGAAAGGGTTACTTTTTTTTTTTTCCTTTACTCTTGAAGAGGAACTGAACTCGTCTGAGATTGTGACTCAGTTAACTCTGTTTCCATTCATTCTCAGACACAAGCCACACTTCTCCTCGGGGAAGCTGATAGGAGTTTAAAAGGTTTGTCGTGGCGAGCGTCGGAAACATTCCCAACTTCATCACCAACCCTTTACACTTCTACCTTTACTCTAGCCACTGGAGACCACTTATATACCTAAGCAGAGGCGACAGCTGAATTCAGGAAACCATGCATCATGTCAGCAGGAACCAACTGCAGACTTTAAAGTCTGCTCAACATGTGGATGCAGCAGAGAAATGACCTGTCCAGACAAGCCAGGGCAACTCATAAACTGGTTCATCTGCTCCCTGTGCGTCCCGCGGGTGCGTAAACTCTGGAGCAGCCGGCGCCCAAGGACCCGGAGGAACCTCCTGCTGGGCACTGCCTGCGCCATCTACTTGGGCTTTCTGGTGAGCCAGGTGGGACGTGCCTCTCTCCAGCAAGGAAGGGCAGCAGAAAAGGGGCCGCACCGGGGTCGTGACACCGTCGAGGCGCCCTTCCCTGAGATACCCTTGGATGGTACCCTGGCCCCTCCAGAGTCCCAGGGCAATGGGACCACGCTGCCGCTCAACGTGGTGTACATTACCCTACGCTCCAAGCGCAGCAAGCCTGCCAATATCCGTGGCACAGTGAAACCCAAGCGCAGAAAGAAGTATGCAGTGGCATCTCCGGCCCTGGGGCAGGAGGCTTTGGTTGGGCCATCCCTTCAGCCACAGGAAGCTGCAAGGGCAGCTGATGCTGAAGTGCAGGGAGGAAACCTGGGCAAGGTTGGGGAACGACCCTGGAGGTTGATACGGGGTTCAGGGGTGCAGGTTGGTGGCTCAGATTTTCAGCGACCCGAGACCAGGGAGAGCAACATCAGGATCTACAGCGAGAGCGCCCCCTCGTGGCTGAGCAAAGAAGACATCCTCAGAATGCGCCTGTTGGCGGATGGTGCCGTGGCCGGTCTTCACCCAATTTCCTCTAAGAGCGGAGCCCGCTTGCTGGTGCTGGAGGGGAGCGCCGCTGGCTCTGTGCCTGGCTGCGGCCCCGGCCCCTGTGGACTGCTCAAGCAGCCCTTGGACATGAGTGAGGTGTTCGCCTTCCACCTGGACAGGATCCTTGGGCTCAACAGGACCCTGCCGTCTGTGAGCAGGAAATCAGAGTTCATCCAAGGTAACAGCTTCACATGCTTCGTTATTTGCAGCTGTTGGGGATTCGGGTTGATTTTTCTCTTTTCCCTCACTCTCCTTTTCGAAATGATTTTCTCCACCCACGTTTCACATTTGGACAGCAGCAGCATGTCTTTCCATACGTTTGGCATTCTTTACTTTCCCAGCTTTGGGAGGATATGAGAGTTCCAGGGAAATGCTGTACTCAACATGCAAGAGTAAGCCCACACTGTGTAATCTTTGCTCTCCATTTCCCTCCCTGCACTTCCCAGTGGCTTATTAAATCTAATTAAAGCCAGTGGCAATTTGCATGATGAGAAGAGGAAGGGGGTGGAGGCAAAGAACTTGCTGACAGTCAGGCATATTATTAGAGAGGTTACTATGGAAGTAAGTAGAATTTCATTCGTTAGGAGTTTTTAAAAGGAAAGGGGAAATGGGTTATCTTTCTTCAGCAGATGGAATCTTCTTAAAAGGCCCAGAGCCAGACCATGTTAGCTTCGACCCTTTGATTCTTTTACAGTGGATTTAACCTCCTTATTTTGCAGAGAAAATGAAGCACAAATAGGTAATTTGTTCAGTGTATATGCTAACTAGCCCTACGGTTTCTTCAAGCCTGTGACTGCAATTTATTGAGCCCGATTTCTAAGACTCTCTCAGGTGACGGACGATTTGGCAGGTTCTGGGGATATGTAGCCAGTCAGTTTAGTTGCAGGCAAAGGGGCTGATCTGTGGCCATGCTTATGACATATAAAGGATATTCTCTGAATCCTGAGGCTGTTCCAGGCTTTGAATACCAAGTAGCGTGGGTCAGTGGCTCGTGTTTGCAAGCAGAATAATGCCAGAAATTGCCAGTATGAATCTAGGTTGGCCCAACAGGCTAAAAAGGACCACAAAGGGATTACAAACTCAAAGAGTATTTTCTTGCTTTGTGTCATAAAATTTAGCATTTTATGGAGCCTGGACTGGAGTGGATTAAGATTCTTGGGAGTGGCCAAGAACTAAACCGCATTTCCAATGACTTTAGGATTATAATTTAGTCTTAAAACCAGTACTTCTTGAAGTACCAGTGATATACTTGGAAGTACTTGGAATTCCTTACTTATCCTGGTTCATGTCTAAGTGCTTCAGATTCATAGGTATGTTTCAATGTCTCCAGTTCACAAAATAGTCCATCATGATTGTGCTGATACAACTCAAACATTTAACAAAAGGTTGGTAAAAGCTAATTTTTATTGGGTGCTCGCTGTTGGCCATGCATGATAATAATTGATTCATACAATTCATACATGCCTTGACTGTATGTTTCTCACAACAGTGCTGTAAGGTAGATACCACTATTATTTACATTTAGTGGATATGAAAATTGAGACTTATTTAGCCAAAATAATTGGCCTCAACTTCCACAGCTAGTAAATGGCTAAGCTGAGTTTCAAACATAGACCCGGCAAACTGCAGAACATAAGCTCTAAACCACTGGGCTTAGGTGACTGTGTTACTTATTATCCAAAGTGGAACACCCTGGAGTAAAAGAAGATATTAGTGGGCATTGAGATAATGGGTATATACCAAGTCTGTCTTGGGCAAAGCAACACATAGCATAGAGTGACTCTTATTATCCTATACTGTCATTCACTATCCTGTCATAAAAGCCCCTGTGTAGAGAAGGGGAACTCTTGAATAGATCCTGAGGCATAGTACCCCAATATGGCACATCCCCTGGGATGAAAGTCCAAAGAATAAGATAGTGGGTAGGAACTTGGAGCTGTTACCAACCATGGGACCCAGAAATGTCACAGTATCTCTGTATGGCTCAGTTTCCTCAACTGTAAAGTGACAATAATACCTGCCTCATGAGGTTATTGTTAGTGAATCCATGAAAAATACGTGGAATGAGTGCTTGTCACACAGTAAACCTTCAATAAATATTGTCTATTTTTGTTACTACGCTATACACATGAGGTACCAAGCTCACTGAGTCACTCACATAGCCTCCAGTCCTCACATAGATATCATTTCTTTATGTGACATGAACAGGTCTAAAACCCTGGTTTCTTGATTGCTCAGTTAAACTTTTTCAAAACCACGATTCCTTGAATAGATTTCATTCTGTGCTCTGAATATCCAGCATTTTTGGGAATAAAGAGTGCAGTTGCATTCGATTTGAAGGAGAGGTTTATAATCCCAATATATCCTAGCATTCTTCTCTTGTTTCGGAAGTAAGTAGTGATGGAAAGAAACCAATGGGGTTGTATTGATATGACTCTCCATGTGATGAGTTAAATACCTAAGATTATATCTCAAACAATACTATATCTTTCTTTGTTTTTTCACTTCTCCTATGTAGTTATTTAAAGACGTAAAATCAAGCCAATTTCCTCGGGAGTCTATGAGATGATTTAAATATAATTATGAACACTCTACACAATATAATTCTACTTATGTAGGCTATTACACTGATATAAAGTACATAAATAGTTCAGTTCTGCTCATGGTAGGATATGAATGTGGACAGTCTTAGCTTCTTGGTATCTCTGTCTCCATCCACCAATTTCTAGGCTTTTCCTGACATGTCTTCCCTTTCTTGATTTCCACAGAAGTGTGTACTTTCCTCTGGGAGCCTCTTATTCTTCTTTTGGTCCAAGCTTAGATTTGTTTCAGCCTCCCTGTCTACATAAGGAGGTGATAGATTTTATCTAGTTACCCACGACCTATTTCTGCTTCATTCTGTATCATCTCTTTGTATTTTGGTTGTTCATTCAATCATCTTTTTTTCCCACTAGGTCTGTAGATGTGTGAAGGCAGAGATATTTCCTGTCTTGTTTTATCATTTCTATATTCTAGTGGGGAGTCTGGCCCATAGTAGGTGTTCACTAAATATTTTTGAATGAATGCAGGAATATAGTCTGAGCCTGTTCCACTGACTCCTAACAGTAAATCTGTATTTGCTTCCATCTTCCCATACTGAGGACAAGTACTAACATTTTTAGCCCTAAACATTTGTTTTAGTACTAACAATTTTAGGCCTAGATTTCTCCTGGAGGATCTTACAAAGAGCTCATCCTAGAGGTAGTGGGAAATGTCCTTGGCAGTCTCTGTATTATGCAAATAATAAGGTTGATAGAGCTTATTCTTATGAGGACCATCAATATAGTCTGCTGGCCTCACACTATAGTTATTCGATAATGTGTTTTCTGTAGGAGGAAGTGCTGGATTTAGTTTAGGTATGTATTTCTCTGATGATCTGGCTTGGTCTAAAAGTAGATATTTTTTTTTTTTTAATTTTTTTTTTTCAACGTTTATTTATTTTTGGGACAGAGAGAGACAGAGCATGAACGGGGGAGGGGCAGAGAGAGAGGGAGACACAGAATTGGAAACAGGCTCCAGGCTCCGAGCCATTAGCCCAGAGCCCGACGCGGGGCTCGAACTCACGGAGCGCGAGATCATGACCTGGCTGAAGTCGGACGCTTAACCGACTGCGCCACCCAGGCGCCCCTAAAAGTAGATATTTTAATATCTGGGAGAGTGAGTAGTCAGAAAGTCCTGTAAGTAATCCTGTCCTAAGCGTTGTTTCTGTTCTGACTTTTGATTAATGTTTGTGAAAATAAATTCATGCTCAGTACCGTTGTAAACTCTGGGTCTAGAGTTCTTTCTTGTCTAGCAAGAAAGCGGGACACAGGATTAAAATGCGAGAGATGGCTAAAGTCCAGGAAAAGACAAGAGCCCCGATTGAGGGTCCTTGTTCCATTTTTATTAGGATCAGAAGGCTTACAAACATGGTGATGCACGTGCACAAAGAGACAATGAAACTGTGAACAGTAACTCATGGAGGTGAAGGAAGGGGGGTTTTGAAGATATGCGGGGTTAGGGGTTTGCGTTAATATGGAACAAAATCCTGGTTCCAGGGGAAGGTTGTTTACAGCAGACTTAGGCACTATGTCTGTTAACCTAAAGTGGTCTAGGGGACAAGAAAGACAGAGCATGAAACCTCAAGGTCAACAAGGCACCTTTCTTTTGCTAATTATCTCTGCTCTGGGCAACCTTGCCCCACAGCCTGTCTATAGCCCTATTTACCTGTTTACCTAATTTGGTTCTTCCTTCCTGTGAAAGCAGCTTTCTGCCATTGTACTAAGCTGGGGGGCGTTTCCGCCCTGAATACCTAATCTTGTTTACCTCATATACCTTCATATTGGGGCCTTTGACCTGCCCTCTCTATACCTATTTACCTAATCTTATTTACCCACACTTGGGTGTGAGCATACTATAGCTTTCTGATTCTTTATGCCTTGTTAATAACCCATCAGTGCAGGCCCAGGGAATTCCTAACCTTATGGGAATAAAAACCAAGAACATACCACAGTACCAAGAACACAGCTAGTATGTATTGTGAATCAAATATAGATATTTGGCTTATCTAAGTAAATCTTTCCAAAAAACCTGTGCAGTAGAAGTTTTTTAACTTTCACTTTAAGTTGATAAAAGATAGGGATGCCTGGGTGGCTCAGTCAGTTGAGCGTCCAACTTTGGCTCAGGTCATGATCTCACGGTTTGTGAGTTCAAGCCCCATGTCAGGCTCTGTGCTGACAGCTCGAAGCCTGGAGCCTGCTTCGCATTCTGGTCTCCCTCTCTCTCTGCCCCTCCCCTGTTCACACTCTGTCTCTCTCTCTCTCTCTCTCTCTCAAAAATAAACATTAAAAAAAAAATTAAAAAAAAAAAGATAGAAGAAGATTGCTCTCGGTCATACAATGAGTTGGATATCCAGAAAGAACTTCCTTGTCTTTCCTACTTTCATCAATCTGCTTCCTTCAACAAATCCATTAAGGGCCCTTAAGGAGGTCTTCTCCCTCCATCACCACAACATATTAGTGTATCTGGTTATTTAATATAGTGAAATAGATGGCTTACACAGTGATGCACCAGTACAGGCTATGAGAGCCTCTTTTTCTCTCAAGGAGTCAACTACCCTAACCACAGCCAAAGTAATGTTGAGGTTAGGATATACTAGGCACCGTTTTAGGTACTGTTCACGAGTTATCTCATTAAATCCTCATAAAAATTTTACAAGGCGAGTACTCCATGAAAAACGTTTTGTAGACACGGTGGTGGAGGCCCAGAGTAATTACGAACTCTGCTCGAAGTCATGTAAATTGCCTGTATGTAAAAAGGATACGTGAGATGCAAGAAGAGATGTAAAACAGAATCAAATGCTATGATTACATGATCTACCTGCCCCCAGCCTCTCAGATTGATCTTTCCGTTGATTCAGTCCAAAGACGAAAGGTCTCCGTTACAAAGCTTGTCTTCAGGTTTTGTTTGTTTCTTAATTACTAAAACTGTTGTGGGTGATCCTTTCAGCACAGAGCCATTAGCTCAGGCTAGCTTGGGACAGGTCCTTGATTGTATAATTTGATGACTTCTATGTGATTCTCCTTGAATACAAAAAATATGTATGTGAAATCAGTGGACTCGCTGACCTTGTACTGTATACCAACCAGTTTTTGACAGATGCTACTCCAAAGATAACCCAGAAAAGAGGACGGGTGTACTTGAGGAAAGGCAAGGTTGTAATTAGGTAGGGCATGCCAGTGGTGTACCATACTACAGAATCTAGCAATTATCACTGGAGCAGATGCCTATCCTGGGCCTATCTATGTGGGAAATGCACAGTTGAATCGGAATATACCATCAAAGGGCTGTTTTTAAAAAATCATTTTCTGAAATAATAACACCTTCTTCAATTGTGAATTTATAATGAATCTAGTGTTATGCATCACACCATTTGGCGTCTTATGTCTATTGTATCACTTAACCATTATATAAATGGTACTGCATTTGGCGTCTTATGTCTATTGTATCACTTAACCATTATATAAAGCAGATACTACTGATACTTTAAATACTAGAATCCTGAAATTCGGCAAGATTTCTGAAACTTGTCCAAGGACACATAGCTAATGAGCAATGGAACTAGAATTTGTAACCATTCTGTCTGATACTAAAGCCTCCTCAAGTTGATTCTCTTAACCCATATTGCCTCTCAGATATAACTTGGTATAATTATGGGATAGTGGCAAAAATGGGCAAATTTTAGCATGGTGATTTCTAATTTGCCACTACACCAACATGTCTACTTAATTTCTTTTTTCAATTCAACAATTTAACATTGATGATATTTTTATGCAAGACAAGTAGGACATATCACTCTGAACATTGCTGCAAGCTTTTTGTTTTTTGTTTTTTTTTTTTAATGCAAACCAATGCTTACCAGATTTTCTTGTTTTACCATAAATGATCATATAGATGCAAACGTGACTGAACATAGTAGTGTATTTTCTGCCAAACTATTGCAAAAGTCTTAAATCATTTCAAAGGTCACCAGATACTATACGGTGCTGATACAATTTTTTTTAACAAAATATTCTAAAATGTTTATCTAAGATTAGAAAAGCAGACTGCATTCATATAAAAGTCAAGAGCATAAGAAGATCCAGCACCCCTCTGTGATCTTCGATTTAGCAGCTTTGCCCAAACTTCCCTAGCGGTCTGCACGGTAATGTGAATGAATCCCAAGGGACACCATTTTGGTAGCATTTAAGCATTATACTATTTTTCATGCCCAGCATGGAAGATGCATTATGTATGCTTTATTTTTAGAATGCTGTCTTATTGCGACAGAGCTGTCATACCAAATTAAGGTAGCCTGGTTCCAGGAATTCTGTATGTCAAGGCTGCTTAGATGACCAACTGTAGGCACCCCACCAACTTCCATATGAATTCATTGTACATCCCTAGTTGCTCACTGTTTCCCAACTTGCATTGCCTCATTTTATTATAAAGTAGGAGAAATCCAGTGTGTATTTTCCACTCTCTTTTTGAGTCCATGTGCACAGCACTGTATGTGCTGAGTGATGGGGCAGTTGCCAGAGCGGGGGGACAGCACCTGCACATTTCATGTGGTTTTAGGGTCTCAGGTGAGGACAGAAGCATTGTGTAGGGAGTAATGAGCATAATATAGCTGTCCCTACAACCTGGAAACACATGGACTCTAAATCCTAAAAATCTTGGACGTACGTACCAGCTTTCTTAAAATATTTATTTGGGAGTGTAGGAATCATGTTTTGTTGTTAAAAATCTGGATGGAAAAGATTGTGTTCTTTATCAGAAAAGCCCTAAGGTTTTATCTTTAGCAATCAAATTGAGCTGGTCAGCTTAATACTTTAATTCACTGGCGAACACAAGTTTGCTGGCATCCCCTCCAAGCAGCACTCTGTTCCAATGTCCTCTTGTTTGCTCACTACATACCTTCATAGACAAGCGAGGGGACCTGGTAACCTTGTCTGCCAGGCCTCTGCACCTTGTCCCTTGATCCCACACATGGCTGCGATAGAAAGGACATGACTAGTTACCACAGCATAAAACATGCACGTGCCTCAGTTCCATGCAATCTGCTCACATTCGTCTTTTCTCCTTTTAAGAAATACATTATTGAGCACCTACTCTGTGCCAGCTGCTCTTCTAGTCATTGGGGGCTACATTGGTGAACGCAAAAGTCAAGAATCTTTGTGGGGCTGCACCAGTGGCCTGTTTGAGAATTCGGTGGCCCGAATCTTTTGCCACTGATTTCAGGATCCACTCAGAACCTTCGGGATCCGCTCAGAACCTTCCTGAGCTCAAGGTTATGACCCTTCCATTAGTACTAAATCTGTTTCCGTCTTTAGATTGGTCTATGGACCACATGGGTGAAGAAGGACTAGACAGCCTCATTCTGATTTCAGTGAATGGACAAATATTGCAGTCATATTCAGTCGTAATTGATAGCATTTACTTTCTATGTGTGAAGCACTGTTCTAAACATGGGGAAGAAGCTATGAGCTCTCTAATTCAAATAGCTTTGTAGTTAAGGGTATGGATTGTCTTATTAGTTTTCTAGGGCTGCCGTCACAAAATACCACAGGCGGGGTGGCTTAAACAACATACATTTATTTTCTCACAGTTCTGGAGGTTGGTAATCTAAGATCAAGGTGTCCATAGGTTTGCTTTCTTCTGAGACTTCTCTCCTTGGCTTGCAGATGGCCACCTTATCTTGTTCCTCTCACATGGCTTTTCCTTTGTGTGTGCCCATCGCTGGTGTCTCTTTGAATTCTAATATTTTCTTATAACAATACCAGTCATTTTGGATGAGGGTCTACCACATGGCCTCACTTTAACTTAACTACCTCTTTTTAAAAATATGTTTAAAATGTTTTATTTACTTTTGAGAGAGACAGAGGGTGAGGGCAAGGGGCAGAGAAAGAGGGAGACAGAATCTGAAGCAGGCTCTGCGCTGACAGCGGAGAGCCCAACGGGGGGCTCAAACTCATGAACCACAAGATCATGACCTGAGCTAAAGTTGGATGCTTAACTGACTGAGCCACCCAGGCACTGTTTAAGTACCTCTGTAAAGGCCTTATCTCCAGATACAATCACATTTTGAGGTACTGAGAGCTTCAACATATAAATTTGGAGGAACACAATTCAGTTCATAATAACTAGCAATCTAGACTTCTAGTTTGAATCCTGATTCTATACCAGCTGTGAATCAAGTGGCTGTGTGACCTGGGATAAATTAACTTAATCGCTGTGAGCCTTGTTTCTTCATTAGTATAATAAGGATGATGAGAGTGAAAATAATGATGAGGACAGTGCTTAGCTCATGAAGTTGTGCAAATGAAGTGAGTTGATATGTAAAAAAATATTTCTAAAAGTGCCTAACACATCGTAAGGCTCAGTACATGTTACCTTTTATTTTCATCCAGGTTTAAAGCTGATTTAGCCCTTTGTGATGCGTTTGCTTAGATTTTCTTAATTTGTTTATCTGGATTAATGTTTACTTGAACTAAGTAAACAGGCACCTAACATGGTCATTTAAAGAAAGTGCTTGGAGTTGATAGTAGATTGTAACAATATCTACCATTTGGGGAACACTGAACACTTTACATTTATTATGTCACTGAATTTCGCAATGGCCCCATGCATCAGATATTATTAGACAGATTTTCTGTGGAAAAAAATGAGGCTCCGAATATAACACATGTCCTCCAAAGGTCGAGAGGTCATGTGTAGTGGGGTTGGAAGAACCCCATAACCTTGTTCTTCATCACTGTACTATACTATCTCCCATAAGCCCTTCATATCATGTGTTAGTCTCTAAGGTTGTAGCCTGGGGCTTTCCCAGTTAATCACTTATTGGGATTGTAACCTGCTTTTTCCCACTGTCCCGCAGTCTGATTCCTGAATGTAGCCATGATGCCTTAACTATTCCCCTTCTCATGACAGTGATCTGGGGTCAGGAGGAGAGAGACCGGTGGGTCTTTCCACCACCCCCATTTTCATTATTCCAGTGACTCACAGGATTATGGAAACATGGAGTGACTATTGAGCACAAGCTGGATAGAACCTGGTCATGGAAATCTCTGCATATCCTCACCTCTGTTTCTCAAGTTTCTCTCTAATCTTTCTTAACTCATTTAGAGTGAGGACAATGAAATCACTGTTTACTGCAAGGGTATCACACCAACCAAACTTCGATTCTGAGACAATTGACTACTCCTTGGATCTTCAGAGCTATAGATAAAACTTGAGGGATTCTGAAAAATTCATTCATTCATTCACTAACATTTTTTGAATGCTTGCTTTCATGCAGACATCATGTCAAGAGATGGAGGTCCAAAAGTGATTAAGAAATATTCCCTGTTCTCACAGAGCTCTCTCAGCTTGGAGGGTAGCAACAGCTAAGCAGATGTATCATATAAAATGGGTATAATAAGACTGCAGTGGAGATATTTTTAGGAGAACTTGCAGGCATAGAGAGGGAAAATTTAGCCCAGAATGTGTGCATAGGGTGGTGGGTGGAGCATTGTAAAAACTTTCCAGAGAGCTAATGTCAGAACTGGATCTTAAGTCGCTGTGGGTGGAGTGAGAGATGGGGTGGGTGTTGGAAGGGTAGAGAGAATAGAGGTGTGGAAAACTTGTGAAGGCAGAGGTGCTTAGGAAACTGCAGAGTTCAGAAGGAGACTAGGGTTTGGGAGGGTTGTGGGTGGGGATGAAGTAAGATAAAGCTGTGGTCTGTGGAGAGTGGCTGGGTTTTATGTCATGTAAGGACATGGACTTTATCTTGCAGATAATGGGGAATCATTGAAGGGTTTGAAGAAGAGGAGTCATATGATGAGTTTTGCATTGTAGGAAGGTCACCCTGGGCAGGAATTCATGGCTCTTTTATCTACATTAATAAATACTACCTTATTATCTACATTAATAAATTGCCCAGGACTGGGTCACCCTAATGTGACCAGGACTTTGTTCACAAAATATGATTGTTGGTGGAGCCTGGCTCCATCATAACCCGGCCCCCTCCCCCCGCCCCCCCCCGGAAGTCACATTTGATTTCTGTTTTCTAAATGGAATATCAAGATAGGAATTTTCTGGGAGTTTTCATTTATACAGTGGCAGTCCAGAGCAGACCTAGAAAGCAGAAGTTCCTGTCCATTAGTCTGTTCAGAACAGAGAAGGAAACTTTGTTTTTAAAGCAGAACTGATGATTTAGATTATTTAAGTAGTTTGTGATGGAGGAAGTCACAAGACATTCTCCTTTCCTGCTTCCTCAGCTTCACACTTAGCTAACTCTTGAGGAAATACGGAGATTATTTTAACTCAGTCCAACCTAGAGAAAACAACTTATAAAGTGAAAAACAGTTATATAAGTAAATAAATACTTTTTTGGTTGTTTGAATAAAAGTGTTACAAATCACCCAGAAATCTGTTTCTGGTACAAGTCCCTGTAATCAGGATTTGGTTGGCTATAGAGAACCTATACATAGGTTTTATACCTATGTATGCACCTATGCATAGGTTTTATGATTTAAAAAAAAAAAAAAGAGAGACAGAAGAATTCTGCCTTTCTTCTGTGTCTCTTTTTTTTAAATAATAAAAACCTAACCTAAGTTTGGTTCTTTTAAATATTTGACAGTGCTGTATTTTTCAGTATATCATTAGACTCTCGCCCACCCCTGAGATAGATTTGGAAGGTACTCTTCTCAGACCTTTGGGAACTCGGTGCCTCAGTCAAGCTGACTGAAGGACCTGGCTCACATCCTGTGGAGACCAGTGATAAGTCAGGGATAGAATCAACATTTGTGATTTCCTTTTCTACCACACCTCGTATTCTCAGCTCCTTTTCAGCTAAATCTCTTCCCCTATTAATTGTGACATTTCAGCACACAGCTATTCTAGGGTACAGCCTTTCTTCATTTCTTAACTTTGCACTGAAAGCTCAGTCTTTATGTTAGTCCTTCACTCGTTCCCTTCAAACACTCATTCAACTGGCAGATATTTTTGTTTGGTTGTCATTTGTGTGCACACTTGTCTTTCTCCACTAAACTCTAAACTGTCTGAGGCCTGGGCCTTGCCTGACCTGGGGACCTTGCAAGTCCTCCGTGTTTGCTATGCCTCGCTGAATCCTTTCTGTCTGAAACCCATGAACTAATAGGTCTATTTGAGGACAATTGAGGGACCATTGTAAAAATTTGTGTTTTGAATAAGTAAATTAACAACATTTGAAACCCTGGGCAGAAGGACTCATCGAATCCTCCAAATTTCCTCCTTCCTCAAGGCTGTCCCAGAATCTTGTGTTCCTGTTTTATCCTCCCTCACATTCACTGACTTGTTCACATTGACCAACTCTAAGCCAAGAGATCTTACCTGCTTTTTCCCTTCAGCCTAATATTTTTAATTGCCAAAACCCTACTGGGATAAAAAAAATTAGAGCAACCAGTACTTAAGGGATCATTAACAACTAGACACCTGCTACATCATCATTGGCATGACACCAGCACCAACAGTTGCTTTTAGCAATTAGAGATCCAAGACATTGAGGTTTGTCTTCAATGTGTTGTGGATAGTTGTGGTGGAATCTGGAAGAATTCATTTCCTATAACAAAGATGAGTCTCAAGTTTTGATTGGCCTTTGTTTTCTTTGATAGGTTTTGTAGTCATTTTTAATGATGGATTCTGAACCTGAATTGCTACTTCCCTTTTTGTCTTGTTCGCGGGGAGCCTTGGAGCAGTCTTGGAACTTGGCCCATATGGTAGAAAGGGTTTTTGATTTCAGAACTCAGGACATCTTTACTAATTTTTGCCCAGGGAGAAATGCAGACAGACACTCACAACTTGACCCAGCGTGCTTAGCATTCACCTTTAGTTCAACAAAACTAGGCAGTCAATGTTCCAAGTGGAGGGCATTTCATAAATCCAGGCAAAGGAGATTGTATATAGCACATTCTTGGTGAATTTTCATGTTCATCTTTTCAGAAGAATGTCTTCTTTGTCTTTCGAATAAAGAATGACTTGGGAGAACACCAGCAGTAGAGGAGATATTCAGATTTTGGGGAAAAAAATAAGTTTTCTGGCAAGTCTCATTTTTAAGGCAGCTGTATAACCTTTAATTCACACGAACACCCACATATCTTTGAAAACCTGCTTTCTCACCACTCTGACAGTTAAAATTTTATCTCTTCACTGTTAAGATTTCTCTAGAGAGTACAGTACTGAATCATTTTGACAAACCTGAATGTGAAGAGATGAATGTCCCTCATCTCTGAAACACTTCAGGGTAAGTTGCTTTAACCAGTTTCCTGTTTTCAGAGGCTATTTTTCTGTCATCCCTTCAGATCTATCAAAGTTCATTTAATTCTTTTAACAGCCATATTTTATAAAAAGTGGAATTATTTTCACAGTAGTACTCATAGCCCTGAGATCTGGAGTCATACTGACTACTGTTATCTCAAGGGCCATATGCACAGAGACTCAGCAAGAAGACTGGTGTGTGGATGAGACCCACCCCACCCACGCTCAGCCTGAGAGGTACTACTCATCCTACTTTCTTCTTGCTTTCTAGAAATCCCCCTTGCCTGAGGTGCATGGATTTCCAGCAGAGCAGTATGGAATGTTTTTATGTTATAGTCAGTACTCAAAATATTTTGCTGAGGGGACGTGAATGGATGTGGAGAAAAACCCGGAATACTAATCGAAAATGAATTATTCCTATCAGCTTAAAGCTCCCTTTGGAAGATTGAGAACAGCTTTTAAAATAATAGTTTAGGGGCGCCTGGGTGGTGCAGTCGGTTAAGCGTCCGACTTCAGCCAGGTCACGATCTCGCGGTCCGGGAGTTCGAGCCCCGCGTCGGGCTCTGGGCTGATGGCTCAGAGCCTGGAGCCTGTTTCCGATTCTGTTTCTCCCTCTCTCTCTGGCCCAACCCCGTTCATGCTCTGTCTCTCTCTGTCCCAAAAATAAATAAACGTTGAAAAAAAAATAATAGTTTAGAAAATGTATCATTCAAACAATTCGATGTGCTAAAGTAGAGAAATGGTAAATGAAATACAGTATGCTCATAGACTAGATCAGGGGCCGATTCACTACAGTCTGTGGGCCAAAGCTGGCCCCTCGCCTATTTTGAATGCCCTGTGAGCTACAAATGCTTTCTCCAGTTTTAAATGGTTGAAAAAAATCAAAAGAATAATAACATTTCTATGACACTTGAAAATTCTATGAAACACAAATTTCAATGTCAATAATAAAGTTTATTGGAACACAGTCACATCCATCTGCTGATATATTGTTTTTGACTCCTTTTGTGCTATAGCAGAGTTAAACACTTGCTGGGGGAATAGTTGTGATGGAAACTGGATGGCTGTCAAAGTCTAAAATACTTTACTATCTACCTTTGACAGTTTGTTGACCACTGGGCTAGATTATTGTATGGCAGTTAAAGTGATGCTACTTAAAAATATTTAATTATAAGAGAAACTCTTGTGGTAAAATATTTAGTAAAACAATTGTGACACACTGTATATACAAGACAGTCCCAAATGTTTATTTTCTTTGCCTGTTTGCCTCTTTCTCCTGGTGGAAATGTAAACCCTAAGAAAATAAATAGAAATGGGCATTTATTTATTAATTTTCTTATTTGGAGTTTCTGGAACAATGCTTGGCATACAGTAGATACTCAAAAAACAAATAAAGGCAGCCGAAGACTGATGAACTGTGCAATTGCATAATGTATATGTGTAATAACGTGTAATAATAATAATAGTTACAGCAAAAGCTTTCTGGGATGTGCATATATGTTAGGCATCAGGTTGAGGACTTTAAATGCATCCTAAAAGCCAGTTTTAGAAGGTGTGTTATCGCCACCCCCCAACCCCCTTTTTTTCAGAGGATAAAAGCAAGGCTTAGAGAGGTTGCTTAACTTGTCTAATGTTACAAAACTAAGAAGTAATGTGACCAGAATTCAAAAGATCTGTTGGATTCCAGAGTCTAGGCTCTGATCATAAGCTATACTTCTTAAATTTCTAAAAACAATTTCCATTTTTTTAGGTGAAAAGAAAGGGATGGGGAAAATACCAGAGGTCAGTATATAAATAATATAACCAATTACTGGGACAGAAGATTATAGATGATTTTTGTTTTCTTAGCCTTACATTTTGATGTTTTCCCACATTTCCTGAAATGAGTAGATTTGCTTTTAATTGCTTTAAAAATAAGAAACAAATGTTTCTAAGGGAAAGGAAAACAGCCCAGAAGGTTAACTGTTCCAATTGTTTATGTAGATCATTTCCGTGTTTCTCTGAGGGCCTCCTGTGACTTGTTGAGGAACCTGCTGGCCTGTCTCCTGTATTGATTTGTGTTGTTGAGCTTCAGTATTAGGTTTCAACTCCCTTTTGAGTACTTCCTAGCCCTCAGAATCTAAAGTGCTATCTGTGTAACTTTTATCTAAAGACACTGATGGCTAGAACTTCTTGGTGTTTATCTTTAGAAATCTAAAGTATGAGTGTCTTTGAAAGCTATGTTGTGTCTTCCACTCATACTTGATTACACTGGTATCTACATGTCTCCCACTGTACAATGGACTGCTTTTATGTGAATTTTATTACTATGATTTTTTACATTGGTGCAGTATTTGGGGTACACTCATTTAAAATTACATTTATCTTCTATCTAAGAAGACAGTTGGGTCCCAGAAGCCCCCAAATCATTTAGGAAAGTCAAAGGAAATAAAAAGGGGAGATTGATGTTACAGATGAAGTTCCTTAGTTTGGATCTATGTTGTTTATTATTATTATTTTTTTAATTGTGTGTCAATGACTGTTACATAATTTCCAAAATCTAAAGGGCTTCTTACATACCCAGGTCTAAACTAAATTGCCAGGCTAAATGGAGGAAGACTTTTTTTTGAGCTAAACTGGAATGCAGGTTATCAGAATGATTAAGTGAATGCCACTGACATTACTGAGGTCACTGTAATAGCAAATTCAAGACAGGTTGTAGAAGATGATGGTTTCCTGTAGTAAAGACCACACAGACATAGGAACTCTACAAGAAGGCAAACAAGCTAGATGGTAAAACAAATGCCTTTAACAAAAAGGAATACAGTTATAGATTGAGTATCTCTCAGGTTATGTGAAAGGGCTTTTAAAAATTCCTGTGATGTGTCTTAGACATTCCAGTCATAATTTCAGAGGCCTCTCTTGTCCAGGCCTGTTAAGAATGAGTTAAGTGGGCTTTTCTAGCACTTTGTGACTTACTTATTTTTTTTCCCAAGAGCATCATTCTGATTTTTAAGTGATAAGCAAAATCACTTAACATCATCTCTCAGTGACTTTACTTGGCAGAAATGGGGGCTTGAAAGCGATGTTATTGGTTTTAAGCTTGAAGTGTCATTTAATGGACCCTTCATGGTCTTTTCCATTTATGATGACTTCACTCAGGCTCATCATTCTTTATATAGTTTAGCAGTGGAATTTCTAAACTATCAAGAGTGAGACAAAAGCAATTAGGGTGACAGATTTTTTTGAAAACATCATCTATACAGATGCAGTTGAAGAAATGACATTTGCTTAAAAGCACTTTGTGAGGTTATGTGTGAATAAACGTCCATTATGAAGAGTGCTGTTTCCATCAGAAAAGAAAAAAAAATTCCATCTTGCTCCTTTTTTGTGTCTTTGGAGAATATAGTGACTGATGTGAACCAAACAATTTCACTTTTAAATTTGCGACTTCTAAAAATTCTTTTTCTGTGGCCTCAGAAAATCAGACAGTTGTTATTACAAATAGCAGCTCCACTCAGACATTGAATAGACAATTATAAATGCCTGGCTTCTTTCCTATTTCGTGGTAGCTGGCTTTTAGATGTGGAGTAAAACCACATTAACCAGAGGACGTTGTTATTGGTGATTAGTGGCTTATTGCTGGGCCACATCTATAAAGCGTCTTGTTTCAAAAAGCTTTCCTTTCATTGTCCAGCAAGGACCATGAAATATCATCTACTCAAACTCCTGCGTTTGGTAGGTGAGAGATTGAAGCTATGAGTGACTGCCTGAAGGCACATACTGAGTTAAAATCATGCTAAAGTATGTTTGTTTTTTGGATTCTGTAGATGGCCGCCCATGTCCTGTCATCCTCTGGGACTCATCTTTATCTCCAACAAGTAATGAGACTCACTCTTCTGTTAAGCTCACCTGGGGAACTTACCAACAGTCATTGAAACAGAAGTGCTGGCAGAATGGCCGAGTACCCAAACCTGAATGGGGTTGTACTGAAATACATCATCATGAGTGGTCTAAGCTGGCACTCTTTGATTTTTTGTTACAGGTAAGTTTATCAAATCACATTAGTGGTTATCTAAGACTGACACTGAGTTGTAGAAGTCTGACACTAAGGAATTTTCTGTACCTTGAGTTTTTGTGAAGCCAGAGTTTAAGTTCTACAATGCTGTATTTGGCAAGTATAATACCACATTACAAAATTTTGTGTTCTTTGGGAAATATTCAGAAATGTCCCTCAGCTCTTTTATTAGTTTCCAAAGGCGTAATTTTTCAGTTCTTCAGTTCTGCAATAATCATAGAACCGATTTGTTGAGGAAACCCATGAAAAGCTCTTCAAGGTGAATGGTCTTCTCGTATTTGTGAGGTGGATAAACTGATGTTTGATGAGGCTAAGGAACTCATCCAAGTTCTTACAACTATTAAAACCTAGAGGCTGGAGCTGGGTTTCCCTGGGATCTGTTGATGGTAAAAAATTGTCTTCTTTCCACACCTGAAGTTCCATCATTCCACATTGTGTTTCACTGGTCCCTTGGCCATGTAGCTTATGGCCACCATTTCTCTTGTGTTCTTTCCAGTAGTTTTTTTGCAAATATTTAATTAAGATTGGATATTGTAGAATAATAAATATTGGCCATCTACATAACTGAATGACTCAGAATCCTACAGGTTTCTTATAACTTATCTCCTTTTTTTTTTTTTTAAATTTTTTAACGTTTATTTATTTTTGAGACAGAGAGAGACAGAACATGAACAGGGGAGGGGCAGAGAGAGAGGGAGACACAGAATCTGAAACAGGCTCCAGGCTCTGAGCTGTCAGCACAGAGCCTGACGCGGGGCTCGAACTCACGGACCGCGAGATCATGACCTGAGCCGAAGTCGGACGCTTAACCGACCGAGCCACCCAGGCGCCCCTTAACTTATCTCCTTTTGATAAGGATCTCAATACTCTTGATCCCTTCATTCTGATTACTGCTTTTCCCTTTCTCCATTTTAGAAAAACTGATTGGCTGCTGTTGTTGCATTGTTAAGTAGTATTTTGTGGAAATTTAGGTCTGTCTTAGGACATTTTCAAAACATTCTCCTTTTGTTTTTAATTTTTTTACTTAAAATTTTTTTTTAATTTTTCTTTATTTTTGAGAGAGAAACAGAATGCAAGTGGGGGAGGGCCAGAGAGAGAGGGAGACACAGAATCCAAAGCAGGTGCCGGGCTCCAAGCTGTCAGCACAGAGCCCACTGTAGGGCTCGAACCTATGAACCATAAGATCGTGACCTGAGTCAAAGTCAGATGCTTAACGGACTGAGCAAAGCAGGTGCCCCTCTCCTTTTGTTAATTCTGTGTGTGTATGTGTGTGTGTGTGTGTTTGTGTGTGTGTGTGTGTATGTGTGAAGGAACTAGAAAGGGTTAAAATTGTAAGAAGGAAACCAGTTTAGTGCAGAGTCACAGTCTAAGGCATAGGAACTTTCAAGAGGAGGATGATATATGTTGTCAGTTCTGCAAAGCCATCAGTGAGAACTGACCTAGAGAGCAGGCCATTTGGCAAGGAGGCAATCAAGAGTCACCAAAAAACTGTTAATGAGTCCAGCTATGAGGCTCAGACTGGTTTTAAGCATTGTATATATATTATATCATTATTCCATTTAATTAACATACTGTGTGAGATAGGCATCTTTTCTCCATTTTATAGCTGAGTAAAAGGAAACTGAAGCATAAAGAGGTTATTATCAAGAACTGTGGAAAATCTGAGATCTTACCTTTCTTGAAAGCTAACAAATTAGCCAGCCACCTGTTCATAGATGCTAGCAGGTGACAAAAGATTCCTGGGTCAGAGACAGACAAATGACTTCATTACTCATAGTAGAGAAAGTGGCATGAGCTTCATGTTCCTTTGCCCCTTCAAGTCCCATTGGGTTGATACAGGGTGGCCCTGGTGAATGCTGCATAGAGTGGGTTTGGGTCACTACAGAGAAACCCTAAGCTTAGGAAACCCCAATCTTTTTTTTTTTAAATTTTTTTTTTTTCAACGTTTATTTATTTTTGGGACAGAGAGAGACAGAGCATGAATGGGGGAGGGGCAGAGAGAGAGGGAGACACAGAACCGGAAACAGGCTCCAGGCTCCGAGCCATCAGCCCAGAGCCCGACGCGGGGCTCGAACTCACGGACCGCGAGATCGTGACCTGGCTGAAGTCGGACGCTTAACCGACTGCGCCACCCAGGCGCCCCGAGGAAACCCCAATCTTATAGAGGCTGCTAGCAAACCTGCCCAACCTTTCCCTGGAAGGAGACATTATCTTGGTCAGCAGACAAATCAAATCTGCTTTCCACATCAGAGGGAGATACTCTTTATATCTTCCAAGGCTATCTGCTATACTAACATCTTTGAAGAGACAGTGCAGAGCAAAATCTGGTGTCAGATTGCATAAGGTTGCAATGGAGAATTGTTTCTCAACAGTTACCTAAAACTTGTTTGGTATTACATAGCCAGTAAGTTCCCAAAGATTGGGGTCAGCAGGTTCGGCTACATTCCATATTTTTTAACCATTACTGCGTGACAACTACCAGGTTATCCTTAGGTTAATGAAGGGAGTTGATGTGATAAAATGTATTAGCAATAAAATGAAGAATGAGTGAAGATTTCTAGGGCTAAGTAGGTAAAGATATTTACCATGAGGCCAGGTGTTTGGGGAGTGGTCAATATAGATGTTGAAGCTCCTGAGGGTGATGACTAGGGGCAGGATGGAGAGGAAATTCATGAGCTTGGCAGTGAAGTCTATGAGAAAGAAATGACTTTGAGGTTTGTAACTGAGTCACATTAAGAGCTAACTTACACTGAATAAAGGGCAAACCCTTTAGAAGTTGTCTCTAGTGACATTTGTTTTAATTCTGGAATCTTCAACTAAATCTCAACCTACCTTCTGTTTTTGTCATTCTCCTTTCTCCTGAGGGAAACAACAAGTATGGTTCAACCAATAATAATGTATTTATGCAATTCCTACCGTGCATTATACTGTAGAAATTGACACAGGGTAGCAAACTAGTAAAGATGGTTTATTCCTCCATCCCTATCCCTGGTTTTTTTTTTTTTTTTTTTTTTTAATCACTTAGGAAAGAATAGTGTATGAAATAAAGATAGATACCTATAAGAATGGCTGGATGAAATAATATAAAATTTCTTACTGGTATAAGGTTAGCAAGGGAGAGCATTTTGCCATAAAATAGTAAAGAGGGAAGAGTCTCACTAAGATTGCAGGCTGTAAATGATAAAGAGGATAGACACAAATGTGAGGAAGAATATGGGGTTGGTAATGTTCATAGGATATTTAGGGCATCCTAAATGTACCATTTGTCTGAAACAGCGTCATTTAGGGAAGTAGTGATACTCCCTGCCTATAAGAGATATCATAGATCACAGAGGAAGAGAGCTTTTTTTTCACAAAAGGTGTGTTCACATTGTCACACTCTCTTCATTACCTTGAGTGAGTGAGAATAAATTCCAACTGAGCCATGGTCTCCTGAGTGTGTCAGCAGCTTCTATCATCATGTCCATTGTCTGTGGTCTTTAGGATGAATCTAGGCACATCACTAGTATAAGTTTTCAACAAAGATAAGTATTTTAAGTTTTTAAACTATTAATAATCTAACTATTATATAACACTTTCTATGTGCTTAGTACTGTTCTAAGCATTCTATACTAAGCACTGATATATTAACTTATTTAATCCTCATAACAATTCTATGAAGTATATATTATTATTATTATTATTCATATTTTAGAATTGAGAAAATTAAGACAAAGAGAAAGTAAGTAATTTGGCTAGAGTCACATCTCTGGGATCCAATAGAATTTGGAGTCCAACTCATGAGTTCTGGCTTAAGAGATGAACTTCTAAGCAATGCTTGCTTCCATTCATTTTATAGGACAATGGCACCATCATCTTCCAATTTCCCAAGCCAAGAATTTGGGAGTCATTTATATGCCTCGTGATACTTATCCTCACGTGCATACAGTGACCAAATCCTTGGTATCTACCCAATCCATCTTCTTTTAGGTATGGCTTATGCTCCTATCTTAGTTCAGGCTTTGCCAGTTATTACCTGGATGATTCCCTCCAGTACACTCAAACTGCGTGAGGCAAGATCACATTTGGCTTGAGATATTGGGCATCAGGCTGCTGCTACCTCTGCAGAAACTGATTCTATTGGCAGGTCAGTTCTATTTGTAGTCTATCTTCTTTCTCCTTCTGCCTGGGGGAGGTGGTAAGGGTGTCTTTCACATTCTTGATAATCCATGAGGCTGTGATCTCTGCAAAACTTTACTGGAACCTGTTCAAGTCATGACACCAAGATTGGACTTTCCAATTTTGGCTCGGCTAAAGTACTGAATCTGAAAGTCAGAAGTTAATTCAATTGTTCAGAGTTAATTTGGTTAGTATCTAAAAGAGTATATCAAATTATGCATATGAGGATGTCATCTGTGAGAATAGACTTACTTTTTTTTTTTATTCATCCAATATTTAGTTACTTCCCAAAGTGCAACAGACAAAAGGCTAATTTCCTATAGGTGCTGTAGCATTGTATTATTTTACCAGTAAGGTGTGAGAGTGTCTATTTCCCTCTCTGTTGCCAACCTTGGGAAGTGGAAAACTGATTAATATTTTTAGTGATTTAATGGAGGGTAGCAAGATCTTGTTTACATTTTTATTTCTTTCATTATAAGTGAGATTAAGAAAATAATATTTTAAATATTAATTATTTACAGTTCATTTTTTTGTGAGTTGTCCGTTTAAATTATTGCCCTTTTCATTGCATTCCATAGCTTTTCCTTATTGATTTGTAAAGATGTTTTGTATATCACGAAAATTAACCTTTATCAAGCTTGTATGTCTCAGATAATTTTTTTATTTTGTTGTTTTTCATTTGACTTTTCTCATAGTAGATATTACTCCAGAGAAATTTTACATTTTCATATAATATTATATCTTTAAAAATATCTTTTTATGTTTATTTTTGAGAGAGAGAAAGAGAGAGACAGAGTGTGAGCAGGGGAAGAGCAGATAGGGAGGAAGACATAGAATCCGAAGCAGGCTTCAGGCTCTGAACGCTGAGCTGTCAGCATAGAGCCAAACACAGGGCTTGAATCCATGAACTGCGAGATCATGACCTAAGCCAAAGTCCGACACTTAACCGACTGAGCCACCTAGGTACTCCTGATAATATTATATCTTAATTTATCTTTTTACTTCCTGTATCTAGCATCATACAGTGTTTACAGAGAGTTGTTTGTTGAAAATGTTTGCTAAAAATAAAAAAAAGGAAAATGTTTGCTGAACAAATAAATGAATAAATGGACATACATAGGCCATTTTTCATGGGTACTATAATAATTATCTTTACTACAACAATCCTTCTCATCAATTACACTGCAGTGTTTACCTTAAAGTCAAATATATGCCTCATTTAAATGGTGGCTGGGAATGTGTTGGGAGTGCATTGGATGGATTTTGTTAACAATCTTAGGAGAGTTCTGCCTGAAGCAAATGAAAATCACTTGTTCTAGGATGCTACAGCAAGGCAAGAGAGTACAGAACCCAGTTGTTAATTTTCTGTGCACAACATTCTTATTGTTTTACCCAATTAACAAATCTACATTCATAAAGGCCATGCCATTTTACTGGGTCTGTAAAATGTGACAGAGGCACAAGTAACCTTTTATTCTTGAAGCGTGGGGGTATGAACTACATAGACAAAAATTTACCTCTGTGAGGATGACAAAGGGCAGTATTCTAAAGAGCATTTGAATTTCTAAGATTGGGAAGTTTCTATCAAAAGTTCATATAAAATAACAGGAAAAGATTTAGGAGATAGAAAACTTGCTTTTTGAGCTCAGAGATAGTCTGTATAATGGTTAGGAACTGAGATTCTGGAGCCAGCCTTCTACATTTCCACCCTGATTACCAATACTAATTTTTTAACATTGAAAAGTTACTTAATCTCTCTCTGCGTCGGTTTCCTCAGGAATAATTATATTGTTTATATAGAGGGCCATTGAGAGAATTCAATACTTTTACACACATGAAGGATTTAGAATAATGCCTATACATGATAGGTTCAGTGAGTATTACATATTAAGAAAGTGATCATCCAGAAATAATAGTAGAGGTCAATACCAATATAAGAATTAAAATATTTTATCATTATTTTTATTCATTAAATTTTAAGTAATTCCGAAATCATTAATGTTTTCTACTCTTATGGACTTCCATACTTATATTATAGATCTTATCCTATTAAGTTTTAATTATTTTTGACTAGTCTGTCTTTTTTAATAAGCTGTGAATTTCTCAAGGGCAAGTCCCTGTCTTATCCAACTCTGCAACCTTCCAGTTAATAGCAGAGTACCTGAAAATGTCACACTCAGGGCGTTATATTTTTGGTCAAAGAAAACTACCTAGTTATATTAAAATATTAAATCAAAAGTGTCAAATTAAAGATGTCAGAAGTGAAAGAAATAAAAGTGTAATTGCAATAGAGAAATAAGGTTTGTTAAGAGAATTAGAAGTTTAGAAAATAAAAAATCAAATGAATAGAAAATATTAAGTATTTTTACTATTTAATGAAGTTCTTTCTGTACTTATATTTTCTAAGAATAGCTATTTATTTGATGAGAAATTAAGGAGTGTTTAGACAGAGGAGGACTAACAGAGATGCGTTTGGGGAGATGTTTGCTTCTACCTTCAACCAAATAAGTTATACATATTTCTTTGCACTTGCACTTGCAGACTTTTTTTGGTCCCTATTCTGTTCTAGACACTTGGCAGGTTTAGTGCTGGTGATAAGATGGGTGAGACAGTGTCCCCGACCTCAAGAGTTATACAGTCTAATAGCATTAATAGAAAACCATAATAAAATGTATCAGCCATCATAATTGAATGTTAAATTCTTTAGAAATAAGTAAGATGCTATTGGTTCTCATAGATTGGTAGAGAATGTGGATGAAAAACGTGACATTTAATCTAGAAACAAAATCTTGCAGTATCAGGTGAGTATAGGAGATAGGAAGAGAGTTTCAGAGAGAGGGATTCTAACAAAGGGCTAAAAGTATGAAAAAGTTGAGTGGGAAAATTATGCTTATGGAAACCTCCTGTGCCAGTAGGTAATTTTCTCCCAGGTGGCTGTGAGTAGTAAACTTATGTTCACAAATTCAGCAAACAACAATAATATGACCTGGTAGGTCTTTTCCCCCTAGAGTTGTCTTTTGTTAGTCAACTCTCCTACCTTTTACCTGGCTTCTAATGACTTAGTTCCTGAATATAACACATTAGATTAATAGGTGTTAATCTTTGACATGTTGCCTTCCACTCTTTTTTCTATGCATCACTTTTTTTTCACTTAATGATGTGATAATAGTAAAAGTAAAACTTCCAACCAACTATCACCTAAACAAGAGAAATATAAGTTCTCACTAAAAGAATATTTTGTTCTGTAGGAGTATCCAAATGCTAGGCAAAGAAAGATTCCCATTGTAGCCTCCATGATAGATTATGAGAGTCTTCCAAGCATCCCCCACCTTTTATCCCTACTACTCAGTGATCAAAGATCTCACCTCTGACTTTCAGAGATCACTCATAGACAGGTGCTCTGACAACAAGAGACATACCAATCCAGGGTCTTGGACACTGGGATTTCTAAGAGTTTGGATCAGTTCTATTGTTTTGCAGAAGTAGCATACTGCCAATGACACGGACAGTCAAGAAAATTTGATAGAAGAGGATCCCATGATCAGTGACATTGGTTATCAGGCACATTATTGGTTAGAGATGTTGGTGACTGGAGACAAGTGACCAAAGTCATTGTTAAGGAGACACTGGTGATGAAAATAGTGTGATCGGTGATATTGGAGACACATGGGAGTGCTCAGATCTATCAACTGTTAGAAAAACATTGATCGGTGACATTGCTGATCATGTTTCTTGATGAACTAGGATATTGGTGACTGATAGGTAGCCTTGTATTTATTGGTAAGTCCAAGAAAGCAATTAATATAGTTTTTTGTTCATTTGCTAGCAAACAAAGAGATGATGTAAGTCAGATACTGTCTTGTCTTCAAGTAGTGAAGAAAGTCTGGGATTAGCTTTGGCAATACTGGTTGACATGCTGAATTGGCAGGGACCTAAGGAGCAAAGATGGCCAAGGCCCAAAGGTTTGGAAAATATATGTTACTGCTTTTTATTCTTTGTTGAAAAATCTTCACAATTTCTTTTTCTGATGAGAATCACAGTTGTTCACTTGATTACAGAGAATATCTTGCTAAGGTAAAAGACATGGGAGTGTCTTATTCTAGGCATTAAAAATGACCAACTCTAAACTTTGAAGGTGTAGGCGTGCTAAGAACTGAAACATTATGGTTTCTAGAGAATTTTAATTGTATAAAGCTAAGTATGCCCGTTAAAATGAAATTCAAGTGTCCGTTCCTCAAAATCACTCCAATTATGGTTTTCTTTTTATCTCTATTAATACTTTCTAATCAGATTCTTATCAATATAGGTCCAGATGTTGTAAGGGACTTCTAGCTGATCTCCTTGTCTCTATCTTCCCCAACTGCGATTTGCTGTGCAAATTATTGCTGAGTTTATTTTTTCCTACTTTCCTTTTAATTGTACTGATTGCTTCTCACAAGAATGAATGAATGAATGAATGAATGAATGAATGAATGAATTAATAAATAAATAAGTAAGTAAGTAAGTAAATAAATAAATAAATAAATAAAACTCAGAAGACTTCCATTGGATTGGAAAATAAATTTTAAATGCCTTCGTGCCTTACTGGAGAAATTTAAACATATACAAAAATAAATGAACCCTCAGGTACCTGTCATCCAAATTCAACAATTAATCAACTCATAACCAGGCTTGTTTTATCTGTATCCCACGCTACTTCCCAAGCCCACATTAATTTGGAGCAAATCCCAGACATCATATTCTTTCATCTGTAAATATTTCAGTCTGTATCACTAGAAAATAAAACACACCCAAAAGAAAAATTAACAACAATGCCAGTCACATATCCAGTCAATGTTCAAGTTTTTGTCTTATAAATTATTTATTTATTTATTTGTTGCTTGCTTGCTTATGTGTTTATTATTTCAGGTTGTTTCTTTGAATCAGGATTCAAAGAAAGCCTAGACTTTGTGATCAGTTGATATGTCTTTTAATCTATGGATTCCACCCCCCACCTCTTATTTTTTCCCCCCTATTAGCCTACTTATTGAAGAAAGCATATGTCTTGTTTTCTACAAGTTCTAGATTCTGGAGTTTGCTAATTACACTTCTCTGGTGTCCTTATTTGTCCTCCTGTCATGTGTATCCCATATACACTGTTATGGAGTTTATAGACTTGATCACATTTAGATTTCACTTATTTTCTCAAGACTTCTTCATAGATAGTGATGTATTCTTCTGCTGGGAGAGATAATGTCTTTTGGTCTTTCTTTTTTGCAATGGTAGCAGCTACTGATGCTCAATGTTGATCCATCAATTCAGTAGGCATTGAGAGACAGAGATATTTTAATTCCTCATCTCTTCTTCCTTTATTAGTTGGAGTACTTCTCTAAGGAGTAATTTCCCTTCATCTCTTATCTAGTTATAGTTGGTATGGCTGACATAATACCTGGTTGTCTAGTGGTACCATTTATCTAGAAAAATATTAACACCGCTTTTAAGAAACACTATGACCTGGGGCACCTGGGTGTCTCTCTTGGTTGAGCGTCCGACTCTTAGTTTCGGCTCAGGTCATGATTCATGATTTGCGGTTTCGAGCCTCACATTGTGGTCTGTGCTGACAGTGCAGAGCTTGATTGAGATTCTCTCCCTCTCTCTCTTTCTGCCTCTCTCTTTCTCTTTCTCTCTCAAAATCGATAAATAAACTTAAAAAGAATAATAATAATAAAAAAAGAAGCACCATGCTTTGACCTCCTAAATTCCTTTCCATTCTTATCTTCCATCTCTTATATGTACTTCTGCACTGTAGGTTGAAGGGTTAACTGCAGGGTTATGTGTGCGTGTGTCTGTGTTATAGTTTGGTTAATTTACTGTCTATTGGACCCCTCCCCAACCCTCCGCCATGCTTTACTCACCACTGTGCCACTGCTTCTGCTCTCTCAGCTAGTATGCAGCCTGTCCGTCACACTCCAATCAAATCCCTTCTTTGCAAAGTCTTCTGGAACTAATTCAGTCGTATTAAGCTTCCTCTTTCCTCTGAATGTCCAATATCATTCTAAAAAATTTCCACAAGTTTTGAGTACATTAAATTCACAGGGCAGCAACATAGAATAGTAATGATGTAAAACAATAGTACTGATATAATGTTGGCTTCAAATCCCAGCTTCTTCAATAGTTAGCTCTGTAATCTTGGGCAAGTTCATAATCTCTGAGCTTTGCTTTCTTTATTACTTAAATGGAGAAAGGCGACTTTAGTTGGAGACTGATGTGAAATGAAATGCTTATCACATGAAATGCTTATCATGGTACCTGCCTCCCTATGGTCTGAATGTTTGTATCTCACCAAAATTCATATGTTGAATCTCAGCCCCCATGGTGATGATATTAGGAGGTAGGGCCTTTGGGAGGTGACGAGGTCATGAGGGCAGAGCCCTATGAGTGGGATTAGTACTGTTGTAAAAGAGGCCTGACAGAACTCCCAAGTCTCTTCTACCAGGTGAGGACAGGGTGAGATGTTGGCAGTTTGCAATTGGGAAGAGGACCTTTACCCAAAAGAGATGATGTTGGCACCCTGTTGTCATACTTCCAGCCTCCAGAACTGTGAGAAATGAATGTTTAAGAACAACCCAGACTGTGGTATTTTGTTAAGGCAGTGTACATGGACTAAGGCACTGGCAGATAGCAAGTACTCAATAGATCAGCTCAGATATCATCTAGAATCACCCTGTTTATAAGAATTTGAATGTATATATGTACACATAGCTATGATTTCTTGAATCTCCAAATACTGCAAGTCTTTAGTAGTAGGGCTCATGTAGGTTTTTCTGTGAATTTTCTGCAATAAAGAGATGCTCACTATATAGCATTTGATGCTGTAGGAAACCATGTGATCCTATGAGGTTGTTTCCATGGACCTGCTGCTCAGGTCAAGTTGGGGTAAAAGGCTTGTCATTTTTTGCACAGATGGGGGAACTTCAGGAAAACCTCCTTACATGTCTGTTAACTGAAAGGTTCTCAGCCTACAGAACCTGGGAAACTAGTTGGGATTATATTCTGAGATTCTGTTTCTCAATGTCTCCATTCCCTTTGTTGAGACGATGAAAACAAAACAAAACAAAACAAAAACACCTCAAAGAACAAAGACTAACATAACAAACACAATGTTTCCACCTTCTAGGATTATCCTGTCAACTTTTTTTTTGCATATTTGCTTTTATAATTTAAAATATAATTATAATTATATAATTATAATTATATAATTAATAATAAATATAGTAAATAACACATAATAAATAAATAATAAATAATAAATATTAATAAAAATAATAATAAATATAATTATAATTATATAATTATAATTATATTTATTATATATTTATTATATACTTATAATTTAAAATATATTTTAAAAATATAAACACATTAAAAATACTTCAAGTTCCCTTTGGCCATGTCTTCAAGTCCCCTTCCTGCACTCTCTCCAAACAGATGATCACAGTCATGAGATGAGTGTGCATGTTTTCAGCCAATTGAAAAATAATTTTATATGCATAGTAAGTGGATATTTGTGTGTTTTTAAAAACTTAGATACTTTAAATGCAGTTGACCACATATTACTCCTATGCTTTTAAAAATTCGAGAGAGGCAGGGTTCTCTGAGGTTTTATGATGCCAATAAAAGGGGTGGTGTGGGAGGTGGATATTAGAAAGATTCTATTCCTGAGAACATCGATCTAAAGGTCAGAAGCCAAGAAATATTCCCTAGGTTGAAACAGCCTCTTAATGTAACAAATACCTTAAGGCATTTATTTGTTGCTTTTGGCCACTTCAACATCATGTGAAAGGCTTTCTTGGCTTCGGAGGTGTTTTATTTAAATAGTTTGCTTTATAACCATTTGTTCTGTTTCCTGTTTGCATAGCATAGTACTTTTTATTTTACTTTATAAACAAAACCCAGGAATTATAAGCATACAGGGTACTGCTTTTGAGGTTCAATTCAATTCAACAAACTTGAATTGAGGAATTTCTGTGTTCTGTCTAGACAATTCCTAATCAATCTGTGAGGCTCAGTCATCATTTGAGATTTTGAGACTTGGCTTTGAATCTGACACAATGTCATTTCTATGCCTGGGAACTATTGTACTCTTGTTTCTCAGTGTAATTCCTCTCCAGATGTCCTCTTGGTTAATCCACACAGTCAATTCCCCTTTGACTATTCATGGAATACATCCCATTTACACATGCTCGCTCCTTCAGAATCCTGTCTTCCAAAGGCAGTCTGATAAAAGTCTTTGGAAGTCTGTGAAATCTGTCCCCCTCACTGAAGAAACTGACCTGCCAGCTTGTACCTGTCCCCTTAGCAGTTAGGCCTCAAAACCTTGGAGAGATTATGAAACCAAAAGTAGAATTGTATTGGCCTGTACTTCAAAAGGCAAATAGTTTCACTTTTTCTGAACTTCAAGTGGAATGTACGTCTGCTGCTAAAAACTTTCTACAGCAATATGACAGGATTGAGAAAGTAAACACAAAGGCACTGGCCTGTGAATCTCTGTTTTGGGCTTTGACATCATTGTTCTAGTGAAGGCCTGACTTTTAGAAACTGCGTTCTCTTACTTCACAGCATTTAAGCTATTTTTTTGATTTTTCATGGAGACAACTTTGAAGAGAAACAGTTGTCTAGCCATACTGACCCTGGTTTATCACAGAAGCATGGCTTATTCGCTACCTGGCCTTTACAACAAGAATGCATTTCTCTGGATCCTGGTCTACTTCCTGCGTTAAGACTGCTCTGTGTTTCAAAGCATATCCCTCCTGTTAAGGATCATACGGGTTCCTCAGATGTCTGCTTCCAACTTAAAAGCTTTTAGAATTTTATATATTCTTTCCGCCTACTGTCTAGCATTTATTCTCAGAGATTTCTGGCATTGATTATACTTAAAGCCTAATTTGCATAAAACGTGGACTAGGAAATTGACTCACAGAGTCTGCTCTTTTATCAGTCTGAATCAAAGAGGAAAATGTCTGGTCAGGTAAGTTATATTCATAAGCTTCATATTGCTAAGTGACAACCAACTGAGCATTCTGGGGTCAATTCTAATTTAATTATTAATCAAAAGTGCAGTATATGTTATTTAATGATATGCCATTTTTACTTATTTCAACTCTTGCCATGGAATTTATAGACTGGGCTGAAATTGATTAGTGCATAATTACTATGCCTCAATCCTAAATCTTGTATACATAGCTGGGCTGGAGAGATCAATGATTTGAGGCAGCCTGTGTGATTCCATAACAACCTTTCAATATTCAAAGATTGTTTAATGCATCATTTGAGCTAGCTTTGGGATTGGCTTCCCCACTAATCCTATGCCACTGAACCACAGACAATTTGAAACCAACCTTAACTGCTGTGTTCCAGGAAAATAGGAGGTCTAAGCACCGGACCTGCATAAAGCCACCAGGAAGCAAATAAGAAAAGCACGGAAAACTCAATATAAATTGTATTTTCATAGGAACACTTGAGAGGACAGGCAGATGTTCATCTGGCTCAATGTTTTTTGATGTAATTATTTTTAAAAGATTTATTTTGAAAACAATTTTGCCCACGGTGCGTGGGTGGTTTAGTCAGTTAAGTGATTTCAGCTGAGGGAGTTCGAGCCCCACATTGGGCTCTGCACTGTCAGTGCAGAGCCTGCTTGAGATTCTCTCTCCCTCTCTGTCTCTCTCTCTCTCTCGTCTCTCAAAATAAATAAGTAAACATGAAAAAAAAAATAATTTTGCCCAATGAAGTAGATTCAGAGAGGGTTAAGTGAGAGCTGGTGCATAAAGATGCTGTTAGTTCCGTGCCCTTGGCAACCATATTCAAGTGTTTGTTTATGGACATAAATAACTAAGAGATAAATGGAACTTGAAAAAATTATTACCAGATGGGATTGTTTAGGGCAATGGCTTTCTTGTGGCTATTTCAGGGGGTCCGTGAGGTCAACAGTATTTCCATAATAATGTTGAGACTGTTTTTTGCTTTTTTCATTATGTGGATATTCTCAGTAGTGGGTGAATCTGTTGGTGCCTCAGCATGAATCAAAGCTGGCACCAAATTGTACCAACAGCTGTCCTACTCTTCATTGCCACTGTGCTCACATGAAAAAATACAGGAAAAAAAATGCCTGATTCACTTAAGAATTTCCTTGATGAAGCAACGAAACTATTGATTTTCTTAAATCTCTACTGTAAATATACATCTTTTAAAAATTCTGTGTGGTAACATGGGAAGAATGCCTAAGGCACTTGTAATGCCTCCCACAGTGCAATGTTTGTCTTGAGGAAAACTGCTTATGCAATTGTTTGAATTGTGAGCTGAACTAGCTGCTTTTTTCATTAAACATCATTTTAACTTGATAAAACAATTCCATTTCTCTTATTAATTTTGTTGGAAAGTGTAGCAATTTCTTTCAAACAGTTTAACATTTGGTGGATGTATCAGTGTTATTTTTAATTTTAATTTTTTTCAAAAATTATTTATTTGTTATTTTTAAAGCTTTTATTTAAATTCTAGTTAGTTAACATATAGTGTAATGTTGGTTTTAAGAGCAGAATTTAGTGATTCATCACTTACATATAATACCCAGTGCTCATCACAAGTGCCCCCCAGTGTTATTTTTAAATGAATTAATACATAGGTAGTTAATGTTTTTTAGGTTTAAATTCTATATAGTAAGTAGCCCACATAAATTAATCCCTTTTGGTGTCTTCAATGACTGTATGTGTCAAAGGTTCTTAAAGAAACTTTGAGAAGCGTGGCCTAGCGTCATTTTTCTGAAATAAACTTCCCTTTGTATAGTAGCTTATAACTTCACAAGTGTTACAGCTCTGTGATTCTAAGATTCTGTGATTTTGATTTTAAGATTCTGAGCTTTTTACAAGAAAATGGATAGAGGAAAACATGGAGGTCTTGTCTAAGGAGAGGTCTTTTGGTAGTTAGCTATCTGCATTAGATAGGTTTCAATAGGTGAGCTGAGTGAAGCCGGCAATCATTCCCTCATTTTTTCAACAGTTATTGAGTATGTGCACCGTGCAAGATGTGATATTGATCGATGTGGAGGATACACAGTGACTCATACTTAGAAGCATCCAGATTGTAATCTCCATGAAAACAAGAAACTTGTCTTTTCTACCTCGGGTGGCAGTATGATGAGTCAGGCAGAAGTTGGTAGAAATTCACATCATACACTAGTTGTATCTCCTTGGACAAGTTACTTAGGATCTCAGCTTTTTTCTTACTTGTAGTGTGGGGAAAAACTGATATGTATCCTTTTAGGTTATTTTGATAAAGACTTTATGATATAAACTTGGATTTTGTATCCAAGTTGCATAAAGGGCTTTATTTTATAGCTATTTGCTAACTCAAGGAGCATAAAAGCAAATCTATCTTCAAATAGGAACTTCTGTGTGTACATGTAACAACAGTCTTTGAAAAAAGTTTAATTTAGGAAAGCAGAATTTATTTACTTTTTTTCCCAACTCTATTGAAGTATACTTGACAAACACAATTGTGTTTGTACAATTGTAAAGTGTACAATGTAATGATTTGATGTTTGCCTATATCGTGAAATATTTACCACAATCAAGGTAACTTAAACATTTATCACTTCACATAGTTACCTTTTGTGTGTGTATGAGAGAGAATGCTCAAAATCTACTTAGCAAATTTCAAGTATGTAATATAGTATTATTATCTATAGTCTGAGCCTCAGAACTTATCCCTCTTGCCGCTAAAAGTTTGTACCCTTTGACCGACATCCTTTCATCTTCCCACTTTCCAGCCCTTGGCAACCACCACTCTACATTCAAGCAGTACTTAGTTTTCAATAACCAGAGAATAATCCATCTGTCAGAATTAATTAGCTTTTTATAAAAAGAACCAATTTCCATTGAAAGATATGAGTTTAAATAGCTTTGGGATATGCTATATTAGCTTGTGTTAATCATGGTTAAAGAAAGAGTCAGTGACACTTGTTAAAGATAGTAAGGAAGACTATTCAAGATGATACTTGTAGGGATAGGAACCATTGCAATGGGATTTTCTAGTGGGGGAGACAGATAAGGCTCCAATCTGAATACAGCATAGTCAAGTGTGAATGTGTAGCCAAGGAGCTGGATAGGGGTCAGTGGATGGCAAATTATGAAGAGGAAACACCAGGGGTAAGAGGAGTTCTAGTTTAAATGGCCTAACCATATTCTTGCTGAAGACAGACCAGGGTGATCAGACATCGCCCTGGGGTCAGTGGAAGATGAGGAAGATGAGATATTGAGAGTTATCAGGTATCAGTGGTGGGGGGGTTCTGGTTAAACTGATTTACAGGGTTTTGCTAAAACTAGATTTGATATGGAAGGCCAGGGAGAAAGTTTCAGGAGCCTAACTAAAGTTACATCAAGCAAAGAATCTTTGTCACTGTAATCAGAATTGTGTTTTCGCGTAGTCATTTAGATGATCTTCTTTTTGCCAATCTCCTTATAATAAAATACCACACTATTGGGGAAACTAAAATTGATAGAAATTCCGTAAAAATACTAAAAGCTAGTACAGTCAAGTCAAGCAAAAAGTTTTCAGTAACAGTGTTTCCTCAGATGTAAATGTTCGTAATCTTAAGCTTGTTTACAACTCTATTTAATGTTAAATTGTTAAAAATGGTGTTTCATTTCTTCAAAAGAAAGCACTTTTTAAACATTTTACTTATACCAAGGTTACTTTGTTTTTGGTTTACATTTCTTTGTTTAATATAAACTCATTCCATAAATCAGAACTTTATGAAACATAAAAATTATTGTTTTCTTTAGTCTGAATGTTCTTTATAAATCTTTACAGGAAAGTGGGTGTGTCTTTGGCAGAGGTTGCTTCCTTGCAGCCCTGCTTGTGCAGATTACAGAAAGGGAATTTTCTTTGTCCAAAAAGAGATTATCACTTGCTTGGTGACTCTCTCCAGAGTCTTAATGTGGCAGAATGATGTTTGACTTCAGGTACTTTTTCTGAGGTACAGTATATAGATTCTAAACATTGCATCCATAGAAATAGATCCAAATATATTGCAGCCTTAAAAAATGCTTTTGTGTGTAAATACTGTTATTTCTTTACTTATGATTCAGTAACATGGAAGAAACTAGAGATTCTGCATTCACTTGGTTCATATTGATAGATATCTTTATGGAATTCTAAGATTAGGTAGTATAGAGCAATGGCTGCTATTTACAGAGGCAGAGGCAAAAGAGAGCCTGTGGCCACTGTTAGATGTATGTATTGCAAACTCATTTTACTTTTCTCATTGTTCATCAGATGTTCTGCTAGTCACGTTTACATGCGTAGTAATTTAACAGGCACCTGTTGCCATGGCAGCACAGAACAAAAATGAAACCTATTATTTTATGAGGTGAGAGTTCCCAAGTGATACCGGGGTAGGTTGGTGAGACCACTTTTGATTTTGCTTGTGTGTAGTTCCCAAGGTAAGACACTAAGTCTGTATTAACAAGACTGTATTATCCTACCACAGGAACTGTAGCATTTGTTTGAAGTTCCTCTTTATGATCTGGTCTACCTTCACACATTCATTAGACTACAGGGATCCATCTAGTTTTTCGCTGATAGCATGGCAATCATATCCTGGTTCACATCAAGACAAATTCATATAGAAGGATTTTCCAATGTGAGTTAATAGCTTGTAAGTAAGTCTAGATGTTTTTGTGTTTCTCTATACCTAGGGTGGGGCTGTTAATGGTAACAATTCTCACTGTCTTTTTGCATTTTAGGAGCACCTGGGTGGCTCAGTCGGTTAAGTGTTTGACTCTTGATCTCAGCTCAGGTCATGACTCATGGTTCTGGGCCCCACATTGGGCTCCATACTGACAGTGTGGAGACTGCTTGTGAGTCTATCTCTCCTTCTCTCTCTGCCCTTCCCCTGCCCATATATGCACACACTCTCTTTCTCTCTCTCTCTCTCAAAACAGATAAATAAACATCAAAAACAAAGTGAATGCCAACTTTCAATAGTTCTTTTCATAATAGACATTTATCCAGTGCCTACTAGGTGCCAGGCCTTGGATGAGTTACTATGGTAAATTGTGAAATTCCATCTATTCCATGTCTTATTGCATTTCTTAAACTCTTTCTCTAAAAATGCAGTTTTCTTTATAAAGGTTCTGTTTTTAAGTGGTTAAAAAAGCAAACAGCTTGAAAAGAGATGGTGATATTGACTTCCCAATCAGAAACACACATACATACACACGTATGCTCACTGAGACCCTTTAAGAGGTTTGCGAAAACTGAGGTGGAAAAAATTTACAGGGTTATGTAATTTAACTAAAAAAGTTGAGTGAGGGGGCGCCTGGGTGGCGCAGTCAGTTAAGCGTCCGACTTCAGCCAGGTCATGATCTCGCGGTCTGTGAGTTCGAGCCCCGCGTCAGGCTCTGGGCTGATGGCTCAGAGCCTGGAGCCTGTTTCCGATTCTGTGTCTCCCTCTCTCTCTCTGCCCCTCCCCCGTTCATGCTCTGTCTCTCTCTGTCCCAAAAATAAAATAAAAAACGGAGAAAAAAAAAAAAAGTTGAGTGAGGAAAATATCTGGATCAGAGGAATTTCTCATCTAGATTAGGAAGAACATCTTCATTTTATTCTCTCTTCAGCTTGCCTGGGTTCCCTCTAGTTTTTGTTCTTTTCACATTTCCCTCGATGCCCTGTTCCTTGCCTTTTACCTTTCTTCCAGCTCTACATGAGAGAATGATAGTGAAACGTGAAGACACAGCAGATTTTTTGGCTTCCCTTATAGGTACAGTCCTCTCCCTCAGCTTTTCCTCTGCTACCTGCCTTCACCTTCACCTTAGCGACAGTGTAGTCTTGCACTGTGCCACTCAAAGTGTGATTCAAGGACCCTGCTGATTGACTAGTCTGTGACAAGTACAAAAATTGCAAGTCAACACTTAGAAACTTTGGTAGCAGTTTGGTAAAGTAATTTCATCTGTTGATTCTAACAAACTATTTGGCTGGTATTTTGTACTTTTAAAAATTTTATTTCTCTGAGGGTGCCTGGGTGGCACAGTCGGGTAAGCACCTGACTCTTGGCTTGAGCTTAGGACATGATCTTGCGTGGGATTGAGGCCCATCCAGCCCTGTGCCATGAGCATGGAGCCTGCTTGGGATTCTCTCTCACTCTCTCTTTCTCTCTCTCTCTCTGTTTCTCCGTCTCTCTCTGCCCCTACCCCACTCACACTCTCTCCCAAAATAAATAAACTAAAATTTTCTCTAGTAATTATTATTTTTAAGTTTATTTATTTATTTTGAGAGAGAGGGAGAGCACAAGTGCAAGCAGGGGAGGGGCAGAGAGAGAAGGAGAGAGAGAGAATCCCAGGCAGGCTTCATGCTGTCAGCGAGGTCCTGATGTGGGGCTCAAAGCTCAATCCCACCAATCATGAGATCATGACCTGAGCCCAAACCCAGAATCAGATGTGCTTAACCAACTGAGCCACCCAGGTGGCCCTATTATTATTATTTAACAAACGACAACCCACATGAATTGTGGGGCTGAGGGAAAGAAAAATCAAAACCGCTTGGTCTTTCACTACAGACAGTCTGAGAAGCGCTGGTCTAATGTACTCTCAGTTTTTCTAAAGGTGTCTTGATTTCCTTTTTTCACGCCTTTGCTTATTTTTTTAGCTAAGACTTCCTGTCTCTCAAAACACAACTGTAATATCTTCTCCTTCATGCATTTTTACCTAAACTCCTACACTGCAGTTCTTCGTACTTCTGCTGAAAGCTTATAACCAGCATTTGCTGAATGCAGTAACATTTACTATTCTATACAAAGGCACTTGGCTTTTTTGCAGTACCTGCCATCTTGGCTACACCTGAGAGATACAACCAGGATGGGAAGGAGCATGGACTTTGAGATCATAGACATCTGGGTTAGAATCCTGAGTTCTGTCATTTATGAACACAGGGACCTTGGGTCAGTCAACCAGCCTCCTTGTGCCTCTCTGTCTTTGCTTATCAGATGAGACTGTGGGTAGCACCCATATCTTCAGGTTGCTCTGAGGATTAAATGAAGCAACACGTGTAAAGCATTCAGCGCACAGTTCCTGGCACAGAATAAAAAGTAAATGACTGCTGTTATGTTTTTCATTAATATTAGGAGTACTTTTAGAATATTTTTTCTTGCTTTTGTTCAGGCATTGCCTGAAATTAGTCATTTAATCCCATTATTTTGAGGAAAAAGAAAATGTGAAGAAAGTACCTCAATTGCTTTGATAGACCCACATTTTGAAGGCACAGCTAGAATGGGTGGTGTGCAAAAGGGTGAAAAGTCATTGGATTTCTGTAGATTCCTAAGGGGCTCTGGAGAGCTAGTCAGTGCAGTGCAGGCATCCTTGTTTAGGCTCTGTAAACATAACTGAGTCACTCAGGAGATGTTTTCATGCAGGCAAAAGTAACACCACCAAAAGGAAAATGGAATTAAAAAAAGAAACTTTAGGAGAAGGCAGTATATCTAAAAATATTGCCACGACCAACCAAAAAAAATTTGGCTGGAACACCTGGATTTTTCTGAGTATAATTTTAGTTAGGTAAACATTGAAAAGATACATTTTCCTAAAAGAGGACAGAGTAATTTTATGGAAAATGATGGTTGGCAGTAATCTTCTGATTCAGAAGTTCAATTTTGTAAAAGATTTTCCTTGTTTAAAGGGGGGGAGGTTGTGAATTTGAACAAGTTACAGAGATGATGATCAATACTCATAGTCACTTACCTGATACAATTTACCCCCAGTGAGCCTTCTTTGTAGGATAATTATCTAAGGATGCAGACATGTTCATGTGAACTACAGTGCTTAATTATGCGATAGTTAAATGAAATGATTGTTTTAATGTGTGCACTAAAAAGTATATTAGCACCATATTATGGATTCATAGCTATCTAGGATATGCTTTATCAGGCTTTAAAAATAGGTACACTCTCTTGGCAGTAAGCAGATATATATTCAATATATAACTAAATTAAATGCCAGGCACATGGCACTGAATTTAAGGGAGTGGATGACGGTTTTGTGGTCAAATTATTTTGGGTATATTGAATGTGAATTCAAAAGGAAGACTATAAACAAAATTCTGAGAAGAGCTAGGGAACAAGATTTAAGAGCTACGTAAGCCCTTGCTAGACAAGGGCAATAATACAAAGACATAATTTACTATAGTTAGAGGATAAGAAAGACAAAGTAAAACCCAGATTATTTAGGCCTTACAGACTGGTTCTGTATCTGTAGGTGTACACACAAACACATACACACATACACACACTCAACACGTGTTACTGTACCCACTGACTTCAAATGTAAATCTGAATAAAAGGAGGGGTAAACATCTTATGGAAGAGGAGTTGAGTTGAACACACACACCCGTTTTTAATAATAAGGTCTGTTAGACTTGAATGGCACAACAGTCTGTCGGGGAAGCGGTGAAATCATCACAGACTGTTGAGTGATTCAAAATTAGATCAGATAAAGCACTTTAAAAATACACTGTAGGAAACAATCTCATGCTGGGAAGGCAATAAAAAAATGACCTAACTTGGTCTTTTCCACCTCTAACTTTTAATGCTTCCTTGTAGTTTAAAAATAGAAAAGTATAATATTTATAGAAGTACCGAAAGTTGGGGTCTAAACTCTAAAGTGCTTATCATTTAACACTAATATATTTGATACTCATGGCTTTGTTGTAGAAATGACAGAAATGTAGCTATAGGTCTTAGTCCTTTCTTCACTGGTGTGAAATCAAAAACGAAGAGAGCTCAGGGTTCAGGACACCATTTGTGAAGAGTTTGATAGATTGGTCCTTATAACTTAAGTTCTAAACCATTTATCCAACATAACAGACCTTGATGTTGTAGTCAAAAGTAAATAGGATTTATTTTTTCCCATGTATTATATTTTTCCCTGTGTATGCCATTATAACCGCATATAAACATATGATGATGAGGGGACAATGGTATAGAGAGTTTTGGAGAATAGTTAATGTAGCAAAAAAAAAAAGGGAGATTGGATGAGAAGCAGCTTCTAGAAAGCCTATTTTTCATGTTCCCCCTGATTCCCTGATCTTAGCTTAAATAATTGCCAATCAGATACAATCTCTTTATGTCACTTGGTTTCTCTTATATTCAAAGGCAGTCAAGTTACTACACAAAATTAATCAGACTGTTTGAAGAGAAAGGGCACAATAAATTTTTCTAATAGTTTCTGATCTATGCTTTTTTCATCTAACCTATAGTGATTTGCTTGGGGCACTCTTGCTCACCTTTGGGGAACCCCTGTCCTCATGCCAGGCAAATACACTTTAACCAGAAGTGGGAACTTACTGTTCTCTGCAGTCGGCCTCTGTGACCTTTTGGAGAAATCATTGCTGAGACTTATAGCCCCATGGATCAGCTGCCTGGAGCCAATCCTGACAGAGGCCTCCCTTTATCTGTAGGTTGCTTGTGGATCAGCAGTATACCCCCTGAGCTATCCACATGCCTCTTGGCTCACTGACCACCCCTGTCCCATGTGACTGGTTTTATGCAAATGTCATAGTAAATTGGCTTAGGCTGACCTCTTTTATAATCCTTGTTTCTCAAAATATTGCTATTTGATACAAAGTCCACTTATGTGCGGTAAACAGAGGAAGGTCATTCGTCCAGTTCTTAAAGTTTGCTGTGGTAGTGAGACAAAATTAAATGACCACTTCATTTCCATCTGGGAGTAGTGGTGGTGGGGAGGTACTGACCATGGGCAACTCTTTTCCTTGGTGCCCAGCCCACTGATAGGTGGTAGAAGATGTTCAATAAACATTTGTTGGATGAATGAGTGAATGAGTGGGGACCATTTCAAAGTAGGCTAAATTTTGGCACTACTCTCTCTGCATTCCTTCCTGAGCAATTGGCCTCCTCGAGTGGCTAGCCCCACAGGATCTGCAAAAACACAAGGGAAGAGAAAGGATGGGAATGACTGCCAAAGGAATAAAAGTGACAGCATTCAGTCCAGCTGTTTTTTGAATCATGAGCATATGTACTTTCTTCAACTAGCCTTAAACTGTTCACCATGATGTGTTAGGGGGAAATCATGGGATTTTGGAGACAAATATAGTTGTGTGTCAATCTTTGCTACTTACGTATATTCTACCAAGAGCAGATTATTTAACCTCTCTGAGGCTCAGTTTTTCTTCATTAGCGTGGAGAAATTGCCTTTTGTCTTCGAAGCTTGTTTTGAGGTAAATCACGTCATATAGTGTGTGTGTGTGTGTGTGTGTGTGTGTGTGTGTGTCTCAACAATTATAACTGTTTTCAGGTTTTTTTTGAATATCTTCTAGGTGCCTACGTCAGGGCTGGAGGGTGTATACATATTTTAATTAATCTTCTTACTGACTGTAAAAGGTATAGTACAATAGTATCATTCGCATTATACAGGTAATTGAGAGTCAGTGACGTAAAGGAATCTACACAATATTGCATAGCTAAGTGTGAGAACAGAGATTTGACTTGAAATTTATCTAATTCCTAAACTGAGGCTTTTTTTTTTTTAAGTAGACTTCACTCCCAGTGCAGAGCCCAGTGTGGGGCTCAAACTCACAACCTGTGAGATCAAGACCTGAGCCAAGATCAAGAGTCAGACGCTTAACTGATTGAGCCACCCAGGTGCCCCTAAGCTGAGGCTTTAATTTACCCTGATTAATAAATATTATTTCTTTCCTGCCCCAAAGAAATGAAAATAATACAATTTTCCCTTTCTAATTAATCTATTTACCTCTTCTGTAGGGTAGAATCCCTATCCCTGTAATAAACCCCACTGGGCCCAATAGCTTTGTTCATTCTGCTCACTTATTTAGAATCTAACTGTGGGGTCCATGCAAGTAGTGTTTTTTTGTTATCATTATTGAATGTCACATCTTTTCCAAAGATTTGTTCTAGGTTATTTCAGGTTAGATAGTGTAATACTAAAGTCCAGAGAAACTAGGGGATGCAGTAAACTTTTAGAGCCACTGAGATAACTCAGGTTTTCTATAACCCAACCCAAGGAAGAAAACAAGATACAGCCTTTAGCTATGTGAAAGTGCAGTGGTTTCCATCTTTTGTCATGAATACAGTCAGAGATTCTTCTGGCCATGTGTCTACATATGATGTCAGTGGGAATTTTTAATACTAAGGGTGGAGATGTCTAACTTGGATGATCTGACTTTGGAACTGTTAGAAGCTGGAAATGCTTTTAACCATGGCTGAGTCAGAAGGATATGAACCCTGGACTTATTCTGACAGTTGCCTTTAATTAAGTGAGCCTGACCTTATTAGATTCTGGCAAGGCAGCTATTTAGAAAACACTAATTCTTTGGAAATCTAGCTTTTCCAAGTTTTGTTTTTGCTCAGCATCTTGGATATTGTTTTCGTTTTCCATTTTCAGATTTATAATCGCTTAGATATAAATTGCTGTGGATTCAGACCTCGAAAGGAAGATGCCTGTGTACAGAATGGACTGAGGCCAAAGTGTGACAACCAAGATTCTGTGGCTCTAGCACACGTTATCCAGCGAAAGCATGACCCAAGGCATTTGGTCTTTATAGACAACAAGGGTTTCTTTGACAGAAGCGAAGATAACTTAAACTTCAAATTGTTAGAAGGCATCAAAGAGTAAGTTTTATGCGATAGTAACATCTGCAGGACATCACATTTCTGTTACATAAGTAGTACGGTTTTGAGAAAACTTAAATCCTATTTAACCTATTTAATCCTGATTTAACCCTTGAATGGCATTGTGGATCTGGAATCTGGGAATGGAGGTCCCGTAATGGGAAACAGACCTAAGCCAAAACGAACAAGATCACAGTCATGGCGTCACTATCACCAACCCATGCAACCTAGAAAACTCTTGCTACATTTCACATCTATCGTGTTGCTTGTCCCTCAGTGGAAATCCATGTGGGTAAGGGTGGAAGCATGCAGGGACCTCTGTAATAGGAATTGACAGAGCATGGATGAGCATGTGGCAGAAGCTCCATTATCAGGCCATGGGGCAGGGAAACTAACAGGCATGCAGATATTGACACGGCGGGATGTCCAAAGGCACAATAAACTCAAGAGACTTCTGGATGCAGTAGGAAATTAGAGCTAATCTGCTGACTAGGACACAGTATTAAAGGACAGCGGCCATTTAATTCAGGTAGAAAGGTTTTGGAACATTTAGAAATCTTTCCAGTAGACATAGACTATGGGGAAAAGTATCTTAAGCTTACCTATTTGGAAATAAAGGAAACTAATGGGAACCCTCCTATAGAGTCTGGGCTATTCAACCTTGGCTGCAGCCACTGAGGCTGAATTTCAGGCCCCAGCTCATAGCCACTCTTCTTGGTCTTCCTACCTTAGTCAGAAATCAGAGTTTCCGGGACACTGGGGTATGTTTGAGACTTGAAAATAAGGGGGTGCATTGGTGAAAGACTGAGCCAGCTGTGTGAAGCTAAGTGACTTCTAGAGAGCACATGGATGAGTCTAAAACTGAGGGTAGAACTCCAGTTTTCCAAATCCAAGTCCAAAATTTTCATGCAGTAACTTGTGTGGTTCATGCTGTTATTTTTATTCTTGTTAATAACACTGAGGCCTATTTCTTTAGTTCTTCCTAGCACTCCGAATCAGCTAATGTGTATTTTATGTACTTTCAAGACTAAAGGTAATACTGTTCCTATGAGAGTTTCATGAGCCCCAATTTCATGAGTTTTTGCCATGTCTTGCCCTGTTAATACTCGTTTTCACATGTCTTTGTGGATTTTAGGTGAATATATAGCAGATTCTTTCTTTAAAGTGTTAAACTAAGGAAATTTTATATGTAGAAAAAATTTACAAAATGCATCACTTACTGAGTTGATGTCATGGAGTCTTCTTAAATCTCTAAATTTTCTTTAGGAATTAGGAGTGCTGGAGAATATTGTCCATCCATTTTATACATTCATATTAATGTGAATACTGTTTTATTTATGCTTTCAAAGAAGATTTAACATTAAATGCAATATGAGGAGTAATGAGTTTAAAGTTAAATTTTCTTTGAATAGGTAAATCACACTTTGCAAAGCAAAAATGAGGACTTTGCTAGCCCAGATTTATGCATAGACTATTCCTATTAATCAATATAATGCACAGACAGGTAATTTTTTTTTTTATTTTCCTTTATGAAAAGGATTAGTCACTAACGAGATCCATGATTTCAACAGTTTCATCTCATACACTCTGACACAGCTAAATTAGTTGAAGGGTCATAGAACTTATATATCATGGATTATTAATATTTCATAGAGGAAAATGCTTAATTAATAATACTGTGGCCACTAAATTATATCGTACATGTCTCTAGGGAGCTAAGAGCATCTTATCAGCATTATTTAATTCCATTCTTACTCAGATTCATTAAGCACGTCCAGCATTGTGTCCTTTGGTCTTTCTGCAGCACTCATGCCCCTTGAATGCCACCCCTAGCTCACTCCACTGAAATTTGGAGAAGGTGTTTCAGAGGCCTGAAACTTTGGGCTATTTGTACATCTCAAACAAGCTTATATTCTTGTTTTCGTTTTTAAGGAGCAACTAAGTTTACTTGAAAATTACTATTAAACCCCCATGATTTTATTGTGCATTCATCAGTATTTGAATGAAAGCTGGATGGGGCCAATGGGAAATTCAAACATTCCTTAAGATTTTGAACCAGAAACTTGACAAAGTTCTTCCGATGATGTATGTGCTAGACCCTCTGTTTTTACTTTCTAAAAGAAGAGCAGGACATATTGCCCCTCTTAACCTAGTTCAGCAAGGACACTTCCGGATTGGCCTCAGGTTTTCCAGGGATGGTTCATTGTGGTATGCCTTGGCTCTAAAATTTGAGTTTTGCTAAATTTATTTGAAAACAATTTAATATTCCAGTTTAGTGACATGCTCCCAGATTCTCAGAATTCCTGAAGTATAATCTGAATCAGAAGCAATTCTTCATTTAATTGGGCATTATATAATGATTTCTTTCTTTTTTTACTACCTACATTTTGGATTATTTCACATTAAATTCAGGCGTGCATTTGTCAGCATTTTGCTTCTCACATTTTCTTGCATAAAACCCCACATTGACACTTATGAGGATACTATTCTACTTGACAGATTGAAGAGGTTTCCATGGGTGAAATGGAGCTTAAGACGGAGGAAAGTATTTTTGCCCAGCTAACAGAACTCTTTAATTCTGTGCCTCTCTTTGCCTACAGATAATGACCTTAAGTAAGACATTAGTATGTCAAGTTCTCAATGGAAAATTCAGCATAGAAAATTCAGTTCCCTTGAAACATATTCTTCTAGTATATTATTATTAAGAGAAGTATGTCAGTTTGACAGTGACAAAAATGTTTTCATTCTCCAGGTACCATTTGATAGTGTGATTTATGCCAGATTAATGAAGGGCAAAGCAATTGGGTAAGGCATAATATTTCTAAGCAATTACTAAGAATGAAATATCATTTTATCTTCTCAGGTTTCCCGAATCTGCAGTTTCTGTTTTGAAGAGCCAGCACTTGCGGCAGAAACTCCTTCAGTCCCTATTTCTTGATAAAGTTTATTGGGAAAGTCAAGGAGGTAGACAAGGAATTGAAAAGCTTATTGATGTAATAGAACAGAGAGCCAAAATCCTTCTCACCTACATCAACGCACATGGGGCCAAAGTATTACCTATGAATGAATAACGAAAGGATCTTCTGGCTAGAATACTAGATATATTTATGCATTTTGTTTTGTTTTGTTTTGTTTTGAAATCAGGTACACAAACCTCAAGTCCTTTTAGGAATGAGGCAGTGTGGAGGAAGACATAAAAGAAATGAATTTGACCAAGTGTATATGATGGATCTGAGCTCTATAAGCAGACTTAAAACCTTTTAAAAAACATACTGTTCAAAAAATATTTGTTTATATTTTTCTCTAACATCACATCATAGGAGTCTCAACATCTGGTTACAGGTGGCCGCAATTATTATTCCAGTTAGCTTTGTCATGCCATTTAACGGAACAGCGTAAACCAGAGGTGCGGCCTCCTTTAACAAGGCATATTTTATGCCATATTGACTGGTCTGACTGAGTACTGATAGGAATGGCTCTTGATATTCTTTGGTTGCTGATTGTTAAAACAGGGCAGCCTCAATATGACCCAGAGGCGATTCTGCATTGGAAACCTGAGGCTGCGATCTGCAAAAAACATCAGGGTATGCGATAATTCTACATAGAAATGGTGGGTTATTTGCAAAAGCACCAGTATATATTTTATTTTATTTTGTCTATAAATGATCAGCCATCTCTGATTCTGAGCAGCGAGAATCACATTTTCCATTTTTTAAATAAATTTATTTTGTTTTCGGTATAGAAATCATCCAAATCTGACGGTTTATATAGTAGGTAGTTTTGCTTTCTCAGTTTGAGTCCAGTTTATGTCTAGTGGCTTAGAAATTAAATAATTTTAAGGTACAAGTTACCTATTTGAAAATATAATTTTAGAATGCCTTTTTTAATGGATGCTCTTTTGAAAAATTTTGTCATTTTTACAGTGGATACACTATAGTTTTTGTATATTTTATTAATAATAGTGGATTTCTTCAGATTTGTTCTAATTATACTTAGACTGATTTAAATTGATCTTGCTCAGATATTGACAATAGAACCAGATAGCGAATGTATTTAAATATATTGTTTGGCTTATTCTAATATGAGAAATATGAACAAAATAAATTAAAACCTGACTCTTTTCAATTCTCCTCAATGACTAGAACTAACAGTGAATTTGGATACTATTCAGGCTCAAATAATTCTCCCCAAACTCCCTTTACCTTCATTTTAATTAGGCATAGGGACGTGGACATATAGTTTTCATGTGTTGGGTCTTTGTGTTTTGGCAAGATACCATTGCATTTTCTGTGTCCTAATCAAGGGCAACTTAATATCACCATAAATTAGAACTATTAAAGGCATTAAAATGAAGACTGTTTTTTTAAATATAACTATATATTCTAATTTATACAAATGTGTCGAGGCAAAATGTCAAAACAACATGGTAACTACAAGAGGTAGTTACCTTGGTAAGGCCAAGGAGAGAGGGGTCATTTGATTATCTAATTGTAACTTTTCTAGGCTCACATTCATGTACTGTTTTCTAGCATCCTTATTTGCTGGGCTGACCTTTGGAGAAGTGGTCTTCAGACCATTCTTTTCTTCCATTATCCCTCTACAGCTCTGAGTTCCTCCCTCTGATTCTACACACTCAGCAAACTCTGACTCTCCTGAGTCTCCTCTTTTACCTGATGTATTTGGGCTTTTTAAGTCCCCCTTTCCCTCATTAATCAGTATATTACTAGAAAAATTGGCCTAACAAAAGTTTGGCGACCCAGGTTTTATATTGAGCCATTGACTTGAAATAACTCTTTGTGAGGTTGCCTTATACCTTGCCTTATCAAGCTGGCATGTTTGCATTTTCATATGCTTTTTATGGAATATATCATCTTTATCTAAATTTGGGAAATTAATGGCGGGAATTCCCATCTCCTCAGAAAGGAGCTTTAATTTTGTGTCTCAAGCTACACTGCTTTTGGGCAGCCGGGTTCACTCTTACGTGGATCTAGCTTTCCTTATTTCCCTCCAGTTATTCTGACATGCTTAATATTAAATGAAAGGTCCGGGAACACATGTTGATTTTAGTCACCTTTGCTTTTTAACAATGTATTTTGTGTTATAATCAGTGAATAATTCATGCTGCATTATTTTTGAATAATGGATAGCTGCAGCGCCAGGCTTTTAATTTTAAGTAATGCTCTTTTCTCTTATTGAAACAATGAGAGTACGCAGAGCCTTTCAAATGCACTCAGATTATGCCCTGGTTTGGTTCACGTAAACATATTATGTGGTTTATTTATAACTTGATAAATTTAAAATAAAACAATTTACCTTGGCAGACATACAAAAGCTGATTGTTGTGTGATTTATTTTCTTTAAGCTGATAATATGCAAATAAATGCATATCTGAAAAATCTATAATAAAAATATTAGAAATTAAAGATGTGTGCTTTTTATTTTGTAAATGGGTTTTCTTTTGATAGATTACTCTTCTTCAGAAGTTAAGTATAGAAGACTGCTACCGTTGCCCATGGTGAAAGAAACAATTGAACCATTAAGAGTTTTATTGGATTGTGTTTATGTATGCATATATTTGGTATTGTTACTAGTGATATCATGCTTTCTCTTGGCGCATATACAACATTGTTTTAGGTGGTGTGCAAATTAGTTAACAGATGTCACAAACTGTGAGAGGTTAGTTTTTGTTTCTGTTTGCTGGGGGTGAGTCTTAGAATTAGAGTTACGGTTTTCCATAGAACATTCTTATTTATTAAGTTTATTAGGTACCCAGAAATTTATTGAAATATAAAATGTCTTAGGCTTATGTTCAAACATTTATGATCTCTGAGCCTGTATAATAGCCTGTTTATTCTGACATGCTTAATATTAAAGGTCCAGGAACACAGGTTTATTTTAGTCACCTTTGCTTTTTAACAATGTATACATTACATTATATCTAATGACTAAAATAACCTGGATATAGATTTATCTACAGTGTCTTATGACATTCTAATGTTTATCTCAGTGCAGAACAAGGTAGGGCACATTTAGAGCACTAGTCTGAAAATAAGATATGGAAATTGCACATGAGTCAAATAAACATGATAAAGACCCTCCTCTAAAAACTAGTATCATCAAGAATTAAAAACTTTTATTCATGAAAGACAATTTGACTTCTTAGAAAAGTTATCTGACACTTTGAAATAGCCAGAAGAGATTTTTGAGTGTTCTTTCAGTGCAGTGCTGGGCTTGCTTTTGTATTGAATTGTCTATTTAACAATGTTGTAGGGCAGAGGTCAACTTGTAGATTTTTATCCCATAGAGATGCAAATAATTTCTGCCTGGTGGAAAAGACAACCCTAACGGTTTTGCAGTTTATTACCCTGTTGGACATTGACCAGTTTTATATCTAGTCCAACAATCTTATCCTAACATTGCCTGTAGATACTTGGCTTTTGAAATACTCTTTGAAATGGTTTTACCATCTTACTGGTTTTCTCATTAATTTAATTGTTTAAATAAAATCTTTGACATATGTTCATTTTATATTTGCATAAGGATTGCAGTTTCATTCTTTTGAAAATTTTGCCTTTATAAACTTTTGACTACAGAGTCCTATTCTGTTTGCTTGATAGTCATGATTTTAAATTTTTGAAAATGTTATTTTAATAATCTTTCAAAACATTGTTATATACTTTAAGAACTGAAGGGTACCATGTGATTAGCGTTTTGAGCTTATTTTCCTTTAATCTTTTAATTTTTTAAAGATTATCAGCTGATTATCTAGTTCAAGGTCTGACTCAGAGGGGTTGCTGGCAGACTGTTTTGCAACCTAAAAATGCACATGGCAAGTGAATGAAGTCACAGAAGTCTTTTCTTACAACAACATTGCATATGGTTAACTTAGTTCAACCGTTTTTTTTCCATCTTGGAAAGTTACCTTTTTACCATTGTGATTCCAAAGTGCATTTAGTTTACTGATAAAAAAAAATGCACAATTATGTGCACATTAAGAAATCTCTATGCATCTCCTTTCTAAAAAAAGTAATCTGTATTTCTTAGCAGTACTTGTCAAGATTTCTAAAGCTTTTGAGACAAAGAGCTAAAAAATAAAACCTCCCTTGTCAGTGGCTTTAATCACATGCTGCAGAATAGCTAGCTGGGCTATATTTCAAAAGGCAAACTGGGCTGCAAAGAGTGGGACCAGTCACTAAATGAGACCGAAACAGCTGTGATTTTGCAAGATGTGCCAACATTTTCTTTAGCTCCAGGACACCAGACATTATTTGGCTCATAAAGTACCCTATTTTATTGGCTCAACTTCTGTTTAGAACAAGAGATCTTGTTCTGTATCCTTGTTTCAGGCCCTCAGGGGTGTTAAAATTGAGGTCAACATTTATTTTTTTTCCTCATAGTAACTTTGTATAAAACAAAAACTATGATTTAGATATCCTCTCCAACTTTGTGAAATACATTATCATTAAGCTTGCAAGATTCGGGCCTTTCTTAAGAGAATGATGAAATAATGTATAGCCTCTCGTGTCAGTTTTCCACTCTTAATCAGGTAATAAGTGCCAGTTACAATATAGGACGTGAGTTTTGGTGACTATTGCGACAATACTATTTGCTGCTCATATTGTATCATTTCCTTTGTCTTTATTATTGGTTGCAAGTGGAGATAGCATGTTGTGTTTAAAAAAAATTTTTTTTTCAACGTTTTTTATTTATTTTTGGGACAGAGAGACACAGAGCATGAACGGGGGAGGGTCAGAGAGAGAGGGAGCCACAGAACCGGAAACAGGCTCCAGGCTCCGAGCCATCAGCCTAGAGCCCCACGCGGGGCTCGAATTCACGGACCGCAAGATCGTGACCTGGCTGAAGTCAGACGCTTAACCGACTGTGCCACCCAGGCGCCCCAACATGTTGTGTTTATTTATTATTTATTTATTTATTTATTAAAAAAAAATTTTTTTTTCAACATTTATTTTTGGGACAGAGAGAGACAGAGCATGAACGGGGGAGGGGCAGAGAGAGAGGGAGACACAGAATCGGAAACAGGCTCCAGGCTCTGAGCCATCAGCCCAGAGCCTGATGCGGGGCTCGAACACCCAGACCGCGAGATCGTGACCTGGCTGAAGTCGGACGCTTAACCGACTGCACCACCCAGGCGCCCCTAACATGTTGTGTTTAAAGACGAGTGACATGGCAGTGGCTGGTGTAGCAAATTCCTAATTAAAGACATAAATTGCTAATTAAATCTTCACATTACTCTGGGCAGTAATGCCCTCCAAGTGGTGACAACCAAAAATATCTCCTGATATGGCAAAATGTCCCCTTAGGAGGCAACGCCATTCCGCGGTTGAGAACCATTTGTTCTTCGTGCTTTAGTACATTCGTTGACAGAAAGTCTTCCACAAATGGTAAACCTTTTAATTTTTTTGTCCTTTTGCATTCAGCTAATGAAGGTTTTCTCTGTCGAATTCCTTGTATTAGACTGTATTGCCACATTGCATGGCATCACTCAGAGACCTAAGAGGTCCTATGGTTTGGAGAAAGAGATCAATAAAAGAAGCCGTATAATAGGAGGAAGGGACATATTGGGCTCTGAAATAAAATTTTTAGGTGAAGAATAAATCTAGGAGAATATAATTAAGTATCGGGGTTTAATTTTTGGAATGGATGGTAGTTGAGGCAGAAGTGCTTGAAAATCTGCTCTACCTTCCTCTGTTCCGGAGGCCCATATCTATAGTCTTGGAGAAGATGCCTGGACTAATAAAGAAGCCATACTCTCATCAGGACCCAGACAGCTGTGTGGGAGCCTCCTCTGACAGTGTCAAAGGAAATGGAGGGTGTTTCCTTATTAGCAGGATGGGAAGAAGAGTAGCAAAGTGCATTGGAGTGGAATTGTTCCACTGTGATAGTCAGTAGCCAATGGACGGTGAAGAATCACAGTGGGAAGTAGAAGAATGAAATATCAACAGGGTAGACTAAGTAATGCTGTAGTAACAAAATGCCATCAAATCTCAGTGGCTTAAAGCAGTAAGTGTGGATTTCTCACAGCCTATGTCCACCACAACTTGGCAGGAAACTTTGCTTTGCATAAACACCTAGAGACCCAACCTGATGAGGCAGCCTGGATGTTTCCACTTCTGTACCAGAGTGAAAGAAAGTTCTGAAGGGCTTTACACATTGCCACAGCTAACTGGACAAAAACAGTCTGGAGAGCAGGGAAATTCGAACTGTCTGATAAGTAACTCTGGTAACTACAGAGGATGGTGAAAACTTCCAGTGGTGGTTCTGATTATATTTGAGGCAAACATATCCTAAATCTATTATTGTCTATCAAATAACCCTCTTTGGGGATACTCCTGTTTCCTGCCCCCTCCAACTTCACCTCTGCTTGGGCTTTTAGGCCATAGTTGATAAGTTCAATGATGTACATGTGACTTAATGCTGGGCCAGTCACACTCCCTCTGTTCAACTCTGTTTTCTGTCACGATTGGTTCAAAATTGAACACCTGACCTAAGTAGGTCAATCAGAAAACTTGCCTCAGAATTTTAGAATGGTAAAAGATAAAAAGAAACCAAGACCCAGGACTAAAACAATTATGGGTCATGTTCTGGAGATCTTAGACTTTCCTCTATGTGAGTGGAGAAAATTAATTGTAGAGGAAAAGGACAGATCAAGTGAAACCCTCAGAGGGGCTGGTAGATGAGATGGGGAGGTCCGGTGCCTTTTTAATCCTTTGTGTTAGTTGCTCTGGAGGTCCCTTCCAATTTTTGGTTTCCTTGAAGTTCTTTCTTAATTCACCTTTTTGCTTCAACTTAATCTAGGTGGATAGCTTTTGTGATCATTGCAATGCATGGCAAATCTGTAATTAGTTTCTAAAGTAATTAGGTCTTTTTCTAACTTATCAATTTCAGAAATTATATCATGAGTTCTTCCTATGACAGATAAAGATGTTCATGCTCTTAATTTCGCTGACTCTCCCCCACCAACTTCTTTCCTTTGCAAAAAAACTTCTAAAATATTTATCATGCTTACATGTTAATTTTCTTAATATTTATTTTCTGGTTCTCACTTTGTCACAGCTGAATTAATTCTATTTTTGTTTTTTCAACGTTTTTTTTTTTATTTATTTTTGGGACAGAGAGAGACAGAGCATGAATGGGGGAGGGCAGTGAGAGAGGGAGACACAGAATCGGAAACAGGCTCCAGGCTCTGAGCCATCAGCCCAGAGCCTGACGCGGGGCTCGAACTCACGGACTGCGAGATCGTGACCTGGCTGAAGTCGGACGCTTAACCGACTGCACCACCCAGGCGCCCCTTAATTCTATTTTTGAATGGATTTCCTGCCCACCATCAATTACATTTTCTTCATTCTTGAGGGTTTTGTTGGTTTTCTTCATTCATCTCTTTGCTGACTGGCTTTGTCATCAAGTGATTTTTGCAGACTTACCCCTGAATTCCATATTCAGTGAGCCTTGCATATATGTGTATAGCATTCTGTTTTGTTTATGTAGGTAAACAATAGCCTGGTGATTTAAAATTTGGATTCCACACTTATTTTTTTTTAATTTGTTTTCAAAACAAAATACCCTTGGAAGTCTATAGACATTATAACACTGTCACTTGGCATTAAACATTGCAGATAAGATTTCAGAAGCCAGAGTGTGTGTATGTGTGTGTGTGTGTGTGTGTGTGTGTTTTCCTCTAACTAGTAGGTGATTTGCTTTTCTGGTTTTGATATATGTTGAATTCTTTTTTTTTTTTAAACTTTAATTTTAATAAATTCTCAGAATGTGTCTTAAAGTTGGTCGTTCTTCATCACATTTTTCTGGAACATAACAGAATCAACATATTTATATATTCTTTTAGGATGATTTTTACAATATATATTTGAATATTTTTTGGTTCTGTTCTATTTGTTCTGTGTTCAGGTAAAGAGATTTATTATGTGTGTATGGACTCTGCCTCTGAATCAACTGTATTTTCCTTTTTTGCTTACCTCTGTATTTTTTTGAACAAAATGTACTATTTTCTCAAGTGTTTCCTTTCTATCTCTGACTTTATTTCAGCCCCATCTGTTCTACTTCTTCCTGCTTCCCATTAGTCTTAATTTCTCCTAATGATTTTATTATCTTCAAATTTCTTTTTGGAGAGCTCAGCTTTGATCTTTTGCTGCTTTATTAACTCTTTATTGACTTTTCATTTTTCATGTTTTTTATTTGAACTCGTTTTTCAAAGAACTTTTAAAAATATTCTTTGAGACTGTAGGGAATAGATTTTGAAACTATTAAAATTAAAATTAAATTAAACTAAAAAGTTCATTCCCTCAGTCATCCTAGCAACATGTCAGATGTTCAGGAACCATGTGTGCTTTGTGGATACCATATTATCAGATAGCACAGATATAGAACATTTCCAACTTTGTAGAAAAGTGTGTTGGCTGGTGTTGCTGTAGAACACAGGTCTCTGTATATTTTCTTGTGTGGTGGGGTTTGTATTTTCTGTCTTCAGCAGGAGTTGCTTGGTCCCCCCATCTTCTCCCTTACCTTATCTGCCAGGCAGCATATCTAGGTTAGGGTTTTGGTCTCTGCCTTAGTTATCTTGGGTTGCCTTAACAAAATACCACAGACTAGGTGGCTTTAATAACATGAATATATTTTTCACAATACTGGACAGTGGAAGTTCAAGATCCAGATGCCAGCAGGGCCAGTCTGGAAAGGGCTCTCTGCTTACATTGTAGATGGCCACCTTTTTATAGTGTCTTCACATGGCCTTTCCTTGGTGTATGGTGGTAGAGAGAATGCAAATTCTTGGGTGTCTCTGCTTATATGAGTACTAAACCCACAATGAGTGTTCCACCTTCATGACCTCATCTGAACCTTCAAAAGGCCCCATTTCCAAATACCATCACACTGAGGGCTTCAATGTATGAATTTCAGGGTGACACATTTCAGTCCATAGGACTAGCCCTTCCAAATTCATGTCCTTCTCATACACAAAATACATTAATTCTATACCAAAGAGGACAAAGTGTCTTAACTTTTTCCAGCATCAACTCTAAAATCTAAAGTCCAAAGTCTCATTTCAATATCATCTAAATCACATAGAGGGGAGACTTGAGCTATGATTTGTCCTAAAGCAAAATTCTTCTCCAGCTGTGAACGTGTGAAACCAGACAAGTTATTTGCTTCCATAATACAGAGGTGGGACAGGCATGGGAGAAACATTCCCATTACAGAAGAGACAAATAGAAAAGAAGAAAGGGGTGACAGGTCCCAAGTAAGTCCAAAGGTAGAAAGGCAAATTTAGGGTCACCCTGGATGGCTCAATTGGTTAAGCATCTGCCTCTTGATTTCAGCTCAGGTCATGACGTCGCTGTTCATGAAATCAAGCCTTGCATTGGGCTCTGAGCTGATAGCACAGAGCCTGCTTGGGGTTCTCTCTCTCCCTCTTTCTCTCTGCCCCTCTCCCTGCTTGTGCTCTGTCTCTCTTTCAAAATAAATAAATAAACATGAAAAAAATTAAAAAGCAAGGGCAAATTTCACTGGCCTTTAAGCATCAAGAACAGTCCTCTTTGGTTTGATGTCCCACCTCCCAGGGCCATTGGGGTGGCAACATCACTCTCACAGGTCCATGGCTTGGTCTTGCCCCTTTAGTTTGCCATCACCCCAGGGCTCTCTGCAAGGGACCTGCCCTCCTGACTCTCTGGGAGGTCAGCCTTCCCCTGAGGCAGCTGAAACCAGCAGAAACCAGCTCTGCCCCCTTGGCCTGTGGTGAAAATAGCAGTGATCTCTGAATCACCTTCAGCACCATTGTTCCCTTTTCTTTCTGAGAATAGGACACATTTACAGCCCAACAGCTTTATAGTCTCATCTTGTTGGTCATGCAGTAATGGAGGTTGAGAAGTCTCATGATCTGCAGTCAGCCAGCCTGATAGCCTTCTCTCATCTGTCCTGCTTTCTCTTGTCCCTTTTAGTCTAAACTGGCAATGTCATTGCTGGTATAATCCCATTTTCTTTTAATTAGGTCTTTGAGAACCCTATTGCTTATTTTCAAAGAAATCTACACAGTGCTTTCTGGTTTGGTGGTAGTTGTTTTACAGCTTTCTACAAGATATATCATTCTTTCCCATATTTTAATTTTCTGTATTAATTTCAGTGGTCCTAAGAATAACGTTATGCCATTTTTCTCCTGTCATGTTTTACTGAGAGGCCATTATAAGTTCTTAGGCAAGGAAGCCATGTCATAAAAGTGTTTCTTAGAGTTGATTGGCATGTGTGTTGGGAGGACAAGGTGGGGAAGACATGGAGAAATAATTTAGGAAGTTTTAGAAATTACTTAGGCATAAGATAATCAAGGGATGAGGTAGGATTGGTGTAATTTTGAAGTATTTTTCACACGTAATTGTGGACCATTGCATATTTTAAGATTCAAAGTGAATTAACTAACAATTCTGAGAAAAAATGTCATTGCTGTTGGAGACAACTTGAAAAGATATTCTGGAAACACGACATAAAACAGGCTGCTTAGGGCTTTAGATGTATTTTCTTCAAATATAGTCACCACCCCAGTATTATCTAAAGAGGCCTATCTAAACTAGAGAAGGTCACTTGAGTTTGTATTATTCAGAAACATTCAGAAGGATGGATGAAGCAACACACACACACACACACACACACACACGAACATGTGGGCAAATACATGAAGCGATACATCTAGATAAGGAGCTAGATTGTTTCTTTTTCTTTTTCCATAATGAACAAGCTGATTTCTCTTCTCAGTTGATTATAAACCAAACTACTTACTATTACCAGGATTGAGGCTCGGAACTCAGGTTGGGGTGCCCCAAACTACGAGATCAAATTTATATCTCAGGATGTTCTGGCCTAATTAGCTCTCAGTTGGTGATGATTACAGAGTTTACTTGCTAATTTGACTTCTCTAGGGCTTTATTTATTTATTCATGTAACAAATATTTGTTGAGTGCCAGGTAGGTGCCAAACACTGCTTTAGGTCTTAAGATACAGGAGAGAAAAATAAGTGAGCACCTGCATCTTTAGCAGCCCTCTTTCTTCAAACCTTTGAAAATTAAACTGCATGGTTGATATTTGTGTATATGTGGTATAACAGAAATCAGAGGCATCAGCCAAAGTTTTGCATACATAAGAACTAATTTTACAGGGTTTCCTTAACCTTTCCTTTCTGCTTTTGAATGTTCCTGTTAAAAACAGAAGCATGATTGTTCAGATATATTTGTATACATAATCAGAATCTTTTGAGTAATATCTCCAATATCGCTCACAATACCTCCAGCCAATGTATTTTATCATCAGGAATTGTGTGTATTGCGCAGTTTACATTCTGCTCTTTTTCCATTTTGTCTTGGTAGAAAAAACTACCTGTATCAATCATGACAAAGACTACAGAAAGAGAGTTTGGATTTTTGCCAATCTTGGTAGTCTACTTTCAAATCAAGGAAATGTTCTACGATCAATATTTAAATAGTGTATTTGGCCAAATGTTCTCCTCTGAAAGAAATGGATGACATTTTTTGAAGAGTAAGAGTAATGGGAACCAGACAGCATAGTTCAAGAAGCTGTCCTCCTTAAGCCTGCTTTCCTTTGTTGCAACATAATCCTTTTCAAGAGCCTTCAGCATCTCAGATCATTGCTCTATTGTGAGCAGTATTCTTTTCTGTCTTTACATTTTGTTTTTAAGTTCATGGCAGGATTGCCACTTCTATCTTATCTTTTCTAGAAGCCTCTTCAATGTAATTTCTGGCCATTGGAATAATTTTCTGCAATATACAGCCATATCGTTTTTGCAAAATCTCTAGTGACTCTTTCTCTTTTTCAATAATTCTGATTTCCCCCCTCTTTCTCTAGGACACAGAGATGCAGAATTTGGAATTCTTTCTGTTCTCATGGTTTCCTCACTCCTACTTTTCCCCTCTATGTTTTTGTTCTCAAAAAATCCATAGCTTTGTTTCTGCTGCTTAGACAAATGGCAGCTAAATTAGCTTTGTTCTCACTGAATACTTTACAAAACTCTTGCTTTTCTTATCTTTTAACACTTTAAAATTTCTCATATAAGGATAGATGCCATTTAAATCAACTGAAAGAGCTTGAGATAAAGCAAGAGGCAAATATTGGATTGTACAGACACAGTTGGAGATCTGGTTGTTATTTAGGCTTATTTGGTACAAATTTTTCATTTATATTTTGAAAATGATTACATGTGAGTTCCAGAGAGTTGTGGCATGAAAGAAATAGGGTATTTCTTCTAATTTAATAACAGCAGCCACCCATAACAGGTTCCTAGTATGAAATTGGCATGGTTTGATGCACTTAAAAATATTATCCATCCAATTTAGTCCTCATGACTCTATCTGACAAATGAGGAAATAGAAGAATGGAGTTAATAATTTGTCCAGGAACAAAGAGGACCAAACTGAAATTCATGTCTGAATCTACGTGACTTTACCACGTATGCTTGTTATGATTAGGCCACACTGCCTTCCCAATTCCATCCAGTGCTCTCTCCCCTCTGTCACAGTGACTGACCTCCCTGATAGAATTTGTCTTTCTTATACATACTGAGATGAACTGCAGAAACTATGGCCAGGTGTTTAAATGGAAAAATGGACTAATAGACATCTGATAGAGATAAGCAGAAGCCACTCAAGTTTGCAATATTTCAGACATGTCTGGTCCTACTTATGTATGTGAGATGGTGATCCTTCATGGTTCCCAATATCAGTAACTAATATTTAGAAGTGTTATGTTGGGCCATGTGTTGAGGCTTTATGATTCATAGGAGACAAAGAGAATTTCAACTCTCAATTGCCATCTCAATTCATTTGTCATGATGTTGAGTTACACAGAACTAGGACACATGTAAAATAAATACCTCTTTCTGTTCCAAGCCTTGATGAGCATTTTTCTTGATGCATTTGGATTCCTCTGGTAAGAAAATCACAATGTAAAGCCATTCTTTACATTCGATGCTGGGTTTGAACAAAGAGCTGTGAGACTGCTGTGGTGTGAAAGCCAGTAAAGTTCACAGAACAAAGGAGGGCAAAGCCCCCTTAAAATCACAGCATTCCACTTCATTTTACTTTGTGTTGTTATGTTGAAAATTGAATTTGCTAGTTTGCAAGTAGATATAATAGCCATTAGAGCTTTGGTCAACTGATTAGTTAGTGTGTTTAAAGCAAGAGATTGAAAAAAAATAAAGAACACATTTAAACTCCTATAAAATCAGCTCTGTGCTGGGAAAGAATTCTTACTTTCACTTAGAGTCATATAAAAAAGCTTATTTCCATGACCAAACAGTGATACTTGATAAACTCTTATACCATTACTGCAATTGAAACATTGTTTTGCATTCTTGTTTCCAGTTGTATGAGTGACAGCACTCTTAAAAATGGTGTAAGTCCTCAACATATATGGTCAACAATTAAATATCTATTTGGTTGGCTTAAATAAAGCTTTGGAACTTTATATTGAGGATTGTGAAAGATTGAGAGGTAAAATATACACATGTCCTTTTATAAATAGGCATGCACGGTTTTTCAAGAACATTGAGACTCTCCATGCAGCTGTCTCATCGTGAGCGTGAAGCAGCTTCAAAGTTTATAGTCAATAGGGTATCTGAGATTGTGACACACAAAACAATATGAAATTCATGGCTTCAGTCCAGTTTCTTGGGGGGGGGGCGGTTATGAGGTGCTTTTTAAGAATTCCATATTCTTTGTTTTTTAAAAAAACTTCTTTATTACATTTTTTTATTTTTGAGAGACAGAGTGAGACAAAGTGAGAGTGGGGGAGGGACAGAGAGAGAGGGAGACACAGAACCCGAAGCAGGCTCCAGGCTCTGAGCTGTCAGCATAGAGCCCGACGCGGGGCTCAAACCCACAAACTGTGAGATCATGACCTGGGCTGAAGTCGGACGCCTAACCAACTGAGCCACCCAGGCACCCCTAGAATACCATATTCTTTCTTATAAAGCCAAAAGAGTCTCTCAAATCTCTTTCACTGCCATAATGTGGAAATGAGAGAAGCCATTACCAAAGAACTAGTTAAACCCATTATAAAATGCTATTGTTGGAAAACAAAGCTCTATATTTTATCTCTCAAGACATTCATTTATATGGTAATTGACTTATTTTTATTAATGTATTTCTCTATGTCATTCTAAAAAGGATTTGGAGCACCTAGTTTCCAGGTAGGAGTAGCAAAATACCTAAAGCTATAAAAATACAAATGACAATGAAAACCTGAATTTTGGAAAATAGAAAAGAAAGAGACTAGGAAATAAAGTGATTATTTTGAAGATGTTGGCATTGGATGTAGGACTTTATGAAACAGGAAAAAAGTGAGCAAGGCACTTAGGGACCAGGACAATCAAAGTGTAAAAGATTTACGAAGATATGGGAAAGAAATGCCTCTGATGTCAGAGCCATATAAAAGTTTTATTAATTCCAGGATTGGTTTTGAAGATTAGAACCAAATTATAATATATAAAACATATTTACATTATGGAATACCTATGAATATGAATTAAAGGCACTATATTAGAAATATTGTTATATATATTATGCATACTATATTATATATGTGCATGCATATATTTAATACACATATATACCCGTAAAATATATACATCTTATATACATAGATGCACATATGTATATATGTATGCGTATAATATATACAGACATTTATAATATATATATGTATATTGTATGCATATATGTATCTATATTATATAATGCATTAACGATTTAGCGGCTGTACATACCCTGTGCATACGTAGTCTGTATTCAGGCATACACCTAAAACTTGAAGTCCTTATACATTCAAGTCTCACAGAACCTCTACAGCTGCTGTTAGCCAAGTAATGATTCCTGTTAAATTTCTGGTATACATTAATTCCTTCAACAAACATTTTCTGAATGCCTGCCATACCTATTCCAGGCCCAATAAAAAAGAGTGAACTCAACAGACATGGTTCTTGATTATATGAGACTTACATTTAGGGGAAAATATGAACAATAACATTGAAAGTTGAATAAATGTTGTGAGAAATAATAGAGAAGATGTGTTACAGTTTGGGGCACAAGTTAAGGCCTTCTGGAGGAGAGGTATTTAAACAGATCTGTAGATTGAGCAGCATTTACCCTGAGAATTGGAGGAAAAGCATTCCAGGTAGAAGGAACAGTGCGCAGAATTGTGGAGGTGAAAAAAGCGTCATCCTCCAGGAAAAAAGAGAAAGCTAAGTTCTCTAAAGTGTGATGAATCAGGGAATAGTACAAAGGTGGTTAATGAGATCAGCAGGACCCAGATCATGAACACCTGACTTGAGGCCCTGCTAAAGATTTTGAATTTTGTTAGGAGTGCAATGAGATTACCCTGTGTGGAAAAGAACTAGAGATGGGCAAGTTTGGAAGGGATACAGATTAGGAGACCATTTAGCAGCTCTAGTGAGAGATGGTAGACTATGATGAGGCGAGTGGAGATGAAAATCTGGTGATGTCAGGTACATCTTAGAGGGCATAGTCAACAAGATTGGCAACAAAGGTTTCAAGAATGGCCACCGGATTTCTGACTTAAATAATTGGGTTCATTATGGTGCCCTTAACTGAAATGGAAAAGATCAGTGAGAAACAAATTTGTGGATAAAAAGAAAAAGAATACTTGGTTGGATACATGTCAATGTACATTCGAGTGGAGGTGTCAAGAACAAATGAGACGGATGGGCTCAGCAGGGGTCTCTCTACATTGGCACTACTGATATTTGGGCTGAGATAAGGTCCTGGGAATTGCAGAACATTTAGCAGCATCTCTGGCCTCTACCCACCAGATGCCAATAGCACTGACCTCTTGTTATGGCAGTCAAAATATCTCAAGACATTGTCAAATGTTCTTTGGGGGTAAAAGCACCACTAATTCAGAATGACAAATTTAGCAATATACTTTGGGAATTAATGGAATATAGAGGGAATTTAAAATCCATTCAGGTCGAAGAAATCACCCAGGGAGTTTAAGTTCCACCTTTTGGTATAACAAATAGACGCAGAAACTCTCCCACCATGTTTGAAATGCTTGATAAAATAGAACAATATCACAAATTTAACACTGAGAACATAGAAAGAAAGAAAATATCCAAGCAATAGAATAATAATAAATAATAAAGAAGACTGAAACTTAAGTAAATAAACATAGAACTGATGCTGTGGTGGCCCTGATACTGGAGTTAGAGGGGTTCCATACTCCTTGTGAAATAGCACAGGACTGGAGTTTTAGTTTTTCTATATGGACTGTGCAAGGCAAAGGTTCAGAACTCTTTGTGAAAAATACTCTTTCACAAAGTATGAACCACGGAAGGCTGAAATTTCAGTGAAAGGTGAACATAAATATCTGCCCCATGACCCAGGATTTGATAAGGAAACTGATACTTGTCTAGTGTCTGGGAAAAAGGCTACTCCAAGCAATCAGAAGCCTAAAGTTATGTCCCATTTTGGTTGGAGTCTAACTTTGGCGTATCTGAGAAGGCCAGAATCATCCAGCTGAGAAAGTAACGTAAAAGGTGGTCTTTATGATACCTTTTGGATAAATAGAAGAAGTGAGGCAAAACTTCCTCAGAGGATCATTCCCACAACTGGTCAACAACAAGACTCCACCAAAAACCAAGCCCCTTTCCAGGAGTACTGAATTAAAAATTAAAATATAAAGAACCCATTTATCATGAAACAAAATTTATAGGCACAGTACACAGGAGAATTATTGCTCTAATCACTTGAAACAAAAAATAACCTAAAGCTGACTATAAATCAGTAATGTGGAAAATAATTAAAAATATTAAAACAAATATAGAAGAAGGATGAGACACCAGGACAGAAAAAAGAGGAGAAGATGGAATTCTCGAAAAGAAAATTATAACAAGTGAAATTACAAATGCAATGGAAATTAAATAGTAGCTTCTTGCTCTGCAGAAACCTAAGCTATGGAAGACAGAGCTGAGGAAATATCCCAGATTATAGATACTAAGTGGTGATAATCAAAGAGCTTAAAGATGACTTCTTTATGGAAGATAGCATGAAATGGACCAGCACATATCTGTTAGGAGTTCTGAAAGGCTAGGATAGGAAAAAGAGAAAAATGGCAAGAACTGAAAAAACAATGCTTATAAATTCAGCTTAAGTACTGGGTCGGAAACTGCAGATTGGTGAAATGAAATACAAAGTATTTAAAAAGAGTGATCATCGAAGTAAAGGGGACAGAGACAGAAGAGAAGAGGATTTACCAACAATTCCTGAGGAACCTTAAAAATTAGAGAAGGCAAATCAAGTTTAAGAGAATGTTTTGGAGATTAATCTAAGTTTTCTCCTGTGTGGTTTTGCTACTCACTATATACAAGTAAAAAGAGGGAAAAAAATCAATCTACCAATATATTTCTTTTTCCTCCTGGGCACATGGACAACATATATACCTCAAGGACTAAAACTATTCTGTTTCTTTATATATTAGTTTGATCTTGGGACCTTCTGCTTGTTTCAACACACACCTATCAAAGGTCCTCAACCACAGCCCCAAACTTTCACTTGGTGTTAACTTCAGTCTTTTTTTTTTTTAATGCTTATTTATGTATTTTTAAGAGCCAGAGGGAGAGCGAGAGCGAGAGAGAGAGAGAGAGAGAGAGAGAGAGAATCCGAAGCAGGCCCTGCACTGTCAGCATTGAGCCCCATATGGGTCTCAATGTCATGAACTGTGAGGTCATGACCTGAACCAAAATTAAGAGTCAGATGCTTAACCGACCGAGCCACCCAGGTGTCCCAGAACTGTAAACAGTCTTAAATTTTAATTTCCCTTTTCTTTTATTAAAGAAAGTAAGGAATCAACTCTGTTGTGTGAAAAAAAATTTTTTTTCTGGTTTTATTGAATTATGATAATCAAATATAGCCTTTATATTTATTTATTTTTTATTGGAGATGTTCTTTGTATCTTAATACATTTGGTAAATATTGCATGACTCATTGCAGCGGATATATTCTCTGAATCATAGAAGATTTTGTAGATTCTGTTAATGTCATCTTTAAAATTAAAAAAAATACCCAATGACTTTAAAAATTTTTGTTTTGATTCCCACTATAGGCTGACAGCATTTAGTTAGAATTTTCCTCTTTAATATTACTATTTAGTTTTTCTTTAATCTCACATAGACTTTATTTTATGTATTTTTCTATCCCCTTGTATTTGTAACATAAATATGTTATTTTTATATCCAATATATTCTTATTTTTTGTTTCTGTATTATCTGACTTTAGATGTATCTCTGTAAGTAACATCACACTAAATTTATACTTCAATTTGATAGACTGCTTTTAAACAAGTCAATTTTAGTCATATTATGTTATTGTCAAGATCATTACCCTTGGTATAACTTTAATTTTGCAATTTTTGGGTTTCTTTAGGTTCTGTTTTGTCATGTGCCAAGCACACTTGCTCTATTTATACATATTAATAATTAGTATTTGTAGTTGCCGGATCTTTTTATGTAATATGAATAATGGCTCAAGTTTATCTAGCACTTTCTATGTGACAAATACTTTGTGAGGATTTTCTCTTTTAGGTTTCCTAACAACCTGTGAGGAAGGTGTTATCATTATCTCTGACTTGCAGGTGAGAAGCCTAAGAGAAATTGGCAGGTCACCCAAGATCAGAACACATAAGGAACAGAATTGAATTTAAACCCAGAGTGCTGGACTCCAGAGCTAGTGCTCTTAACTGCGGGTTTCCTCCCCACATATTAACTCAACTAACTTTCATGTTATCGTGTTTTACAGATGAAGGGCACAGTACCCAGAGTGCTTCAGTATGGTGCGCACAGGAGCGTGAGCTGTAAACCAGAGATTACAAAAGCTGAGGTCTGACTGGGAAGATTACGGAACAATATTCCCTTGGGAAATGTTTGGGAACTTGGATGTTTTAATTGTGTAGTAATTTTGTAAGAGACATCAAGTGCAGCAGATAAGAGTCCAGTACTGGGGCTAGACAAAGCCTGACATTGAATTCCAGCTGGGCCACTTTCTTGCTCTGTGTCCTTGGACAAATTGCCAAGCTCCGCTGAAGCCCAGGTTCTCCATCTGTAAAGTGAGAATAGTAGTACCTGACTGAGGTGCTGTGAGCATTGAATGAGATACTGCATTTGATACGCCCACTAATACAGTGCCTGCTGTAGAGTAAGTGCCATAAATTGCTCTAGAATAAATTTTATGGCTTAAAATTTTGAACCATTCAAGTAATAGGAAGAATGGATGCTATTTTGCAAAAGAAGGAGAAACTTTGGAAGCAAAAGGAAAATATTTTTCTATTTAAATGCCTGAAGAGATTTCATGTGGAAGAGGAAAAATAATTAATCAGGGATTTCCTGAAAAACAAAAACAGAACCTGTGGTTGGAAGTTATAGGGAGCCCTATTTCCTTCCAATTTAAGACATTTTTTCACAATCAAAGCTATTCATAAATTTCTGCTTCTGAGGATGTTTGAGTAGAGACTGGTGACTGCTTTGTTGGGTGGGGTGGGTCTGACTCTAGATTTTTAGAACAGCAGTTTGCAAACTGCCGATGCAGGGCTTGTCAGCACTCACTGGGAAGGAGAAAAGGAGACAGTTGGGGAGGATGAAAGAAGAAATACATATAAAGAGATCAGGACCATTATAGGGGACTATCTCTTAGTCTTTCATGAGAAAACAGTGTGTTATTGTTGCAAATTAACCATTTATTAATTGAGTATTTTTTGAGAGTCTAATTTATAAATAACAATTTACAAATCCCTGCCCTCCTAGAGCTTACATTCTGGAGGAAGAAGGCAGATGATAAAAGAATTAATGGTGCAGAATGTTGAAAGATTGTAAATGGGATGGAAAAAAAAAATAGAGCAAGTTAAAGGAGATCAGGAGAGCCAAGGTGAGTGTTGTAATTTTAAACTGGGTGATTAGAAGACCTTCATAAGAGGTGACATTGTGAAAGCAGGGAGGGACTGAGGCACACATATACTTGCAGGAAAAGCATTTCAAACTGAGGGAACATTCATTCAAAGGTACTGAGGTAACAACTGCCTCATGTGTTCTGGAAAGAACAAGAGGGCTAGCATGACTGGAGCAAAGGGAGCCATGGGAAGACTTGCAAGGGATAGTATCAGAGAAGTAACAAAGGGTTGAGCCATGTAAGGACTTGTATGCCATTGTAAGTACTTTGGCTTTTATTCAGATTGAAGGATTTAAGGGATGACACCATCTAACTTTCCTTTTGATAGGCTCAGTTGATGTGTGAAGAATGTACTACATGGGTGAGAATAGAAGCAGAGAGGCCAGTTAGGAGGTTGTTGTGATCCAGGTGGGTCATGATGATGGTTTGGTCCATGGTGAAAGCAGTGGCAGTGGAGGGAGGTGGTCAGATGCTGAATGCATTTTGATGGTGGAGCTAGCAGCCTGCATGTGGGTATGAGACATATAGAAGAATCAGTGACGACCAAGATGAGGAAGACTATAGGTTGGATAGGTATTGGGTTGGAGAGAGGTTCACTTTTGTAAATTTTAAGATCGTGGTGTTTATCAGGCATGGAGAAGCCTGAAAGGGAGTGACCAGCAAGATAGACGGAAAACCAAGCTATTTTAGTGTCCTGGAACCAAGAAAAATAAAAACAAAACATAGCAAAGAGAAAGGAATGAGAAACTGAGTCTGAAGACTGAGAATTGACAGTTCATTAGTGCCCTTAAAAACAGTTTCATTGGAATAGTGGTGGTGAAAGTCCAAGTGGAGTGGTTTTAAAAAATGTAGGGAGAGAAATTGGAGATGGTGAGTTTATAACTGAAATATAGAAGGTAATAAGAAATTAATTTGAAATTCACAGTCCCTGGAAAATCTAATTTTCTTATATCATTCTTTGGAATTTTCAATACTCTATGACGTTTTTACTCTTCTCTATCAACCCAACCCTAGAGAAAGATCTCTATATGACAAGAAAGAATAATTAACCCCCAAAGACTTATTTGCACACAGTGTGACCAAACCAATAGGATATTAAGTCAAGCGTGCCTTAAACTCATCTCTTAGCATACTCTATGGAATGATCTATTAGATAAGTTATACATTTTCAGATACTTATCATTATGGTATAGGCTTTCAATATTATGAGCAGTTACAATTAACAACTCAAATATAAACAAATAATTTTCCTATCCTGATGTTTGATTCTAAAGTTATTTTTTGCCACAAAGCTTAACATGCTGATCATCCAGTCTGTTCTCTGGAAGAATATCCTTATTTGGGAGAGAGAAGAGTAAAAATTGAAAAGCAATCTTTTTTATTTTTGGTCTTAAAAACAGAAGCTCCTGGGACTTTAATGAGAAAGCTACGCCAATGTCGGTGGGGGTATTTTCATGAATGTCCCAGCAGAGAGTCAGGCTGCTCCTTCTCACTAACTAGTGTCTGTAAATAACACACATTTGACAGGTTCTGACTCTCAGAACATAAAGACCAAATTGTACATTAATTTTTAGGTTATTGTGTTTTATATCAGAGATTCTTGTTCTATGTTTAGTGGATGATCAAACAGCCCTGAAGCACCACTTTGGTTTATGTTTTATGTACCTTTTTCTTCCTGCAATACCTTCTTTGACTTTACTTGTTCTGCCTTTCCTGATGACTTTCAATCAATCCAATGCCATGTATTTGTTGATGACCTTCCAGGCCTGCATCTTCTCCGTAGGATTGACAAAAAGCCAATAAAAGACAAAAAGCAAAACAACCCCCCCCCCCCCAAATAGATCTGGAGCAAATGGGTGGAGAGGGGAGTTAAAAGAAAATAAGTCTTGGGCATGGAACCTATTGGAATAAACTATGTACACTCGATGACTTTCCATATCATAAGAGGTAAGAAAATATCAGTGAAATATGGTGCTGATATCTGATTACAGTAACAGGCATTTGTTTATGTTGCTGTGCTGGTTAAACAGGGAAGAGATTAAATACATCAATACAGTGAAGTCAACACCTTTAAAAAGTTTAGGAGTACTTTGTGGTATCTCTGAGAAAAAGAAACAGACACAAAATATCAAGTGGCTCCCTAGTAAAAGTAATTAGAGACTAGATATTACCTGAGTTAAATAATCATTAATATTAGTTAATATTAATGTAAATAATCATTGATATTAGAACCAAATATTAGTTAAATTTGGGTCAATATTTTTCTTTATGAAATGCTTCCTTATTAAAGATTTTATTTTCTTTAGTATTTTAGGAATATTTCCCATCATTTCTCAGCCATATAATGGAGGGGAAAAAAGCTTCTCTGGATGGGTATTGCTTCAATAACCACCTCCCACCTCTGCCCCTGGGCCCAGGTGCTTCTAGCACTCTCCAGCCCCCATTTCCCTGGAGGAGAGGTAAAGGAACAAGGACAGCTGTAAAAACTGGAACGTTTTGCTTAGGGACCAATGGTAATAAGCACTTCCTGGAACTCAAATCTGGGTCAAGATATTTGCCTGCCTGAACTTACTATCAGAAGATAAAAATTGTGCTTCTTTCCTAGCTAATCGACATGTTCACTTGATCCTAATGTGTGCTTTTCTCTACCCCATCTCTAAACACAGAGACTGTGTCTGAAACCTGGAAATTAACCTGGAAACTCATAACCAATCAGACATAAGCAATATCAGACAAGCATAAGGGAGCATTAGTAAGTGCCAAAATCACAGTGAAATCCTATGCAACAGTTGGTCAGGGAGCATTTATTTACCATTTTTACAGACCATTGGATTTCCAAATATTTCTGCAGAATTACTTTTAATTAGAGCAAATTAATCACTTGGTAGAATTTAGCTTTGATTCTCAAATAACCTTGAGATTATGTTTTTTTCCTTTGCTGAGGATTAACTCATTCCCTAAACCCAGGTACATAGAAGAAATGTCTAAACAAACTTGCAAATGAGCATCATTTGTGTGACATTTCCATTGTGAAGCTATGAAAAAATTTCATAGTTCCTTTCAAAGTATCTGTCCTAACAGCACAGGGATCCCATTGAATTCCAGCGATTCATGAATTTCTGTTGTTGACTGTTCCTCAGGGTACGTAGTCTGTTTTGCAGATTGGAGTTGATATTTAATAATATTTTAAAAAATTATCTTATTTCAGGGGCGCCTGGGTGGCTCAGTTGGTAGAGCGTCCGACTTCGGCTCAGGTCATGATCTCACAGTTCGTAGGCCCCACCGGGCTCTGTGCTGATAGCCCAGAGTCTGGAGCCTGCTTCAGATTCCGTGTCTCCTTCCTTTCTGTTCCTCCCCTGCTCACATTCTGTCTCTCTCTCTCTCTCAAAAATAGACATACAAAAAATTTTTTAACTATTTTATTTCAACAAAGAGTAGGGAAAATGACATTTTGCAAAGTTGGAATTGTGATCACTTGAACCTAATTACGAAGCTGTTAGCTATTATTTTATAATTCCAGGTGACGAGCTCATAGTAAGAATGAAGCATAATGAATGCTACGAGGCTGTCTGCTTCCCTTCTGTCATGAACGTGCACTACTGAATTCAGTGTAATTCAGTCATGGGATTACTGGTAGCTGCCATTCTTGTCTATCCCTCCTTTCCTGTAATTTTCTTCGTCTCTCATTTACTGGATTTTTTCAGATAGCTCTGACCTTGTTTTTGTTATTATTTCTGGATAACAGTGTGGGCAAGCATCTGCTTCTGCAGTTGGCCAAGGTTATTCGCCAAGAACAGAACACAGTTTTTTTTTTTTTTTTTTTTTAGCATATTGCAAATAAAAAATTCTCTCTTTTTTTTAAAAAATATTTGTTTTGGGGCACCTGGGTGGCTCGTCGGTTAAGCGTCCGACTTCGGCTCAGGTCATGATCTCACAGTCTGTGGGTTCGAGCCCCACATCGGGCTCTGTGCTGACAGCTCAGAGCCTGGAGCCTGCTTCCGATTCTGTGTCTCCCTCTCTCTCTGGCCTTCCCCTGCTCATGTTCTGTCTCTCTCGCAAAAATAAATAAAAACATTAAAAAAATTTAACAAAAAAAATTTTTTTTTTATTTCAGTCGTCTCTACACCCAATATGGGGCTTGAACTTACGACCCCGAGATCAAGGGTCACATGCTCTACTGACTGAGCCACCCAGGCACTTCGTGAGATAAAAAATTCTTCTTTTTTAATAAAAAAATTCTTTAAAAAATGATTTCATCAGAATGGGAATATTTTGCAGTTAAAAAACAATGGAAAATATGCTCACTGTTTTCGGAGAAGAAAAATGTTTATAAATTATACATTTGCTTGTTGGATGGGCACAAAATCTATCTCACCTTCCCTACTCAGAGGTGTCTGCATTTAATCTTGTAAAAATTTCAGAGTGATAACCTCAACAATGATATTTCAATAGTGCTTTCTCGCTTAGGTTGGTATTCACAAATCTCTGTAGGAAGTAAATAGCACTTTATTTAGCCATACTTCTTCGTTTTAATGTACCTCTCAAGCACATGTGCCTTCAGGGTTACTCATACTTTGTACTGGTGTGTGTACTATTGAGAATAACGTGTTTCAGGGATAGAAATAAGGAGGTGGCCCCTGTCTGTAGGTGGAAAAAAAAAAAAAAGACGTGTGCACAGCCAGTGCTTAGAACTCCACTTATCATCTTTAAGAGGCATCTACGGCTACTTCTTGGGTCTTTCACATACTGTAAGAAGCTTGAGGCAAGGGAAAAGAGTCCTGGCAGATTGTTAGATTTTATGTATGACTTATTTGTCACTTCATGATATCTTTGACACTTATTTTTACCTAATTTCTCCTGTACAAATTGTTGTTAGGGGTCACACTGTGTTTGTTAGTATTCTCCTGGATTATCTTCTCTACTCATGCATCTCCAGAGAAGCTAAGTCCAACAATGTGCTGATATTTTACACTTTTAAATTCCAGGGGAGGCAATGAGCCATTTTCTTAGACACACTACCAGGAAAAAAAAAAAAAATGGAAATGAACTCAGATTAAATTTTATGGGTCATGGCCAAATTCTCATCTTTTGTAACCTTATTAAGAAATGTTATGAAAAACCTCTTGCCTATCTTTATGCATAACTTTTCTGTCCTTTTTATAAAATATGGCTCCAAAATTCATATAAGATAAGAAATCAAATAACCAGCTTTAATATGGTCATTAGGAATGGCTTTTGAATACTTTTAAAGTGAGTTATTCATAAGTCCACTAGTTGTTTCCAGAGAAGTTTCTCTTGTGCGGATATAGTGTTTTGTTGCTTTGTTTGTTTTCTTACTAAATATATTTTTGTAAACTTCCTTAAATCACTTCTCCATTTCTTATTGTTAAGGAATAAGTGAGTAGACTTTATTCCCTTTCCTCCACCTAAAATCATGTATTCTTTTAGATTTCCAGATACTGACCTTGACATGAATAATCTTGATATCAAAAAAGCCATTCCTGAAATTAACCGAATATCTATGTTCCCCACTTCCTTAACACAATAGTCAATCCATAGCAGTTAATTTTAGTAAGATCAAGTTTGGACCATATATTAAAGGGAATGTTTAATGCAAATTCAACATTTGATGTAAAACCAATCCATATCTTATACAAATACGTCAGCTCTGTTTTTCTTGAATTTTTGCAAAACATGGGTTTTTAATTCTTGGGATGTTTTAAAACAGAACTTTTAACTGTGAAGTGTTGGTTGAGTCTGTGCCAAGCAGTGAGTCCCTGCATAGGCCCTGTGGGGTTTAGACTGTAGTAAAGCCTCATTTTGGGGTAAGAAGTATTTGTTTTGAGGGGAAGAGGCTTATTTATAGAAATTGGAAGATTCCATACAGAAAGAAACATTAACAATAACTTAAAGATTTCCACTGTAATCCATTTGCTCTAATGGCTTTCATAAAATCATATTCTGTTTTAAACACAATATAACTGAATTTAATTTTTTTTTGGAAAATGGAAAAAAAGAAAAATAATCAGTTATAGTTGCACTACTTGTAGTGACATTACATTTACACAAACATACCTTTGAGGCAAGCATTATTTTTAATCTTTGTTTTATACACAGGAAAATTGAGGAAGGCTTACAAAGGTCAATTCATTTGCCCAAGGTCATATGGCTAGTACTTTGTCATCTCTGGCCTTGAATCCAGGAAATCTAACTTCAGAGGTCTTGATTTGAATGTTATGCCACATTATGTCTCTGCAGAGTTATTTTTGTAGATTGAAATTAGTTGAATTTATGTAGATTGAAAATAAAATTATCTGGCTTTTTCCAGAAAGAACTCAACCATATTTCTCTGTTAAATATGTGAGTTATGGGCTCCAAACTACTTTATGTAGAATAATTATTGACGATATGATCATATTGTTCAAATTATTGATCTATCAAATAATTATTTTGATATAATAAAATTATTTTGGTATAATAAAAATAATAATTATAAAAATTATGTTTAACAATATCCTTAATGAATATTTGGCTTAGGAACTAAGTTAAAATACGTTTAACTGGATTTCTTCCCCTTTATTTTTGACTAAATTTTCCCTTCTCTGGCATAGTTCTCAATCCTTCCCTTTTCTTTGACTGTGGACACCTAGATTAATAAATGAACATATTTAGTGCTGAAAAAGATACTCGCAAACTGTGAAACGTTTCCTCTTTGATTTTAAAAAAGGGATCAAGACAAAATTAATCATGCTCCCTTTTAAAATTCATTCCTGCAACTATAAAGACACAATAGTGCTCAAGATTCCTGATTGTACAGAAAATGAAAATTGGAGAAAGGATGAGGGAATTGCAGTGAAGAAGGTGTAACTTGCAAAAAGTCAATCTGAATTTTTATTATCCAGTTTGAAGGGCATAAATCATTGTTTGATTAAGAATGTGACTGTTCCATGTGTAACTATCTTCTTTATATGCAGAGCTAGACATTAGCAGCAGCCCAAGCAAACCCTTCAGTGCTTTCTTGGGCAAATTGAAATGCTGAGAACTAGAAGCCTGGCGTGCAGAAAACAGACTTTGAGAGAGGCAAGCAGCTGCATAGAATGTGAAAGATGCTTTGGTTTTTCCCAGATGCTTATTTATTAGAGTACAGAATGACAATAACACACGTTTGCCATATTGGCATATTATCGTGTACTTCTAGGTCCTCGGAGTGAAATGTGGAGGGGAGGATTTCTTTCCCAGAGATAACTTGGGAGCCCTCTCCTCCACATTGGCCATAATCAGGAATGGAGAGGAAAAATTGAAATGCCACTACCCCACATATATTTCTGTGAGTTATACTGACATTACAGTGTAGTGATCAACTGAGCAAAAAAACAGACGGTTCGACACAATTGAGGGATATCTGACTCTGCTACTCACTAAAAGGTTAGCTTAAGAAACAACTGACCTTTGTGGGGGCTTAGTTTCCTTCTCTGAGCACAATGGGAAGACTGGATTGCTCAATCTTCTAGTGTCACCTTTATAGCATTTTCAGTACCTCAGTTCTTAGTATGGTGTTAAGCACATAGGAAGCCATTAAATAGCTGCTAATTAAGTGACTGTTAAATAAGATGCAGGGGAATCTGGCAGTAACCAGATAACGCAGACGGAAAAAGAATATAGGTTTTACATGATTGATAAATAATACATAAATGAGATTGAGGAAAGAAGGATTACAAAGTTATATTTTAATGGTCAGTGTCTGACTTGAACATTTTCCTTGATTCCTATCAGGGCTTTGATGCCTGAGGTGATAGTCTTCAGAGTGAAACCAAATCGCTAAATTCTATAAAGTGTTCAGATAATCAGGCCTAAGTGGAATCTTGGCTTCAGAGATTCCTAACTTAACTTTTAAATTCTTCAATAGGTAGGATAGTGTTATGATTGTGTGTCTCTGCCCCCTCCAAAGATATGTTGGAATCCTCACTCCCAGTAGCTGTGAATTTGGCCCTATTTTGAAATGCAGTCTTTGCAGGTTTCATCGGGTTAGGGTGAGATCATTCATCCAATGTGACTGATGTCCTTGCAAGAAGAGGGAGATTTGGACACAGATGCAGAAGATGGAAAAGGCCATGTGAAGATAGAAGCAGAGTTTGGAGTGATGCACCTGCAAGCTGAGGACCACCACGGACTGATGGCTGTGATCAGATGGTAGGACACAGGCGAGGAACAGATTCTCCTTCAGATCCCTGAAAAGAAGCCAACCCTGCCGATACCTTGATTGAGAACTTCTGGCCTCCAGAACTGTGAGAGAATCAATTTCTCTTGTTTTAATCTGCCCAGTTTATGACAATTTGTTACGGCAGCTCTAAGAAACTCCTATAGGTAGGCAACTTCTTCCAAGTCATTTTGTGTTGGATGATGGACCTCAAATACATCCAAGTAATAGAAATAAGCCCCTGAGGAAGAGTTGTGAGAAACCTGAGGATTGTAACCTTGAACTAAATGTTGCCTCGAGAGGGGGTCCTTTGTTTCCTCCTGTGTTTAGAAGTTGTTCCCACCATGACCCACATTGTCAACAATTTGTGAATCTGCAAGACTCTCCTGCTTTCTTTTAGTAAAAATGATTTCAGACTTTAACTCTTTCAAGATTAAAAATTTTTTTCAATGTTTATTTATTTTTGGGACAGAGAGAGACAGAGCATGAACGGGGGAGGGGCAGAGAGAGAGGGAGACACAGAATCGGAAACAGGCTCCAGGCTCTGAGCCAACAGCCCAGAGCCCGACGCGGGGCTCGAACTCACAGACTGCGAGCTCGTGACCTGGCTGAAGTCGGACGCTCAACCGACTGCGCCACCCAGGTGCCCCAACTCTTTCAAGATTTAAAAATCATGCATAGTATTCAAGATTCAAGTATTCAGGTATACATATATGTGTGTGCATGAAGGCAAATAACAACAAATCTCAATGAGCTATAAAGAGGCTTCCCAGTATGGCTGACTAGCTTTTGTAGCAGTAATATGACACCATTTTTCTATTAACCAGTATGTAATGGTAGGTATATGTTATGTTCCCTGTCACCTCTTCCAAATCCACCTCGCCTCAAACAAAATATTAAGGCAGAGTTCCTGCCTCCCAGGAACTTGAAATGGAGTGAAAACAGGACCAAGAGTGCAGACCCTGGAGTGAGACTGCCCTAGCTTTGACTGACCTCTACTCATACTCTAAGACATTGAGCAAATTACCCTTCCTCTGCTTCATTTGTTCATTCATAAAATGAGGTTAATGATAGTAGCTACTAATTTTATTTTATTTTATTTTATTATCTCTACACCCAAAGTGGGACTCAAACTTACAACCCCAAGATCAAGGGTCACATGCTCTACTGACGAAGCCATCCAGGCACCCTTGATAGTAGCTACTTTATATGCCAAAGGAGTTATTTGTGTTAAATCAAGTGCTTGGTTTAGAGTAAATGCTTAATAAATGTTGCCTATTGTTATGTCATTAATATTATTTATGAAATTGGTTTTAGAAACTATATTGACTATATAATCTTGAATCATGTATCTATAATATATAAAAATTTTACATTTAGTATATAAAACCCCATATATATAGAATAATTAGAAAAGACTATTGGCAATAAATGCTAAGAAACATAATTGATCTCTGAAACAAATAGAATTCATTGCATGTTAGACTTAACTATTTTACTCTTGGTATAGAGAACCAGTACCATAGACCAAGAAGGGAGGGCTTGCAAGTGAGTTGTGTAAAGAAGACCTCTGACCAATTAATTTTTTCGCCAACTGCACTACTTTTTTTTATCAGGTTTTTCATCAACTCCAAGAAAAACTTGCACATTTCTTTTCTTAAAACTTTGTGTTTGATTGAATGTTTTCCAAAAGATTTCTGTGATTGCCATGCTCATTGCTTAAAAATAAATTAAAAAGTAAAATTTAAGACACCAAATGTCAGCTGTGACAGGCAGAATAATCATCCCCTAAAGATATCCATATGCTAATCTTTGGATCCTGTGAATGTTTTACCTTATGTGGCAGAAGTAACTCTGCAGGGGTGATTAAGTTAAGAATCTAGGCGGCTGACGGTATAGTGGATTATCTAAATGGACATAATATAATCACATGAGGTAGTCAGAGGAAGATATGACTACAGAAGAATAGTCAGATGGATGCAAAGTTCCTGGTTTTGAAGATGGGACAAGAAAGCCATAGCAGGGAAATATGGGTGGTCTTTAGAAGCTAGAAAATGTAAGAAAATGGATTGTTTCTTAAAGCCCCCAGAAAGAAATTCAGCCCTGCTGACTTCTTGATTTTAGACCACTGAAACCTGTGTCAGGCTTTTGACCTAAAAAACTATAAGTAATAAATTTGTATTGTTTTAAGTCATGAAGTTTGTGCTAATTTGTAACAGCAGCAATGGAAAGCTAATCCATCAACTGCTATACATAATCACAACAAGTTAGGAAGAGGAATTCTTCCATGATCTCTCTTTATCTACTGTTTTTGCCTTTGTTCCTTTAGTCATTTTTTTTTTTCAACGTTTATTTATTTTTGGGACAGAGAGAGACAGAGCATGAATGGGGGAGGGGCAGAGAGAGAGAGGGAGACACAGAATCGGAAACAGGCTCCAGGCTCTGAGCCATCAGCCCAGAGCCTGACGCGGGGCTCGAACTCCCGGACCGAGAGATCGTGACCTGGCTGAAGTCGGACACTTAACCGACTGCGCCACCCAGGTGCCCCAAGTCATTTTTTTTTTTAATAAGAGGAAAAGTTCGCCTTCTGCACAAGAAAAAGTAGCAAGTACCAAAAATTTCCTCTTTTTTATGAAACAAAACACACACACACACACACACACACACACACGAAAATAAAACCAGTATATAAAAACTGTTGTTAAAACAGTGGATATCAGGCATCACAACATAGTGATCCCTAGAGGACAGTAAGCCCCCAGGTTGTAGCACAAGGTGGGCCCCCCAGGCAGAACCAAATGGACTCCTTGAGTTGAGAAGTTGGATATGAGAGAGTTGAATCTGGAGACAACAAGGAGGCTAGATTCTTAGGACAGAGTATTGGAGATGAGAGAGCTGCACAGAATAGATCCTTTGAGATGTTAAGATGGTCCCCATGAATATTCAACAAAGCACTAATCAGTGCATGCATGTGAAGAAGAAACTATCCAACACTGAGAAAACAACCAACCAAAAGGATTAAGTGAACAGTTTCTGGCATTCACACAGGCCTGGGAATGATTCCCATTTCTACTAGCCAGAATGGAAAAAGTCATAATTCAAGAAAAGTCTTGCCCGAGTACTAGGAAATTATTAGAATGAGCACCTCTCTGCTTCTGCCTAAAAAAAAGAAAGGTAAGATCCAAAAAGCTTAAATTATTTCCAAGTACCTTAATTGCATCTCAGAATAAAACAACAAACAAGGCAAAATTCATCATGTTTGTTATTAAACAAGATTACTAGTAATGCAAAGAAGTAGGAAAACCTAATGCATAATGAAAAGAATATTCAGAAAATCAAAATTGACCCAGAACTGCCACAGTGTTAGAATGAGCAAAAAAGGATGTTGAAACCATTGTAACTGTATTCCATATGTTCAATGTGTTCAGTAGGGATAGAAAAATATTTAATTCAAAATTTTAGAGGTGAAAGCTACAATGTATGACATGAAAAATGTATGGACTTAAGAATAGATGAAACATTGCAGAGGAAAACATTAGTGAACTTGAAGATATAATGACAGAAACTATACAAAATGAAAAGCAGAGAGAAAAGAATTTTTAAATTGTAAAGCATCAGTGAGTTGTAGGGAAATTTCAAGCAGTCTCATGTACTTGTAATTCAAGTTCCTGATGAAGAGAAGTGGAAGGGCAGAAGAAAAAATATTTGAAGAAACAATGGCCAAAATTTTCCCAAACTTGATGAAAACCTTATTCCACAGATAGGAATCAGTTCATCAAAAACATGTGTGTCTCAAGTAACAGAACTTCAAAATACATGAAACTAAACATATAATTGCAAGGAAAAATGGAAATATTCTCAGTGATAGAAACATCAACACTCCTCTCTCAGTAAATGATAGAAGTAGGGAGAAAATCAATACTCATATTATAGACTTAATACTATTAACCACCTCGATCTATTTGAAATTTATAGAATACCCAATGGCAAAATACTATACTCTTTTTTCAATTGCATATGGAATATTTACCAAGGTAAATCATATTTCCAGCCAAAGGACAAATTCCATTCAAAATCCCAGCAGGTGTTTTGTAAAAATGGACAAACTGGTTCTAAAATTCTTTCAGAAGTATAAAAAATTTAGAATAGACAAAACAACTTGGAAAAAGAACAGTTTAAAGGACTAGTACTAACTGGTTTCAAGACCATCAATGAAACTACAGCAATCATATAGTGTGGTACTGCTATGAAGATAGACAAATAGATCAATGAAAAGAATAAAGCATTCAGAAATAGGCCCACACATACTTGGAAATGGATTTTTAACAAAGATGAAAGAGTAATTTCATGAAAAAGGGATAGTCTTTCCAACAACTTGTGCTGGAACAACTGAATGTGCAAAAATAATAAAATTAAAATACTTTGATCTATACTATCTCAGAGTACACAAAATTAACCCAAAATGTATTATAGACCTAAATGTCAAACCTAAAATGGTAATAATTCTAGATGTAAACATAGGGGAAAACCTTTGTGACCTTGTGTTAAGCAAAGATATCTTATATACATTTCCAAAAGCATAATCCATAGAAGACTAAATTGATAAATTAGATTTCATCAAAATTTTAAAAATCTGCTCTTCAAAAGACACTCTTATGAAAATGGAAAGACAAGCCATATACTAGAAGAAAATTCCAGGACTTGTGACTGGAAAGTATAAAGAACTCTCAAAATGAAATAATTTTAAAAAAGAATCAACCCATAAAAAATCAGCAAAAGATCTGAAGAGATGGCTCACAAAAGATTTGTGGATGACAGATAAGCATACAAAAAGATGTTTATTCATTAGTTATTAGGCAAATGCCAATGAGAACCATAATGCAATGCCACTGTAGACAGTGTAAAAATGATTGAAATTAAGATTTAAAAATCCATGCCAGATGTGGGAAAGGATATAGAGGAACTGGAACCCTCACTTCTTCATGGCAGGAATGTAAAATGATACAACCACTTGGAAAACCATTTGGCCATATCTTCAAAAGTTAAACATGCAATTGTCACATGATCTAACCATTTCATTCCTAGGCTTTTACCCAAGAGAATCACCAAAAGGTCTTATATACAAATGTTCATAGCAGCTGGATTGGGAAGAACCACAAACTAGAAATAATCCCAATATGTATCAGCATGTGAATAAACAAGTGGTGCTGTATCCATACACTAGAGCATTACTAAGCAATAAAGAATAGTGAACAATTATTTATATATGCATCAAGATAGATGAATTTCAAAATAACTATTCTGAGGGAAAGGAGCCAGGCAGAAAAGGAGAACATATTTTATGATTCCATTTACATGTAAGTCTAATTATATTTATAGTAACTAATGCTAATCTTAGTGATATAATCTATACTAGTCTACAGTAACATAAAACAAGTCAATGTTTACTTGACTGGGGCAAAGGGAAAAAGAAAGGACTAGTTTGGGGGTGATGGATGTATACATTATTTCGATTGTGAAGACGGGCTTCCCAATATGTACATACCATCACTCAGTATGAGCCGTGAGGATTAAATGCACTTATACAAGAAAAGCTCTAAAAAATGTAATAAGTAAATACTTGCAACTATTAAATATTTAATGAAGAATCTGAAATAAGTGATTTCCTGTATCAGACCTTTATGATTTTCTACTCAATTTTTCATACTTAGAACTGTTCTTCACACCTTCAATGATTTTGTTTTTCATCCTTTTTTTTTTCTTTTTCATGAGTTTTTTCATTTTACTTCTCCTTTTACTTTTATTCTAAAAATGCAGCCCTACTGCTGTGGAAGTCTACTTCTTGCCATCACTGGATTTCTTTGTCAGTGAAAATAATGGATAGTGTAATAGTCCCTGGATTAAAAAAATCAACCAATAGGGACACTTGGGTGGCTCAACTGGTTGAGCTTCCAACTTTGGCTCAGGTCATGATATTGTGGTTCCTGAGTTCCAGTCTAGCGTCAGGCTCTGTGCTGACAGCTCAGAGCCTGGAGCCTGCTTCAGATTCTATTCTCCCTCTCTTCTCTAGCCCTTCTCCGTTTGTGCTCTGTTTCTCTCTCTCAAAAATAAATAAACATTAAAAAAATCAACCCAATAAATATCTTTTGGATGAAGAAATTTGTCACAAAACAGATTAAAAAAATGTACCTGCTTTCTACAAATTCTTGTTAAAGATGTTTTACATGATTGATCAGCTTTTGTATTAAGAAACCTAGCGTTTTAAATGTACGAAGTAATAAAAAGACTGAACTCACTGTCTTTTTAAATTATAAAAATAATTAGGGATAAAGAGTTTCCTGATTATGTTTTGCACTATAGAATAAGGGCAGGGGGAAAGGTAAGTTATTTCCTAATTCAAGTTTTTGGTTTTTATTCACTCTGGGTTAAGGCAAGAAACAGTGAAATAAACTAGATCCTATCTGCTCATAGGTAGTGTAACTGGGATTCTTATGAGGAAATATAAAAAAGCATTTTAGTTCTCTTAATTTATACAGGGGAATTAGGAGTAGGAAGGGGAATAAAGAGAATTACACAATGTGTCAACTCAAATAATCCATTCTTTATGTTCTGCCTTTTTTTCTTTGCAATATAGAAAGGGGATGCAGACTGGAGAAATCAAAAGATGAAACAAAATAATTGTAGCAATTTTCCCATCTAGGAAGGACTGTGTTGGTGAAATGAAATAGCCCAACAATTTTCTTTCCACTAAATGAAAGAGGAGGGTACTCTCAAGAGCGGTAGTGATTATTTTCTTTACAAGTTAAGAGTAACTAGAGTCAAATAGCATTTCCTCAGTGCCCTGTAATAATACCTTAGATTCCTTGTGTATATAGCCAAACATGTAAATAAAAATGCCTTCATATACATTCAGTATCATAAACTATTTTGTGGGGAATGTGCACTGGATACATAAATACCATAGCAACAGTCTATGTTGGTCTTATTCAACCACAGAGGGTCATATTAAATATGTTGAAGGAAAGGAACAGACTCAACTGTTTTATAGATACAGACTACACTTAAAGAAGCAAGGAAGTATTATTTTGTAGAGAAAAAAAAATCATGAATGTTTCAGTATTTGTGGGCAGATGCTTTAGAATATTGTGACTTATCATTTCTTTATTGTTAATATAATTGCTTTTCTATGGACTTACTTGTTGCCACTATATCTTGAGCTGTAACCACTGTTCTAGACAATTTTGGCCATTATGTGGGTTAAGACCCTATACAATTTTTTTTTTTCCATTTTGGACCTTCTGTATCATCGCAGGACCTGTCCGTGACTTAAATGTTTGTGAATAATCTGTGGTCGTTGAATGAAGCAAACTTTGATGAAATAAGTCCCTTCATGACCATTTTTTGAGTGTGAAACTTTCAGAACTTTTTCCCGTAATTGCACAATTTAGTTTTGTTAGTTTTAGTTTTCTTTAGTTTAGCTATCTGTGCTTCTAATTTTTGTTTTGACTACTACACGTGCTTCTTGCAAATTCCTCTGCTTCATCTTTCAAAAAACATTCAATAAATATTAGCCATTATATTTATAAAAAAATAAAAATAAAAAGGAAAACCAACTACAACAAGAATAGACAAAGACAAGAACAGAACAAAAACTTCTTTCTCCTTTTTCTCTTCCTCTTCCTCCTCCTTTTTCTTCTTTTTACATACTTACTTGTTGAATCTCTCCCTCTTGGGGAGAAATACAGTTATTCTAAAATGGCAATGATGGGCGCCTGGGTGGCGCAGTCGGTTAAGCGTCCGACTTCAGCCAGGTCACGATCTCGTGGTCCCGGAGTTCGAGCCCCGCGTCAGGCTCTGGGCTGATGGCTCGGAGCCTGGAGCCTGTTTCCGATTCTGTGTCTCCCTCTCTCTCTGCCCCTCCCCCGTTCATGCTCTGTCTCTCCCTGTCCCAAAAATAAATAAACGTTGAAAAAAAAAATAAAAAATAAATAAAAAATAAAAAAAAAAATAAAATGGCAATGAAAATGAAATCCATCAGATGTTGTAAACCAATTGTTTCCTACACACTCAAAGCTCAAAGCTATACAGTTCTCCAAGTAATTGTGAATATTTTTCCTTATTAATTGCCCTCTAGTTTTTAAAAAATCATGAAAGTATGAAATAGGGACAAATGCGGGAAAACAGAAGGTGTTGAGTGAATATAGGGTAAAATGAAGTTATATGCAGGGATCCAGTGCCATCATGAAAACTCAAGACTTTCAGCAACTTTTGAAGGGGGACCAATAGCTTATAGATGCTGCTTAGTTAATTACATACTGTATTTCATTTGCTGTGAAGTACTACTATTGAATGTAAAATTATCTTTACCCTTACAAATGAAAATATCTTGTCTCTTGCAGATTAAAATATTTTAGCCCCCCCAACCTGCAAAAAAAAAAAAGTTATGTGGTGGTAGTGTGTGGATGTTGTGGCCTGTCTCGGAAGGACCATTCTCAATCTGACATTTTATTCAGTGCAGAGTTGCATATAGACGAACATGCTATCAACATCACATTTGGCTTAGATATTCCCCTATCTCTTAAATAATTAAAAAAAAATTTTTTTAATGTTTATTTATTTTTGAGACAGAGAGAACATGGGGAGGGGCAGAGAGAGAACATGGGGAGGGGCAGAGAGAGAGGGAGACACAGAATCTGAAACAGGCTCCAGGCTCTGAGCTGTCAGCACAGAGCCTGATGCGGGGCTCGAACTCACTGACCAGGAGATCATGACCTGAGCCGAAGTTGGACGCTTAACCGACTGAGCCACCCAGGCGCCCCTTAAATAATTTTTGAAATGAAATTAATTTTCTTTCCATTTTCTCTATATCAAAATTTTGATGAAGCTAAGTCAGCAATCATTCTTATTTATAAGGTCTAACCAAAGCATTTCAGTCAACTACTAAAAAAAACATTAACTTCTCTAATTTACACTATCTATTTTTATTAAAATATTTTAGGGTATATCATTACACACACACACACACATATATATGTATATATATATATATATTTTGAATTTAGTAGATATTATTATATATACATATATATGTATATATGTATATATTTGGAATTTTACCCAGGAATCTGAATGTATTCTAATATTTTTTGTAATAGTATGCTAATTGCAACACTTTAATACTGATATTAGAGAATAAGTACACTAACAATTTCATACTCAAATAAACATTAAAAAAAACTATTCCTATAGAACTACAGTCATACTCTACCAAATGTATGCCAAATCTGGCTTAGTTAAATTAATAACTATTTAATTATTCTGAGAAAAATATAGATGAAAATTAATAGTACACAATCTTAACTTAAGAAATATTTGTTACTTAAGGATAAAATTACTTCATTTTTGGATTTTCAACAGAAAAAGCTTCTTTTCAATGAGTATGTTGGTTGTAAATGAATCTCAGACATTTTCAAGCAGCTCCAATGTCACTTATATTTAGTAACTCTATCCCACCTATTTTTTGAGATAACGTATGTACTGGGAAAAATGAAATTATAATTTTTGAGTGTTTTCTACAATTAAGATATTTTTTATAGGTTCATCGACATACAATTCACAAACCACAAAGTTCACCTATGTAAAGTGTGCAATGCAATGGCTTGTAGTATATTCACAATTGTGTAGCCATCACTATAATCTTGAAAATGTTTTAAGGTTTATTCATTTTTCAGAGACAGACAAAGTGCGAGCAGGGAAGGGTCAGAGAGAGAGGCAGACAGAATCTGAAACAGGCTCCAGGCTCTGAGCTGTCAGCACTGAGCCTGACGCGGGCCCCAACCCATGGACGGCGAGATCATGACCTGAGCTGAAGTCGACGCTTTACTGACTGAGCCACCCAGGCACCCCACTATAATGATCTTTAGAGCTTTTTCATTTCTCCAAAATGCCCATTAGCAATCACTCACTATTTTACCCTACTCCAAGCTTCAGAGTTAAGCTGTTACTGATTTCTATTTGTAAAGATATGCCTATTCTGGAACTTTCATACACAGTATATAATCTTTTTGACAGGCTTCTTTCATTTAGCATACCGTTTTCAAAGTTATCCATATTGTAGTATGTATAGAAACTTCACTCATTTTTGTTGCTGAATAATATTCCATCATATGGTTGTACTTCACATATGTATCCATTTATCAATTGTTAGACATTTGAGTTATTGCCACTTTGGTTCTTATGAAGAATTCTATCACTATAAAAAAAATTAATGCATTAAGAGGTTTATTTGAGTAAATGGCCTGCAGTGGATTTTGCCCCAGAATGGAGGAAGGAACAAGCAGGTAGCCCTTTTTCTTTCGACAAAAGCTCAAAGTCATGGGGCGCCTGGGTGGCACAGTCGGTTAAGCGTCCGACTTCAGCCAGGTCACGATCTCGCGGTCCGTGAGTTCGAGCCCCGCGTCAGGCTCTGGGCTGATGGCTCAGAGCCTGGAGCCTGTTTCCGATTCTGTGTCTCCCTCTCTCTGCCCCTCCCCCGTTCATGCTCTGTCTCTCTCTGTCCCAAAAAAATAAATAAACGTTGAAAAAAAAAAAAAAAAAAAAGCTCAAAGTCATAAAATTTTGTGCGATGTCACTATGAGCACCCCCAGCAGTATTAGTGCCATTGGAATAATAAATTTGATATAATAGTGAAAAAAAACCCCAGAAAATTCCTGTATAAGTTTTTGTGTCAACATGTTTTCATTTCTTGTGGGTATATCCTAGGAGTTGAACTGCTGGTCCCATGGTAACTCTAAGAAACTCCTAGACTGTTTTCCAAAGCCGTTGCACCATTTTACATCCCCCAAAGATATGTGAGAGTTCCAATTTCTCCACGTCCTTGCCAATCCTTCCTGTAGTCTGTATGTTGGATTATAGTCATCCTAGTAAAGGCTGTGGAATGGATTATCCACAGTTTTGATTTGTATTTCCCTTCTGGCTAATGAGGTGGACATCTTTTCATGTGTTTATTGATCATTGTGTATCTCCTTTGGAGAAATACCTATTCAGAAACGCCTATTTAATTGGGTTGTTAATTTATGGTTGGTTATTGACTTATTATTTTAATTAATGAGGGTAGACACCCTAAAGCTGTTTTTTAATTGGTGAGCTTTAATTGACTGTATAAAAAATGACTTCCACCTTTAAGGTAGAGCCTGTTGTACTTAAGCCTATATATAACATTGGTTTTTATATGAAAGTATCAACACATTAAAATATCAATATAATTTTATACTTTATTTAAACATCAGTTATACCAAAACTATTTCATTAAGCAATACTTTTAAAATAATTTTATCTTTCCTTCAAAGACAACATTTCTTGGGAAGAAACACATCAAGAACATTTAAGAAAGCAAGAACTACTTATTGGCTTATAAACAGTTGGGCTTGATATCATGAAAACATTTACAGTTCCAAGAGGACCTTGGCATCTAGACAATGACAATATTGTTTGAGTAGAAGTTATTTTTTTAATGACGCTAACTTTTCCCTATCCTGCTTTGGTAAGTTCTCCTGAATGTCTGTGTAGGAAGATTAACAATGTTGTCAACATGAGCTACATGTCTGAATCCTAAACGCTTGAAGGTGGCTGGATTTCATAGCAGCAAAATAAAAATATTTTCTGCCGAACATCAACATTCTAGCATATTGATCCTGAAGATCCCTGGAAATGTACCTTTGGTTTTTAACATGCAAGCTCTTTGTAGAGTGGCAAGGTTAATTAAAATAAATATGAAAATACTAGGGGCTCCTGGGTGGCTTAGTTGGTTAAGTGTCCGACTTTGGCACAGGTCATGATTTCAGGGTTTGTGAGTTTGAGCCCCACATTGGGTTCTCTGATGTCATCATGGAGCCCACCTTGGATCCTCTGTCGCCCTCTCCTCTGCCCCTTCCCTGCTCTCCTTCTCTCTCTCTCAAAAATAAATAAAATAAACATTAGAAAAAGAAAACACTAAAAAATGGTTTAGAAGAAAGCAGCATTAATATATTTCCTGAGACCATTCTCAAAGGGTCTCTAAGCATGAAGCATAATAATAACATTTATGTGTAATTTTTTAATTATATACTTGGCATTTCATCATTTATACTCATCTGTCTTTCATAATACAAACACTCATTAAAAAATTCAAACCACTACAGATTAATATATTTTTATCTTTTAAAGATTTATATTTGAAGGGCAAAACTTTTCTTAAGTTTTTTACCTATAAGTTTCTTGAGAACAGAGAACCTGGTCTTGTGGACCACAGAACCTGACATAAAGAAAGTAAGTGCTTAATGTATGTTTATTGGTGAGTGAATTACAGCTATTTTTTAATTTGTGAGTTTTAACTGACTTAAAAAAAATGATTTCCACCATTAATGTAGATCCTGTTCAACTTTAGCCCCATATAAGATATTGATTTTATTTAGCATCAATATAATTTTATACTTAAAAAATATAGCTCCTCTCCCCCCTCCCCCCCTCTGCTGGGATGCCTGGGGGGTGGGAGGGGGGACTTGCTCTGCTTCAGCCCAAGAACATTGAGGAGGTTAAAAGCCGTTTGCTGGGCACCTGGGTGGCTTAGTTGATTAAGCATCTGACTCTTGATTTCAGCTCAGGTCATGATCTCAGGGTTCATGAGATCCAGCCCCTGCATGAGGCTCTGTGCTGACAGTGGGGAGCCTAGGATTTTCTCTCTCCCTTTCTCTCTGTCCCTCCCCTATGCATGCTCTCTCCGTCTCTCTCTCTCTCTCTCTCTCTCTCTCTCTCTCTCAAAATAAATAAATAAGCATTTAAAAACTTAAAAAATAAATAAATAAAAGCGGCTTGGAAAGACCAAAACCATCAGGGATTTCAGGAGGAGGAAAGTCCAGGGAGAGGAGGGATGGTTTGGCAACTGGGGTGAAGGACTGCCTTCCTCAGTCTGGCATCCTCTCAGTCCCGCTGGCAGTCAGGTCAGCCTGCAACCTCTGTGGGCAGGTTGGGGCTGCCAGATGCTCCAGGCAGGTAGACTGGACAGAGACCCATGAAGGCTTGCTCTGCAGGGAGCAGGGCCCTGTCCCCACAGCTTCTCTACCAGTGGTCCTTGACCTACGCCTCTGAATTTGCTCGATCCGTTTCTTCTTGATGGTATCCTTGCAGGTGGCCTAGATCACTTTGCTCTTAAGGGGTGCAGACTTGGGCCCAGAAGATAAACAGCAGGTCCTCCTTCTGACTCTCCTTATTAAATTTTTACACATTAATTTTTTTCCTAAGGCAGACCCCCTATTATGGCAAAGGGTGTCTGTAAGGGTTATTGTTGAAAAGAGGACTCAGATGCTTATCTATGCATTTTTCCAGCAGGTCTGCAGCTACTGGAGACGTGATCTGTAAGCCTTCGTCACCTAATCTCTCAGACCCTGAGAAGTCCATCTGGACCTACTGTCTGTTACAGGTCACAACCCCACTTCACACACAGCTTCTCAGTGGCATTTGTATTCATTTCTTTTCAGATTCTCCTTGGGAAAAAAGGAAGAGGAAATCCATTTGCCTTTTACATTATTTAGCTGCTGCTGATTTCCAAAACAAATAAACATTGATTACCATTGGAAAGATTGTAGACAACTACAAAGCCATTTGTCCTGCACATCATTGCTTCATGATTTTGAATATTTTTAGCAAATGCCAAATTAGCACCGCAGCAAAGCTGTGGAACAGTGACTGTACAAGCCAGTGCTGAGAAATAACAGAAATCGAAAGCATTTGACTGGCCACAAATCAATTATTTCAACAATTCTTTTTTACTTGTAAGAATGCAAGCGATCTTAGGCATGAGTTAGTATTTTTAGAGTCCTAGCTATCATCAGCTTCTTTCGATTCTAGGCTCAATTAAGAAATTAGAATTGCGTAGAAAGGACCAAGCATGACAACAAACCTTACTTCACCTCAATCATGAGCACACATGCATTGGTTTTTCCTCCCTAGTGATATAGAGATACTATGGGTGAGATAATTAAATTTCTTCTGCATTAAAGAAAAACATGGAGGAAGTAAAACACAAAAGAGATTTTTTTTGAAGAGAGAGGACCTTAGAAATGTAATGTAGTGATTACTCAACTGTTCTTACTCTGCAGACAAGGACATTTAAGCCCAGAAATGCTCATTTCACAAGAACAAACTTGAGACACCAGGCAATAAACCTCAAAATAGATTACAGTAACAATTAACTATCTGCAACACAGCTACCAAAGGGAAAATGTACAAAAATAGCTATTTGCTATACATATGCCACAAACCCATGGTCAAAGATGAAGAACTTCAAATAACCCCTGCCACTCTTTTCTGCTACAGAATTATTAGCAAACTATCAGGGTTCCAAGTCCATTAGAGATTAGAAATAAATATTAGGACTGGGGAAAAGTCTCCTACTTGGTCCTCAGCAGCAAAAAATGATAGATGTTATGTCAGGGGAAAAATGACTTATTCACCTTGACTGAGCAATTTTCACATCTTGCAAAATTGGCTTTACCATTCTCTCTCTCTCTGTCTTGTCCTTCTCTCACACATACACACAATTATTATTTATTTATTTTTCTGAACTATTTGAGAGTAGGCTGCACATTTCAGATCCTTTAGCTGTTAATGTTACAGTATGTATTTCCTAGAAACAAGAATATTTTCTTATAAGCACAGTGCAGTTAACAGATTCAGGAAATTTAACATTTCAATCTAATCTACATTTTCTTCTTGTATACAGCTAATTACATTAGCATCTAATTTATTCTTTATTTGATTGTTTTTGGGAAAAAAAAGCAGATTTGTATACATTTTCTCACTTACCTAAATAGAATTGTTTATATAATAAGTCCATTAAGCATAAACAAATAAAGTACAAAGCCAATTTTGAAGTAAAATTATTTGTATAGATTTTGGAATATTTTTATTCCTTCCTATGTCTTCTGTCCTTCCTTCTTTCCTGCTTTCTTTCCCCCTTGTTTGGCACAAGCCAAAGCTAATTTTGCGACTAAATAAGGAATCAATGAGAGGCTCCAAACAGAGAATTAAAATGATCAAATCTAAGATTAAGGAATCCAATTGTGGCCATTGCATGAAGGAGATAGTAAAGTAGGAAGACAGTAGAGGTTGAGGAGGCTAAGTTAGGAGACTACTGAGATTTTCCAGGTAAGAGATGTTGAAAGTCTGAATTAGGGTCATGGCTGAGGGGGTAGAAAGTGGTGAGGATGACCGTCCTCTGAATTTGGAGAATGAACAATATGAAGAAGGCAGAGATTCTACTGAGTTTTATAGCCTTGGAAGATAGTGCCAGCATTGTCTGAATTGGGAAACAGAGAAGGCCTAGAGTTTAAGTGGCAGAAAAGATGAATGGTTTGGTTGTGAACCTTATGAGTTTGAGGTATTAGTATTCCATCCACTTGGAGAGATCCAGGACATGATGTGACAACATAAAACCACATAAGAAAAACATGGGTGCTATATAGACTGGGTATAAGAGAATGGTTTGCTCTATAGTTTCATTTTATTGTTTTCATGCAAAGCCATCTTCTTTCCTTTAAGCCTATCCAGGTGGGCCTTCAGTGAATAAGTGGTGATGCTTATAGGCTTCTTCATGGTTACACTGGAAAGTGAGGCTGAAGCATCATGGTCTTGCTTTTATTCCACATAGTTGCATGAACTATTTGAATGCAGCCTTGATAAAGACAATGTTCTACCAAAGACATTTTGTAATAATGCAACTTGGTGTCTATAAAGAGATCTGACTATTGAATTCTTTTTCATATTCTCCTTGTAAGACCTGAGTGAGATCTGAGAATATTCGTGGAAGTGAGCACAATTCAATGTCCAACCCCACACCTGTTCATGGGAAAAATGCACACACGCATGGTTTTTTGGAAAGAAGTCAAACTTCTATTGTTGTTAAAATTCTTTCCATGGAGAATGGATGTTATTTTTCTCTACATATATTTTCCTGTTGTACATGGAGAGGAAATGTTTTCTCTTGTTTCTAGTAAACAGTCATGCATAGAAAATGGAAAATCTCGTTTGAAAGAGAAACAAGTCTCTATTTTATCCTCTCTATAGCTGGGAGAGACAGCAGCTTTTCTAAGAATTCTCCATGCTCTGACTCTGCTCTCCCCTCTCTCCTTCACAAGTACAGTACCTGTTCTTTGTTAGGGCCTAAATAGGCCATGAATATATAAGAAGAATCCCAGCACAAGATGTGTCAGAGGGAAGAAGGATACTGCGGTAGGAATGGTAATGATAATCCCTCTTTTAGGTGTATTAATGAAGACAGGCACATTCCTGTGACAGTCCTGCTATGCTCCCGTTGGTCAACACTAGGAGTAAAGTTGCTAAGAATGCAGAGGCCCCAGGAGCCCTGTCCCCACTATGGAATTCTGACTCTAGTCCTGATCTTTTGTCTGCAACACCTCTTTGCCATTTTTAACTCCCATCTTACAGCTTGACTTGAGCTCAGTTGATGACATAAGGTGTGAGGCCACAACACAGTTCATTATGATTATAATATTTGTTTTAATTCTGATACAATATGAAACTTCCACACTAGGCTGTACCTGTCAATTCTCCTTTTTGTTCTTGCCTAAGAAGTATTTGCTATTTTCTGGACTCTAATAGGAGAAACAGATGCTTCCTAAGTAGCAAGACACAGCATCTTTTCTGTGGTACGGGAACTGTGATTATATTTGTTCATATAAATTTTGGTATTGTGTTTGTACAGTTTCATTACTTTATTTCCACCAGACATGCCTATTGTGTGTTCTTGAAAATGAGCATTTGAGCATTTCCTACCTCTTAGGTAGGTTTCATTTGGTGTCTTTATGCCACCTCATTTCTTCCCACATTTCCCTCTGGTTAATGCCCCAACTCTCTCCACCTACTGGTATATTTCTTAACTTTCTAGATTTAACTTACATAAATTTTGTCTTAACCCCTTGTCCTCCTTTTTATTTATTATTATTATTATTATTATTATTATTATTATTATTATTTTGTAAGTAGGCTTCATGCCCAGAGTGGAGTCCAATGTGGGGCTTGAACTCATGACCCTGAGGTAAACACCTGAGCCAATATCAAGGGTCAGACACTTAACTGACTGAACCACCCAGGCGCCACTCTCTTCATTTTTAAAATCACACAGTCATCTTTTCCTCTTAAATACAGAGAACAAACTGAGGGTTGCTGGTGAGGTGTTGGGTTGGGGGATGGGCTAAATGGGCAATGGGCATTAAGGACGGCACTTGGGATGAACAGTGGGTGTTATGTGTAAGTGATGAATCACTAAATTCTATTCCTGAAATCACTATTACACTATATATTAACTAACTTGAATTTAAATTTAAATAAGTAAATAATAAAATTTAAAAACATTAAAATAAATAAAATGAAACCACAATCATGTTTTCTTACTCAGAAATTGTATACTGCTTCCTGTCTGTGCTATTTATTTGACTACTGTACTCATTTGCATGATTAGTTTCCTTTCTCTATGTCTAAATCTTGACTTTCTAAATAAATGCCATCAGTAGAATGAGGACCAAACCCTTGGGCTTTGGAGTCAACAGACTTGGGTTTGAATCCTTGCTCTTCTCCTTAATAGCTGGAAAACCTTGAAGGTTCTTAATCCCTATCAAGCTTTGGTTTTCTCATCTGTGAAATGAACATAATCTTAGTAACTCTAAGGTTGTCATGAGAATTAAATGAGATAATATATATATACGAAAGATTTAAAACAGTGATGAAGAATTGGACCAAAGGTTTGCTCAAAACTATTTGTTGACTGATCTTTTAAAAAAGTTGCTAAGTCCATAAATTAATCAATCAAATGGGACTATCATGTTGGTGAGGAATGACCCTACACTGGGGTGATACCTTGGTTGAGAAGCACTGGGCTGTATGCTAGATAAGACTACTTAAAATGGAAACCCTTTTCATGGAAGGCTGATAATGACATTAATAAACAACACACTCTCTTTTGGCACTATCTCAGCTTCCTTCTAATTGTTAGTAATAAATTTCTGCACAAAGGCAAACTTTCCTGCCTTTTCTTGAGACTAAACAAGTACAGCCTACATAGCATGTACATATCAGTGTCATTGCTCCTTTGTCCAAGAGGCAGTATGAGCTGAAAATAAAGTTTGACTTTTCTGTCACTGGAAAACAGAAGCATAATATTTTTCAGAAAGAATAGGGAAGACAGCCTCACTGAAGGCCTCTGTGGAGAAGTCACAATGCTGTCTCAACTCTCTCCAGGGTACATAGAAGCAGAGGAAACAGATCTTTTCTTGTCCCCAACCTACTGCCTGGCACCAGTCTCATTCTTGTCAGCCATTATTATTTTTTTTTCTTTTTTTTTTTTCTTTTTTTATTTATTTTTGGGACAGAGAGAGACAGAGCATGAACGGGGGAGGGGCAGAGAGAGAGAGGGAGACACAGAATCGGAAACAGGCTCCAGGCTCCGAGCCATCAGCCCAGAGCCTGACTCGGGGCTCGAACTCACGGACCGCGAGATCGTGACCTGGCTGAAGTCGGACGCTTAACCGACTGCGCCACCCAGGCGCCCCGTCAGCCATTATTTTTAAAAACCATACCCTATTTCCTCTTTCCTTAAAAATGTTATTTGATAAATTGCCTTTAAAAGTTCTCCTTTGGCTATGTTTCTACCATTTCTGTTCTTGGTGTTTAAACTTGTGCCCCAATCCAGCTTTTCTGAATTGAGCCTCTTCCCCCATCCCTTGAAAGATACCTCAATTTTCTGTGTTTAGATCTACATTTACATTGTACATTATGGTGCGCACATCTCAAGACTATTAATTGCAGTAGAGTTTCATAGACTATACATCCAATAAGAAAGGAAGGATATTTGGGTTCTGATTTAGGTTCTATCATTAACTGATTTTCTCATTTTGTCTGCATCATTTAGCCCCTGGGAGCCCACCTCTGTATCTGCAAATTAATTAATTAATTAAGTAAGTAAGTAAGTGAATAAATAACTCTTGAGAAAGGTTGGGGGCGGGGGGGCAGAGAGAGAGAGAGAGAGAGGGAGAAAGAGAGAGAATCCCAAGCAGGCTATGCACTGTGAGTATGGACCCTGATGCAGGGTTCGAACCCACAAACCAGGAGATCATGATCTGAGCCAAAGGTGGACGCTCAACCAACTAAATTACCCAGGAAGCTCTGCAAAATGAATATATTAGTACCTACTTTGACTGCTTCAGAGAATTTTAAAGAATAAAGCATGTTAATAATGGGAAAAGTATTTAGAAATATTATGTAAATACGACTGAACTTTCTACTGTTAATCAGTTATTATGCAGCAGTCTGGAATAGAGACTTAATACAATATAAATGGGCCATATAATTATTACTATATTTAAAATATCTTTTCTCACAAAATATTAATCTATACATGAATTTTCTATAGTTCTTTCAATGTATCTCTTAACCATCTAGATATGTTCATTAGCCATGCTGGGCATACAGAAAATTTTTGTAACTGCATAATTATAACACAGAGATTTGTTATAGGGACTGAAAGTATAAGGTGAAGAAATAGGAGAAGAATAAAACTAGCATGCATTCGTGTCTGTTACATATCACTCACAATCCTATTACTTAGACAGTTTCCATGTATTGCCCATAAGCTTAAAAGAAAAAACAGAATTAAAAGGCATTAAGAAGAAAATTCAAAATAAAGAATGTGGACAGTGATCTTTTGTTCATTTGTTTGACTTTTTTTGTGACTGGTTATTTTTCTTGGGCAATGAAAAATAAAATAGGGATAGATTTAAGGTTCTTTTCCACTCATGACATTTTATGACTTTATTTTTCCCTAAAAAACTGAAACAGGGAAGTTGGAAGAGAGGAAAACAAAAAAAATGTGTTACATTGCCTACAGATATGATTAGTTCTTTTAATTTCAACATGCATGGCATCTTTAAGTACTCATTCATTTATTCACACAAACAGAGAGCAGCTAGGAATTTAATTTATTGAATTTTATTGAGTCAAATTGAATTCAGTGATTTATTTAACACATATCCCTTTAATCACGTTGAAAGTTTTACCCTTCCCTCAAATTTCCGTCAACTCTTTTATCATATATTTACTTCTCACATTATAGTATTCTGATAACAGAATTAGAACTCTATGAAATATTTGCTAAGACAATATAGTTTTCTTTGTGAAATATCCACAATAGGTCAAAACAAAATAAACTGTGAAATAAAAGAAATAAATTAATCCATAAATTCTACCAATTATAACCAATGTGTATCTGAGGGGAGGGGAAGTTTAATGTGTGGATTAAAATGATGTCAAATTGTATCAGATGAGTACATTTATGGATTCATGGCACCTCAGTCACAAAAGGCACACAGTTAATGAGATGTGGGGCCTTGGATTATTATTTGCTCCTTACCATACCTTTATAAATCATTTATCTTTAACAAATAGGCTAGATGGAAGCAAACAATCATAAACTTGCTCAAATCTGGCGTGCCTTCTGTTTTCATAAATAAAACTTTACTGGAACGCAACAATGCCGATTTACTTGCCGTTTATAGCTGCTTCACTACAATGGCAGAGTTGGGTACTTGTGACAGAGTCCTACAAAGCCTGAAGTACTTACTACCTGGCCTTTTACAGAAAAAGCCTGCTGATACCTGAAATAAATTACAGGTAGAAGTCAAACAATGCAACAACTCACGTTATCTCCCTTCTATGTTGAAGAAAAACCAATCCTGATTCCTTTCTGTTTCTCTGACTGTGTTTTAATTTGTATTGTTTTTATTAACTGCAAAAGTTGAGAATAACATTGTGTTTCCAATTTATCTACGTAAACATGTGGGAGTATTTCCTTGACAGTATTTCCTTTTGAAAACATTACCAAAGTTAATGGTAATGAATACCTCCCTAAATTTTGTAAATTCCATACAAATCATATAACTAGTTATTATCCACGTTGGCAATTGCTTTCTGAATCATTAAGTAAGGAAATGTTGGAAAATCTTTACTAACATTTTTAGATCAATTAAACTTAACTTCTTTTAGCTGAATATTTAATCTTTCTAACAATTTGAATCCTCTGGTAGCCAGAATCTGAAGTATAAATCTTCAGTAGAATTGTTCTCAAGTTTTCTTTTCTTATTCTCTCCTATTCCTGCGCAGGAATAAACACAGTGGCCAAAATCATTGTTTTTGACAAGATCATGCTGTGATCAAAATAAGTCAATGCCCAATTCCTGAGTCAAGGTAGTCTTCTGCTCTAGAAATAATGACTGTACTGATGAAGTTTTGTAGGGTGGTTGAAAGATAGAATTGGCCCCTATCAGTTATGTAAGGTATATGGAGAGACTTAGAAAAGATATTGTCCCTACTTTAAGGAATCAGAGCTTTTTGAGTGCAAGTTGATGGACTTCTGAGAGTGTACCCGAGAGCATGATGAGTAAGCATGTCAAGGACAATTTAAGGGAATGGCTTTGAAATTGTGCTGAATATCTGAGTGAAAGTACTCCAGAAGAGACAGGAATTGGAATTAGTCCTCACACTGGTAAGATACTTTCATAGGAAAGCTTTGCAGCACATTTGCAGATCAATACATTCGGCTTAGTCATGGATAATTCTTTAAGGCCCTTAGGATCTAGAGACCCTTGGCAGTTTTAAATAGAAAATGCTGGTGCATGTCCTAAAGGGATTATTACCATCCTACTAATTATTCAGAATTCTAAATGATATTCTGACTTATCAGAAGTATAGCTTTACCTGTAAGAAATGTGATATAGTAAATACTACAAAAGCAGAGAGTTGCAGGTATGGATTAAAACTGCTGTGTTTGGATATAAAATACATTTTAAATAAAGCTTGGGCCCTTTAGACTTTCCGATCTCACAGCAGTCCTGTTTCTGTATTCCCATTTGTTACCTTAATCAAAATCGCACAAATATTTAGGGGTGCCTGGGTGGTTCAGTAGGTTCAGCGTCCAATTCGGCTTAGATCATGATCTTGCAGCTTCCTGACTTCAAGCCCTGTGTGGGGCTCTGCGCTGACAGTTCAAAGCCTGGAGCCTGCTTCAGATTCTGTATCTCCGTCTCTCTCTGCCCCTTCCACAGCTCATGCTTTGTCTCCCTCCCAATCTCTCTCTCTCTCTCAAAAATAAATAACTATTAAAAAAAATTTAAATCTCACAAATATTTAAATTTTTAGTTCTTGCCAGTAATTTAGCCTATGATCATCTCATTGCTAATTTCAAAGTAGACAATTATTTTACCGGTGTGTAAGTTTTTGAAGGAGAGCAGAAGGAGAGGAGACTCTAAAATATGACACTTTGGCATGAGGATTATTTTGAGCTAAAGGTAATCAAAACCCAGCAGATTCAGGAAGAGCTCTTTACCTCCCCCTGACCTGCCTAAATTTACATTGGAAAGGCAGCCTGCACCAGGAAGACAGTTGTTATCGGATATACCTTTTTAGCTAAGAAACTTGTCTGTGTAACAGGGCAGGCTTTGTTTTTCTTTTTTCTTTTATTTATTTATTTATTTATTTATTTATATTTCAGAGAGAGAGTGCGCTCAAGCAGGGCAGAGGGGCAAAGGGAGAGAGAGAGACAGAGACAGAGACATAGAGAGAGAGAGGCAGATAGTCTCAAGTAGCGTCCGAGCTCAGCATGGAGCTGAACACAGGGTTTGAGCCCTGGGATCAAGACCTTAACCAAAATCAGGAGTTAGATGCTCCACTACCCAGTCACCTAGGGGCCCCCAGGCTTTGTTTTTCAAACATCTCCTCTCACCTTTCTAAGCAGCCTTCCTTTCCTTTGTATCTCCAGACCCCCCACCCCTTTCCCCAGCTCAGGCCTAGGATTTTATATAAGCCTCAGTTCCTGAGTCCCTTTGGGTCTCATATTTTAATGGGGCTTCCATTCATGCAAAATTAAAGCATTTTTTCTCCTGTTCATCTGTTTTATATCAATTTAATTATTAGAATAGCCAAAGAGGGGCTCCTGGGTGGCTCAGTCAGTTGCGCCTCTGACTTCGGCTCAGGTCATGATCTCACAGTCTATGAGTTCGAACCCTGTGTGGGGCTGTGTGCTGACAGCTCAGAGCCTGGAGCCTGCTTCGGATTCTGTGTCTCCCTCTCTCTCTGTCCCTCCCCTGCTCACACTCTGTCTCTCTCTCCCTCTCAAAAATAAATACACATTAAAAAAAAAAAAAAAAAAAGAACAGCCAAAGAACCTAGAAAGGAAGAAAGGAAAATTCTTTCCCCCCCTACATTTTGTGTAACAGTGCATTTCAAACAAATAATGTTTGAAGTGGTCATGCAAATAAGAGTACACAATTGAAAACAGATGATGTGCTGTGAAATGTAAATGTCTCTTCCTACTGCCATGTGTCAACTCTCTAGTTATCTTTCCTGGGAGCACTCACGGCTACCATTTTGTTCTTTTCCTTCCAGAGTTAGTCTGTACATATGAAAGCGTTTACTCATATGTATAATTTTTATGATGCAAATAGTACCATGTTCTTCATACAGGCCAGGGCTCTGTTATTTTACCTTGATATTATATGTTTGAGATGGTTTCCTATCAGCACTTCATTATTTTTAACAGCTTCAAAATATTCCATTGGATGAATGAAACATAATATTTTTGAGCAGCTCCCATACCAGAGTTTTTTCTAATTTTCTGGCTTTCTGTTTTCCTTTTTGTGTGTCTGTGTCTGTGTAAGTGTGTGTGTGGTGTGTGTGTATGAGTGTGTGTTGTAGGGCTCAGACTCAGAAGCTCTATTGCTTAGCTCACTCCTACTATCCTGTTGGACTGTGTAAGTCTCCTCTGTCGCTCCATTTTACCCTTGCCTTTGCCCTTGATCACCAAATGCATTTGTTCACTTCTCCTGTACCACAGCCGTTGCTCTAAGGTGTGGTATTTTCTCGGATATGAATATATTTTTGTAAGCTACAAACTACTGGTTAATGTGTGTGTATTTTGTATTTAAAAATTACATTAATGGCATTGTGTTATTGATACTTCATGGTCACTAGTTCCGAACTGTTGCATGATATTTTTTAATATGCCTGTTATTTTTTTTTTTAATTAATTTGCCAGCCATGGACACGTAGGATGCTTCCATCTTTCATGTTCACAAATAATGCTGTAGCAAACATATGTATACATACCCCCATAGGGATCTATACATGAATGTTTCTATATCCAACATTGCTGGGCATCATAGCATTGCTAGGTCATACTCATGTTTGTTGGGTACTTTGCCAGATCATGCTTGCTCCTGAGACATACGGGCTTCCTATGTTTTCACATCTTTCATCAGCATTCGGTATCATATAACTTTCTAGATATTTTAATCGGTTGGATATAAAGTGATAAATAATTATTTAACTTTGCATTTTTCCGACGATTAGGGAGATTTGAAATATCTTCGCGTGTTTTCCAATCTATGAAGCTTCACTTCTTATTCTTACAGATTTCCCTTTTTTTTTCAACATTTATTTATTTACTTATTTATTTTTTTGGGGACAGAGAGAGACAGAGCATGAACGGGGGAGGGCCAGAGAGAGAGGGAGACACAGAATCGGAAACAGGCTCCAGGCTCTGAGCCATCAGCCCAGAGCCCGACGCGGGGCTCGAACTCCCGGACCGCGAGATCGTGACCTGGCTGAAGTCGGAGGCTTAACTGACTGTGCCACCCAGGCGCCCCCAGATTTTCCTTTTTATAACTGGAGTATTAAGTGTTTTCCAATTTTGTAAGAGACTCTTCTATTCTAGATGACATTGTCTTGGTTGTTTTCTTTGCAGTTTTCACCCCGATGTTCTCTCGAAATTTGAAAAGCAAAGATCCTTAATTTTGATGTACTTACCAATATTTCACCTTCTGATTGGTGCTTTCTGATATTCCTTTTACCATTAACTTTAGAGTGCTACATTTCCCATTTTCATACTTAACACATCAAAATTTCATTTGTGTAGATTTATTTTTCTACATAAATATCTGGCTCTCTTTCCACCATTTCTTAAATAATCACTCCTTTGCTCACTCCTTTGTGGTTCCACATGCAACCATCTTGATCTATGTAGCTATGTCGGGTTTTGAGGGTCCCTTTTTTCTATTTCCCAATTTGGCTGCTTTTCATATCGCGACTTTTGTGTTATGTCTATGTTGTATCTCACAATCCAGTTACACAATTTCCCTTTTCACTTTAATATCAGCAAAATCTGCATATTGTTTTTACGTGTCATTGTCTTTTTCTTCATCAGTCTTGCCAGAGGTTTATCAGCTGTATTATTTCCTTTTTTAAGAGAACAAGCTTTTCTTGTTTCTGGCTTCACTGATTTTATTTTTTTTTGGTCTATTTTCAATGTAATTGATTTTTGTTCTGCTCTTTATTATTTTCTCCCTTCTGCTTGCTTTAATTTGCTTTCCTTTTTCTAGTTTCTTAACGTAGAAGCTTAGATTAATGATTTGGGACATTCTTCAGTCCTGACATAAACATTTAATGCTAATGAAGCTATTCTTTTTCTTTTTTCTTTTTTCTTTTTCTTTTCTTTTAAGAAAGAGCAAGCATGTGCAAGCAGGGGAGAGGGCAGAGGGAGAGAGACAGAGACAGAGAGAGAGAAAATCTCAAGCAGGCTCCACGCTCAGCACGGAGACCAACATGGGGCTCCAACCCATGACCCCGGGATCATGACCTGAGCCTAAATCAAGAGTTGGACACTCAACCAACTGAGCCACCCAGGTGCCCTGAAGCTATTCTTCAGTGGATTCTTCAGGCAATCATTTGCGTGTCTGAAATCGAATTTAACTTTCATTAAGAAATGTTTTCTCTAGATATAGATATGGGATGACAGATTTTCATATTTGCTTCCAAAATTTAATGACACTACTCATTATCTTCTTGCTTGTGTGGTTTCTGATGAAATGGCTGCTGTAATTTTTGTCTTTGCTCCTCTGTATGTGATAGGCTTTTTTTTCCCCCCTTTGGCTGATTTCAAGCTTTCCTTTTTATATTTTTTAGCAGTTTGAATGTGATATATCTATGTGTACTTTTTTAAACTACTGCTTTCCGTTCTCTTAACCTCTTGAGTTTCAGTTTTGATGTCTTTCATTATTTTGGGAACCTGTATGGCCATTATCTTTTCAAATATTTCTTCTGTCTTGTGTTCTTTCTGTTCTCCTTCTGGGACTCCAGTTACAAATATTTAGATGATCTGATATTGTCGCACAGCTCTTTGATGCTCTGTTCTGTTTGGTTCATTCTTTTTTTTTTCCCCCTTGTGTTTAAGTGTTGGTGATTTCTACAGATGTATCTTCAAGTTCACTGATCCTTTCGTCTGCGAGGACAAGTCTACTGCTGAGCCTGTTGTAAGAGTTCCTCAATGGATCTTTACTTATTCCCCAGGTTTGACACATGTCAGTTTTTCTACCTAAGGCATTTGCTTCTTAGGAGATAGGGGAGCAGGCAGGGAAACGTGATTTTTGCCTTTGCAGCAGTGGCAGTGAACCCCCTCCTCTATGTCTTTACCGGCAGGAGACGTTCTCTTCAGTCTTTTACGCTGCTGCTGTCCCCAGTCTTTCACTTACTACCCACTGGAAGTTTTGTAAAAATAGTTTGTGAGTAAATGCAAATTCCTTTTGTGTCTGTTAGCAGGTGTGTACTATTAGGCTGTCCCATCCTCAGTCTTTAGGAATGTATTAAAATTTCAGATGATCCCTTCTTACCATCGTGTCTTATGATCCTGTCTTCATCTTATGTTCTATCATAGATGAGACAGTCCACACTTACGCTCTCTCTGATGGATGCTTGCCCCTTATTGGATTGGCAGGTTACTTGGTGTTGCTCTGTGACATCAGCTTTTTGAAAGGTTCAAGAAAATTGACGATTTTGCAGTTGATCTGGGTTTTTCTTGTTTTAGAGGGAGAAGCCTTCTTTTCAGCTCTCCACTGCCTAGGTTGAGAAAAACCCTCTTATTGATTTCTTTTTAGATTTTATTTTTCAACTTTTTTTTTTTTTTTGGGACAGAGAGAGACAGAGCATGAACGGGGGAGGGGCAGAGAGAGAGGGAGGCACAGAGTCGGAAACAGGCTCCAGGCTCCGAGCCATCAGCCCAGAGCCTGACGCGGGCTCGAACTCACGGACCGCGAGATCATGACCTGGCTGAAGTCGGACGCTTAACCGACTGCGCCACCCAGGCGCCCCAGATTTTATTTTTTTAGAATAGTTTTAGATTTATGGCAAAGCTGAGGGGGGGAGACACAGAGATTTGCCGTATACTTCTTACCCGTACACATGCATAGCCTTCCTCATTATCAATATCCCTTGCCAGAGTGGTGCATTTGCTATAATTATTGAACCTACATTGATAGGTTCATTGATACATCATTATAACTGATATAATTGTTTCATCATTATAACCCAGAATTCATAGTTTACATTGTGATTCGCTCTTGTTCTTTTACACTCTGGATTTGAACGAATGTATAGTAAAATGTATTCATCGTTGTAATAGCACACAGATTATTTTTACTGCCCTAAAGTCTCTGCTCCACTTATTCACCTATCCCTTTTGCCCCAATCCCTGGCAACCACTGACCTTTTTTGTTATCTCCACAGATTTGCCTTTCTAGAATAATGTAATTGAAACCACACAGTATATTGCCTTTTCAGATTGGCTTTTTTCACTTAGGAATATGTATGTAAGTGTTCCTCCATATCTTTTCATAGTTTGATAGCTCATTCCTTTTTGGCACTGAATAATATTCCATTATCCAATGTACCACAGTTTAATTATTCTTTCATCAATTGAAGGGCAACTTGGTTGCTTCTAAGTTTTGGCCATGATGAATAAAGCTGCTATAAACATCTATGTGTATGTGTTTGTGGATCTAAGTTTTCAACTCCTTTGGGTAAATACCAAAGAGCATGATAGTTAGGTCTTATAGAAAAAATTATGTTTAGTTTTCTAAAACACACACACACACACACACACACACACACACCAAAAGCTGCCAAAGTACCTTCCAAACTGGCAGTGTATTTTGCATTCCCACCAGCAATGAATGA